>NC_132995.1:59454698-59757728 GCF_048564905.1 Vicugna pacos | reverse complement strand
AAAGGCCAGGAGATAGAGATGGGCGCTAGAAGATTAAAAAGAAAAAGGCAAAAAAAAAAAAAAACCCACAAAAAAAAAAAACCCACAAAACAACAACAAAAAACAAGCAAACCCAAAAACATACATAAAAAAAATTCAAAAAAGCCAAATTCTCCTTCAGAGCCTTCAGAACTGTAAGAGACTAAATTTGTGCTGTCTTAAAGCACTATGCTTGTGGTAATTAGCTAGAGCAGCGATAGGAACTAATACAAAGTACCTTCAAAACACCCAAGTGCCTGTGTCAAAAAGGTATATGAGTTTGAAATCAGAAGAAATGGTGACTTGAGGATATAAATCCGAGTCATTGGCAGTTATTGGAACTTTAGTCTTAAAAGAGACTTGATTAGAGAAAATAAAGAGAGTTCAAAGACTAGGGGTCTTGGAAAGCTCCAAATTAAAAGAATACAAAAGGGAAAGAAAAGCTAACAAAAAACAATGTAAAAGAGTTGTCAAGAGGTCAGAGAGGTTAAAAAGAAAACCAAGAGAGCACAGTATCATGAAAGTCAAAGTAAGAAAATATTTCAAGAATATGGTCAAAATGTTGCTGAAATGTCTAATAAAATGAAGATGAAAAATGCCCACTGGTGACCTTAGCAAGAGCTATTTGAGAGAAATTATGAAGGCAGAAACCAAACTGGCATGGAGATATAAGGAAATGGAGACAGCAAGTGGACACAATTTTTTTTTAATGGAAGTACTGGGGATTGAACACAGGGCCTCCTGCATGCCAAGTACATACACACTCTACAAATGAGCTATACCCCACCCCTAGACAATTCTTTCAAGAAGTTTGTTTATAAAAGTATGAGTTGCCCCATAATCTTATTAATAGAATGTTATAAAACTTTTGGATTTTTACTAATTGATAAAACTGGCATCTTCTTGGTTTTAATTTCATTTTCTTAGGAATAAAGTTATATATCTTTTCAGATAAGAAGATTAAAGGGCCATTTGTATTTCTTTTTCTGTGAACTATTTACAATGCTTGCTTATTTTTATACTTTGTTCCTAGTATTTCTCGTATCTATTTCTAGAGCTCTTTATAGTTTAGGATGGTTAATCCTGTCAGTGACAGAAATTTGTCTTTTGACTTTATTTACAGAGATTTTTGTTCTGTTTTGGTCACAGTTAGAAAGACCTTTGCCACTCCAAAGTTATAAAAGAATTATTCCATGTTTTCTTATATTTATGTCCATCTTCTACATTTAAATCTTTGATCCCATTTGGAATTGATCATAGTATATACAGTGATATGGATACTAAGGTAAATTCTAGATACCCTGATGTCCCAACACTACATTCTCTCTGCCACCAAAGATTTGAGGTGCTATCATTTTTACTTACCAAATGCCCATATATATTTGGGTCTATTTCTGGACTTAATTTTTTCACTGAACAATGTTCATAAACTAGTATACACCTACTTAATAATTAAATCTTCAGAATGTATTGGTATCTTACAGGGCACTCCTCCATCACTCCTTTTCTTTTTCAAAGTTTTCCTGGCTGTTCTTGTCTGTTTATTTTTTCATATAAACTTCCAAATCAGGCAACTGTCCCAGAAAAAAAAAAAAACCATTGGTATTTTTATTTGGATTATGTTCAATTTATAAGTTAGGGAAAATCATCATTTTGATGTTCGTTCTTCTTAATCCAAGAACGTAGAACATCTTTCCGTTTAAGTCTTCTTTTCTGTGAGGTTTTAAAGCTAATGTGAAGTCTGGTAAAGGTGAAAAGGTGAAGACTGCTAGTTAAACAAGGCCGACTGAACACATGATTTATTTATATTCCTTACCAAAACTACACTCAAGTGAGAGTAAAATAGAAAGGCTGTTAAGTCCCAGAAGCTCAAAGAGAACAGAAGTAAAAATGATAGATACAAGCTATTGAAACATTTTTAGAAGGTAAAAAATGTATAGGGGAATTAGCAGACTTAGCACTTTGAATACTGAGTACCTATACAGAAGATATCTATAAAACAAGTTCATGCTACAAAATCATGGAAAGGCTAAGTATCACAGAAGGTGGGGAACAAAGCATTAAACTAAAAACAAAGGCGACAGCTTTAAAATCTGTTTACGAGTCAGTCAGACCCTCCACTTACCTTTCATGTTCCCATCCTGTACTTTCTTACCTATGTATTTTTTGGAGAAAATGAACCAAAAAGACTATAGAAACAAAGATACCAGGCACAAGTATGGAAAAGACCTAGTATACTGAAAAAGAGAATTGAATAAAATTCCATATATTTAACAGTGAAATCACTTACATAGAATCCTAGCAGACAGGGGTATAAGCTACTCTACTTTGGCAAAAATGTGGGTAGATTCTTAGCTGTAGAAATTAAAAGCCCCAAAGAAAAGGTCTCTAAATGCTGATAACTTGAGTTTTTCTTACAATGATATGACCAGATTCCCTACTCGGTCATCAAATGATAAGTCCCACCTACTATGTTCATAGTTTCTAATCAGTTTTGTACTGACTCATATTTAAATATAAACAGATCACCAGACATTTAAGGAAAATACCCAACATAAAAGATTTAAACAAACAAAAAGGAACTTGATTAAAGAGACAATTGAGAATAAAATTTCAAAACAAGTGTAATTAATATCACCAGAGATGAAATGGACAGTGGAGACGGTTGCATAACATTCCGAAAGTACTTAATGCCAATGAATTATACACTTTAAATAGCGAATTTTATGTTATGTATATTTTGTGACAATTTTTAAAAATCCTAAGCAGGATGAGGGATGGAATCCAGAACACAGGCAGAAGGATTAACTTCTGAAGAGGAGGTGGGATAGCTGCTCTACTATAACAGGAGGGAAATTCAGAAAAGATGTATACAGATTAAACAGTCTGAATAGTCATCATGAAGTAAAGGCAAGCAAGTTGACCAAAGAAGTAAGCTTCCTACACAATGTTGAGGGCCGACTGGAGGCCTTATGAATCCTTATGCAGAGACAAGCTCCTGAATAATTATCAATCCAACACTGGTTTTCTAAAGCATTTGCACTAGGTAGAAGTTAGACAAGATTATCTCCAAGAGCCCTTAGTTTATGATTCTATAAAATTCTAAGAGGATTGTATCTACTGGTCAAATGAACGGAATCTGACTGTTGGTAGATGGCACATAGTCTAAAACAGTATTTCTTAAACTTGCCTGATCATAGGAATTGAATCAGGCCTTAATCCAGACCTAGTGAATCAGAATTTCCAGGAGCGGAACCTGAGATTCTAAATATGTGTTTGGAACTAGCAACTCAGATATTCTTAGGACCTGGCATGTTTGAGAAACTCTGCCCTGGAAATGGCACTCAAAAGCAAAGAACAAACTGAGTTCTACCACCTCCCAAAGTATATGCATTGCGGGCACAGTGGAGGAAGAAACAGGTGTAAGGACTGGAGGGAGGTAACCAGAGACCAAAGAACAGAAAAAAGTAAGGCTTCTGTGGAAGCAGAAGACAAAACAACCAGAGGGAAGGCCTGTTTGGTTGTTTTGTGCCTTTTTCTCCAAACAGGGGAAAAAAACACCAAACAGGGGAAACAGCCTTTAGCAAAATTAGAAGGCAAAGTGGGGAGGGAACAAAGATTGTGGAATAGTTCGTACATAGGGGGATAATGCCAATAAGAAAACAGTAGTTAGCTTTGTATGCATTAAATTTTTAAATATATTTATAATATCTGTTAAAGTTTAAACAATTATATTTGAATATGCAAATTGCTCTGTGTCAACACATATGTAGTCCTTTAGATTAGAAACTCAACTTCACAAAGTTATCCTATAACAATTGCTGAGTGTGAAATAAGCTCAACTGGGCTCCCAATGAACACACCTTTTTATAAGGAAAGCCATGAATAAGTTAAAAACTTAGAAGATAGCAGCTTTATTCATAACTGCCAAAACTTAGAAACGAACATGTCCTTTAGTAAGTGAATGGATAAATAAACTGTGGTACATCCAGACAATGAGATATATTCACACTAAAAAGAAATGATCTATTATGCCATGAAGACGTTGAGGAAACTTTAATGCATAACACTAAGTGGAAGAAGCCAATCTGAAAAAATTACACATTATATGATTCCAACTACATGACATTCTTATAAAGTCAAAACTACGGAGACACTAAAAAGACCAGTGGTTGGCAGGGGTTGGAGGAAGGGGAGAAAGGGAAGAGCACAGAGGATTTTTAGAGCAGCATAAATACTCTATGTTGCCATATTGATGGACACATACATATCATTACACATTAGTCTAAACCCACAGATTGTACAATACCAAGAGTGAACTGTAATGTAAACTATGAACTTTGGGTGGTTATGATGTGTCAGTGTAATTTCATCAACGGTGGGGATGATGATGATGGAGAGCTATACGCATGTGAGGACAGGGAGGATATGGGAAATCTCTGTACCTTCCTCTCAATTTTGCTATGAACCAAAAACTGCTCTAGAAAAATCAATTCTTTTTATAAAAGAAAAATTCACAAGAACACCAAGCTAGAAATACAAAATATGGAAAAACCCTGAGGGAGGAAGGGGAGAGGGGAAAGGGGAGGTTAGTAATTATTCCACATAACTCATGTTTCAGGAAGAAGCCCATTCGAGCTGATTGTTTAAAAAACAGAAAGGAAAAAGCTAGCCAGCAATCTTCCTAACCCTGTGACCTGAACAGAAAGGCATTTCCACTATAAAATATACAGTGAAAAAGCAGTGTGAGTCAAAATGAGTTTATTATAAGCTGTACTTAGAATGAGAGAAAAAAAGAACCAACCTACCATTTTTATGCTGTTTTATAAAGTCAGCTACCTAAAATATTTATTTCTCCTTTTAAATAGCACACTAATGTGTAGTTCCTTAAGAGTTTCTAAGTTATTTACCAAGTCATAAAGCACTCTACTAGTTCTACTCTCTTAATTAGTACTACCAATTTACTATAAAATGTTAGTTATATTAATCAAAGATGGAGAACACATATAATAAGTCCATTTTAAGCCTTGCCACAATACAAATGAAGAAATAACTGTTGCTGATTTTCTCTGAGACAGTACACATTATCATTTTACAGTGGAAAAAGTAACAGTTGTTAAGATCTACTACCATGTAAAGTTAAAGAGCTATGACTCTCAGTAAGATTTCAATCTCATGTAGAGAGAATTTTTTTTAAAGCAGAACTTAAAATATGCACACTTGCCAGATAAAGAGAACAAAATCCTATTATGGTAGACATATTTTTTAAATCAATCTGCTCCCTTCCCTACCACGTACCTTTCATTTCCATATATACCCATCAGTTACTTAGATGCTATAATTGGGAAAATAGTCTCAGATGGTGATATTTAAAACAACTCTCCATTTAACTTCACATATATTTTAGTGTTTTTTGTTGATTTTGTTTGAAACACATGGACAGAATCTAAGACTGAGAGCCTTGCTGATTCTTGGGACCAGCAACACCAACATCATCTGAGACCTTGGTAGAAATGCAGACTTACAATCCAGGCCTACAAAATCAAAATTTGCATTTTACATGCACATTGAAATTTGCTCAACCCTCATCTATAGGATTAAATACCATTCAGAGACAGAAGAAAAAACAAGTCCTCTTTGAAGATCTTCCACTATGTAACTTTGGGGACGGCCAACCAAAATGTAACCTTCCCCATCTATAAAACAAAGGCTTAGAAATGGCTCCCATTTGCTCTAAAATCTTCTTAGTCTATAAAATAACTAGAAGAACATGTGAAATTTTAATCAGTTTATCAGCTGCCACAGGATTTTTATACAGAGCCATGGATTGCATACTTACTGCAGAACTATCACACTTCAAAGTTGAAAACCATTCAAAAGGTTTTCAAAAAAAAAAAAAAGTTTTCAAGTAGCCAATAATCACAAGATCTAACACCTAACTAAAAAGATCATAAATTATACTTATTCCATACTTTAAGAGAGAAATACATGTCTTAGTGAACATTAATTTTTCTCCATTAACTGACAAAAGATTCCATAAACACTTAATTTTTTGGTCAAAATTGTTATTTAGCCAATGACTATTTAAAACTTAATTAGGCCTAAATAATTCTACAGAATTGTAAAAATACCATACTGTGTCGATACATATGTAGTCCTTTAGAAACTCAAACTTACTAAGTTATCCTGTATCAACTAAGAGTTAAGTAATCAAACTTGAGGATCAGCTTGGTGCTTCAATTGATATTTATCATGAACTTACCTACTCTGCTGTTAAAAAACACTTTTTAATAGACCATTAAAAGAAAAAGAAAACCTGTATGTGCATCCTAGCTTTGCTACTACACTAATTTAAAAATATAAAAATAACAGAAGCTATCATTCTTCTTGCATAAAAACAAAGCTACATTTTACTTTCCTCCAGCTAGAACAGGTGAGTACTAAAGTAGCACTTCTCAAAACTTAACGTGCTTATGAATCACCTGAGGATCTTATTAAAATACAGATTTTGATTCAGAAGATCTGGGTAGGGGGTCTGAGACTGCATTTCTAGCAAGCTCCCTAATGATCCAAACTTATTCACAGAACAAATAGCAAGCTTCTTAAAAAAAAAGCAGCATAATTTAAAATATTTAGATAGTGATGGTTTGCAAAGCACTGGTCTTGATAATATTTTCAATTAAATTCTTAATTGAGCAACCTAACACTTTTCTGTCCGTATCAAACTTGACCTCACATACGGATGTGATATTTAATCACTCCATCATTCTTTTTTTTTTTTAATGGAGGTACTAGGGATTCTACCCAGGATCTTGTGCATGCTAAGCATGTGCTCTATCACTGAACTATTACCTTCCCCCCTACTCCATCATTCTTAAAACCGAAAAAACCTGTATTATCATCTTCCTTCTACTTCTCTTTCTTTTTATTCTCTTTCCATGTTCCTCATACATACAGGTGCATCACAGAATTCCATCCTTAGCTTCATTTCTTCCATTTCTAATGCTGTGCCTGGATCACCCATATGCTAATGGTCCAACTTCTGCTTCTCATGTCTCCCAATCTTAGATCCATGTATTTCACTACCTAACAGATATTTCTGTTCATCTTCACAAGTATCTCAACATAAAATATCTCAAACAATTCATCAACACCTTACACCCTTAGAAACCAACTTTTTGAACCCTGTATCAACTCTGTGATCAGCACAGCCATCCATCCATTTGTCCAAACCACATTTTAAGACTCTATCCTTCTCACTCACCAAGTGCAATTAACCCCAACTTCTAATTATTTCTCCAATTTCATTCCTTCCTTTCTAGTGTCAATATCAGTTTAGACATGGGTCATTTCTGATCTGGTTATCATAGTTAACCAGTCTTGCTTCCAATTTCATTTTCCTCAATTCCACCCTTCACACTACTATGTAATCTTTGTGAACATAACTTGATAGCACTCCCCTATTAAAATTCACCAGTGATTCCCCATTCATTACCTTTGGGAAAAAGTACTAACTTTTGTTTAAAGCACATCATAAAAAGGTCCTCACAACTTTGATTTTGTCTACCCCTCTGGTGTTAACTCCCACCACCCCTTAACAGTCAGCATGTACTCTTGCCATGTCAAGAATTTGCAGCTTCTGAAGAATTCCACATTCTCTAATGTCTCCATGTGTTTGCATAGGCTATTTTTCCCTTTGCTTAAAGTGTTAGTATTAGGCTAAGTACTAATCTTCTTTCAAGACTCTACTCAAGCATCACACGCTTTAAAATGCCTTTTCTAATCACTTCACATCTCAGTTAGGGAACACCACAAACTATGCTCCATTATAAGGTTTTCCCTATGCATACCTCCATTCTAGTACTTATCAAACTGTATTACAATTGCTGGTTTATTCATCTCTTCCACTAAATTGAGCTCATCAATTAATCCTTTTCAGAACAGAATGTGCAGTACATGGTACATTCTCAATAAATGATTGCTGAATAAACTATCTTGAAATATAGTCATGAAGCAGGGAATGTATAGCTCAGTGGTAGAGCACGCGCTTAGCATGCATGAGGTCCTGGGTTCAATTCCGAGTACCTCCATTAAGAAAGAATGAAAGAAAGGAAGGAAGGAAGTCAGTTAGTCAGTCAGTCATGAATAATTATCATGTCTACCTATTTAAACTATAAATAACTTCCATTAGCTGTATCTCTAAGATAATAAAAAATGTACTTCATTTCATTTATAGGCTGCACAGAATTTCATATGACTTCACAAAACACTGAAGTCCAAAATACCTAGGGTATTCATTTAATTCCCAACAATCTAAAGGTATCTGTAAAAACTATTAGAATAGCATTCTGAATACTGTGTTAAACTGAGATATTTTAATTTCACTGACTAAAACGCATAAATAAAAAGCACTGACTAGTGCTTTTATTTAGACAAATAAAAGCCTAGTCCCTTCTCCAAATGTTAAAGGAAGGAAGGAGTATGGTAAAATGATGCACCTATTATTCAAGTGGCGTAAGTGTGCACAGTGACTGCTTCCACTTACTAGCTACATGACCTTGCATAACAATGAACATCTCCAAACCTCAGTTTCTTCAATGGAAAACAGATAAAACTGCTTACCCATCCCACAGATTATTCCAAATATTAAGATATGAATGTGAAAGCATTTCTATAAACTATGAAGTGCCAAAGAAATCTGAACTACTGTGTTAGCTTCCATCCCATCATGTGCCAAAGTTTTACAGTTGCAAATTTATAGTTTCGTTGGCTACTTCAACCTCCCCTGCCCACCCCGTATGTCTGAATGACTGAAATGACTAAAAATTCATAAATAAAATTAAGTTCCAGGATCACCAGAGCACAAGACTTACTGAATAGTCCTCAATATTCTTATGTGGTTGAAGTGATTAATGATTTCCAAGTTAGTAATAATTTGATACATTCTTATAAAGTCATTATTTCATAAATCTCTAAGTAAATCTCAAGGTAAGTTGTTGGTACAGTCATTTAAATTTCAGCTCCATTTAAAAAATTAATTGGAGGACAAAAATCAGCAGGGAATATTTAGAGACATTTCCTTCTATTAACTATTCAGTCTGGGTACTGTCTATTGATATATAAGCTTGATCCACTAGAGACTAACTAATATGAAAGTTAAAAAGTCATCATTACAAAACCAAGACTTTTTTCACCCAAATTTCTGGCTTATTTCTCAGATATGCTTGCTGTTCTATCAATTAGAAGAGAAAATTTGCTGCATTTTCCTAAACTAAAAAAGTGACAGAGCACATTAATTCTGCTCTCAGCAATATCTTTCTTTGTTAAAGAGGGACTTAGGATGATTATGGACTAAATTAAGAGAACTGTTTTCAGTCCCTTTTGCAATATTTATAAAAATAGGATTCCTTAACCTTCAAAGGGCAAAACTCCTCTTTTAAAAAAAAAAAGAAAAAGAAAAAACAAAATCTACTACAAAAGTCAGCACTTCGGTACCTGATTGTGGTAACAAGGCCAAAATCCAAGACGAAGCCCTTTATTGCACATGGTGTTCCAACGTCTTGGGCAGCCCCATCTTGCGACCTCTCCAGATTGGCTGCTCCTGCTCTCTCTACTGCAGAGAGAACTTCAATTAGAGAAATTCTGAAGCTTATAAATCTAAACTGGATGCTCCCCTCATTGGAGGCAAGGATGGTAAGGATCACTAAAAAGATTCAAGTTAAAGAAGGTTTCATATAAACCTAAGTGGCTTGAAACCACTATAATGCAGGCAGCTGAGAGTCTTATTATGTAACAGTCTATTTATCTAAAAAAAAATCTTAAGGAAAAGAATGGCAGCAAATTATTAGATAACCCAAAAAAAAAGAGGTTATATAATCATAAATCTCTAAAAAGTTAAATATTCTCACTAAACCTGTGCAGAATTTATATCTATAATACAAATTTACAGCTGACCATTCATGTATTCATAATCCTTATGAGAAAAGCAAGCAAGAAAAAAAATAGGATACATTATCAACTTTTTATGCCCTAAAATAACTTCATTGAAAAAACTGGTTAAAAAGGAAGGAGAGGTTTCCCTGCTGACTTAAGCCTAGCTGCCCAAGCAAAGCTTCAGAAAATGCCTTCACCTACAACAGTGCATAGGCAGAAGGAGCAGAGTCTACGGCCGTCTTCCTAGTGACACTTCCAAGTCACATAAATGGGGTATGTTTCTGGGATAGACTGCCAACAAGTTACTGAAAGAGAAACAGAAACAGCAAAAACCTGACAAATAAACAGGCCAATGTCCTCGTATGTTTTATTATGACATAAAAGGTAAGTTTTAACTAAAGTTGCCTTGATGCTACCAGATCTAAATCACATCCTCCATACTAACATTACCCGATTTGTGAAAAACTATCGGTTTCCAAGCTGGTTTTCCAAAGACTTGTAAAGACATTTAACACATTTCTTAGACCAAGCAAGTAACAATCCACATCCCAAAGAACTTCAGCAATTAGAATTTTTCAATTAGAGGTATAAACAAACAATATGAACCACCTTCACCACCATGAATTTTTATCAGAAGTGTACTGTTATGTGTTAAGCAACAGAACGAGGTTAATACTTTTGAGATACTGTAACCTGTATTTACTAAATAATTTAACAATGATTTTACCTTACCTGAGTGTGAAAATTTGAAATGGTGGTTGTTTCAATATCTTTCTTGCCCAGAATTTCCATTTTCACTGGAGTGTTCGGGAAATTAAAAGCAAAGTAGTCCAAGAAGTCTGGGAGATAAGCGGCCGCTCCATGCACTATTGCTAAAGCATAGTAAGCAGCATTTTTCTCATTTTCACTGAATGTCAAAGCAAGAAACTCCTCAGAAAATCTCTCCATCTCCATTGGAGACAAAAATGAGAGTTCATCCATGTAAGCATGAAGGACAAGAGCACCACCATTGGACTGGTGTTCCTCATGAATAAAGTTGCTAAATTTAGTACCTGTTTTTAAGAAATTTCTACGAATAGAATGCTCCTGGTGAGTCATAAAAGGTGTTTGTACTCCCTGGGGTACCCGGTATTCTTGCATGCCCAAATTTAATCGACACAGCTGTTCATCTTTCAGATACCTGAAGGACTCCTTATTAACACCTGAAGTGCTATTTATTTGTCCTTGGGTGAGGATTTCCTTACTGATGCGGGTCAGGCCAGCACAGACGGTTTGTACTTCCTTATTGTACATTTTAAGGCGTCGTCCTCGCATATCTTCTCGGTGTTTCTTTTTCTTTTTCTTCTTTATTTTCTTCAAGACAAAATCATCAGCTCTCTGGGTTTTACCATTTTCATCTGGTGTTTCTGGCCACAATAATTAAAAAGAAGTTAGTTGCTAGGCCTAGTGTCAACATACAAGCTTCTTAAGGTACTTGATCTCAAACTAAATAGCTTATTCTCAGTTTCTCTGAATTTGTCATTATAATTTATATGTTTATAAAATGAATGAGACAAAGATCTTAAAACACAAAAATATTCTCGGTTGAATATTATGATAAAAAGTAGGTAATGCAAAGGTAAGCATATAACTTAATATGACTTGCAATCCAAACTAAAGGTAATATCCAGATCATTTCACATATGCCATACTGTACCGAATAGCTATTCAAAAACCACTGTAAAATCTAAATTGAAGTTCATCATATTATCCTATTTGTCTACAAATTACTGTGATTCATTTAGACAAAGCAAACAAAGGCAAAATAAGACACCATTCTGCCTACCTAACTCACAATATTTTTGGGGGTGAGGCATTCTTATATACTATCATTAGAAATATAAACTGGGTACAACCTTCATGGAGGACAATCTGGTTCCCCCGAAAATGGATATATGCACCAAAGCCTTGAAAATATTTATAATTCTTAGACCCATAAATTCCACCCCCAAGTAAAAACTACCCAAGAAAATAACTAAGAAAGGATAAAGACATTCATGACAGTGTTATTTATGGAATCCTCTAAATGTCTAACATCAGGATTTGATTAAACTCTGGTACTTACGTTCTGATAAAATCCTACCCAGCCATTATAAATTATATTATAGATGAAAAGAACTGACAAATTACAAGGTTACAAAAATGCTTATATTGTCACGCTTCCAGAAAGCCTTCTCTAACAACTCTTCCCAACCCAACTGGACAGCTACTCCTCCTATGTGCTTCCTTAACACTATACTTCCCCTATTACAGAACTTTACCACATTCTGTGTTATTACACATTTAATTTTCCACCTTTCCTCTAGACTACAAGCAATCTAAGGTCAGAGATATATATCTTACCTTTCTTTCCAAAGCACCTAACACGTGTATAATCTGATTCCATTTTGATAATATTAAATATTCATTCATTCAAACATTTATTAAGTATCTACTACATCCCAGGGACACTTCTGAGCACTAGAAATACAGTGTTGACAGAGACAGACATGATCCCTACTCTCTTGGACCTTACAATCTCATTGGACTAGAAAGAGAAAGTATCAGTACGCTACTCTAAATGCTGGGGAAGTTCTCTTTGGGAGGTGACATTTAGGCTGAGTCCTAAATAATAAACAGGCCAGGCATATTTTCTAGGGAAAATATTCTAGAGGAAAGCGAAGAACCTAAAGAGAAAAAAGTATGACTGATCTATATGTATTTTTTATATATACATCACAGAAAAGTATCTGGAGAAATACACACCAAGGTATTAATGTAGGCTACCTAGGCTGGTAGGATTATAAATGTCTAGGTTTCCTCTTTTTTGCGTATCTGTATTTTCTAATTTCTGCAAGAAACATATATTACCTTTATAATTTAAAAAATATTTTTTAATTTTTAAAGGATTATCATGGGTTGATAAACCCAAAATAGAATAGCACCTTTACTAGTTGGAAAATAGTCTTGGCAAGAAATCTTTAGGATTAAATATCAGGTATAGTCCTGACCAACCTTCCAGCTTGGTGTGGTATTTACTGTATAGAATTTGTCCACTCAAAAATAGTATTTCTGATATGATTCAAGTAATTCAGTATTAAGACAGATATTCTTAATTCTATCACATCTGAAGATAATAAGTTCAATAAATTCTACAGTAAAGAATTTACTTGGTATAATATGTAAATATATGACAACTGCAGTACTCTATACAAAATCATTCCAAATCACCGGATAATCACAATAGTTACAAAATCTTCTAAAGAAAATATTTAAAAGTACAAGTCAAAGACTTTGAAGTGTACAGATACCAAATGATTTTCATTCTGTTCAATATTTGCTTTTAAACAACAAAAAGAAAACCTTTCATTTGCAGGCATCAAGTATGATTAAACTGAGATCATACACCAAAATATAATATAATTAGATTGTTTAAAGTGGCAGAAAAAGCAATCTTTTACTTTATATATAACTAAGGCTTTGAGAATTCCTTAAAATACTTAGTGAAAGTCATTTATATTTCTTACCAAATAAAATTCATCTAAATACTCTTTCCAGATATCAAATTGGTAATTTGGGCAATTCTCCCAACCAACTAAATGTTAATGCCATTAAATATAAAGGTTAGACCAATTTTAAAACAGTCATCTAATTACCCTCTGCTAAATGTTTTGGCAATTTTGCAGGTAAAAAAAAAAAAAGAAAAAATTCCTCTGAATAGACTCTGTTAATTTAAGCTTCAGAGAAGGTATTTGGTATGCAGAAGATGAATTGTGACCTAGATCTGCCACTGAAATTAACACCAAGAAGGAGCTGCCTTGATTGTAACACGTTTTCTATATTACTATCCGCTTACCAATGGTATTTCTATCATGGCCAAGTCTCTGTGGGTTTTATTCAAAACTCATTTATATGAGAACCATTCAATTAGTGCAACATAGCCCAACTCAAAAAAAAACCCACTATACAAGGAAACGAAAAGGACCTTAAATTGATTGTAATCTCATATTTCGGCATAAAAGTTTAAAACAGAATAAATTTCAGTCTCTTCACTAATCCTATTTCCTGAATTTTGATACTTAACTAAGGTTGAGACAAAGAAAGCTCGACTTTATTTACAGAGAAATTTGAGACTGTATCATACTAGCCAGTGAATTTCCATGAATAATCAGAATTTATTTCTGAACTATTGTGGAAGCAACTAACTGAGAATGGTATACATATACAAAGTTGTTAAAGGTTATTACAGTAACTCATTATTGCTTCAAGAGGATGATACCAAGGTTGTCTTGCCTTGAATTAAAAATGTCACTTAAAAGTCAATGTCTTTGCAATAAATGTATCAAGTCAATGTATTGTATCCCTTAAACTTACACAATGTTATAGGTCAATTATATATCAATTTAAAAAAAAAAACAATGTCTTCACAATCTTTCCACTTCTAGTTGAGAGATTTTAGCTTTCCAGAGAACATATTCAGGAAGTAGTATTTTGAGTATTTACCTATAGTACAAAAGTTAATATTTAGTGACAACAGTTCTTTTACAGAAAAAGAGCCAAGATTCATTGTATCTATGATTAAGGAAAGCTTTCACATATCAAACTGTGAAATTAAATATAAAAGGGAGTATGTCATTCTACAGAAGAAGACACAAACATCTTAGAGACAAACTGCTGGCTGTCTTAAAAAAGGCCATTATAACTATAGATTAATATATGACATTATCAATAAAATCCTCTACGTGCTTATATCATTAATATTATCAATCATTAAATAGTACCATTAATTTAACAACACTATTGAAAGCATTCATTAATTCAAAAAAATTATCTTTCCACATTACAAAACTTAAATTCATAACACCATTCTTATGACTGAATTATAGCTTAAAACTTAAAAATACATAGTATCCTCAATTCCAAAAAATCATGGTGGATAAGCAAAAGCAAAATTATGATTTTTTTTAAATATTTCATTAATCATAATAAAGAAAAAAGTTTAGCTAAAGTTCTATTTTCTGAAAATAAATTCTTTCTGAAAATAAATTCTTTTCTGAAAATAACGTTTTTCCAGCTCCACAGAAAAGCCTGACTAAAAAGGAAAAATAAAAAGCTGCAGATTTTGAAGGCCATCATTTTAGTACATCATTGTATGCTTAAAACACTGCCTTACTTTACCTGCCACCCCTCAAATTATGGTGTTTAAAAGTGACTGGCTGCACTGTCCTATCACTTCCTAGCAGTACTAACTTTTCCAAGTTAACTTCTTTGTATCTTGTTTCTTATTGGTAAAATGGGGGAAAGTTACAGTATTTCCTCATAAAATCAGTTTGCAGAGCAAATGAAACAAAGCTTATAAGGTACTTAGAATAGTCCCAGAACATGACAAATTATACATGTTAACTACTATTATTACTCCAAAATAGCTGAATTGTAGAGGCAGTAGATATGCTATTTAAGAGCAAGTGTTTTACAGTTAGACCTAGGTTAATGTTCCAGCTCCACTGCTTACTAAGGCCTCTGGGCAAGCTCATAAATCTCCCTAAACTTCAATTTTATCATCTACAATGTTACTAATACTAGTATCTATTTCACAGAATTATTGTAAGAATTAAATGAGACAATGAATATAAGGCCCTCATTGACACACAATAAGTCCTCTCTTACCATTTTTATGATTTTCATAATGATATTCGATAACCTTCCTTGAAATAACTGTCAATAACTCTGGTATATCAAAACTAGAGCTAGAGATGATCAACTTAGAGTACAATGTGGTGTACCACAAGAAAATCACCTAAAATGGGGAGAAAAAAATCTCTGAAAGAGAAAACTACTATTCACCAAGTGTCTGCTAGGGATCATGTATATTATCTCACTTTAATTTTCAAACAAACCAGTAAAGTACATTTATAAATCCTTTTTATAGAGAAGAAAACAAGTTTGAAATAAGATGTTACTTATATTAGGTCACAAAGGTAGTAGATGACAATCTAGATTCAAACTATCACCTGTCTGACTCCAAAAGTGTTCCAATACACTACACTACATTCTCTTCCTTTCTGCCTTCTCTATCTTCTCCTCTGCAGCACTGCTCTTAGATGATCAACTAAAATTGTCCAGTTTCAGCAAAAGACTTGAAGTGGCTTGGAGAAACCTCCAATAAGGGAAGCATCACTACATTCAACAAATACGTTATTGAGTGCCAATTACATGATAATTCTGCCTAATCACAGAATATTATTTAGATTCTGCAAAAAAAGTCCTTAAAGGCTTTTTTGCTTCCCTCTAATTGGATAAAGAAAAACATCAGTCCCTGAACGTGTTGATCTGATAAATGAGGTTATCTGTTTATTTCAGTTCTCTACATAACCCCCAAGTAATTCCCCATTCCTATCACCAAAAACAATCAGCTGTTTCTGGATTAAAATTCCTGCTAATAGTTTTTTGACATCACAGAAAATTTCGATTAGTTTGTGTGACTTGGGGACAGTTTCCCTGTAATAGCAGTTGGACAGCTGGTCAAAAATGAAAAAAAGTGAGAAGGGAAGGTTGACTCACAAGAATACACAAGAGCAATCCTATCATTTAACGACACTGAAGAAGAGAGCTACAGGAATCAACTCCTCCTTTCCTTTTAAAAAATTATTAAAATACTATTAAAATTGTACATTTATTAGCCAAAAATAACTAAAAAGAAGCATAATTTATTTTGATGGGTTTTTTCTTTTAAGGAAGTTTATTTCCTCTAGGCTTTATTATGAGCAAGAAGAACAGAAAAAAATTAAGATTTCAAAAGACATAGGTAACTATCATTTAATTAAGACTCAAGCCTATTGTTTACAAGAAACAAAAAATATTTTAAATCTCTTTATTAACAATATATATGTGCTTAGTGGAAAGTGAAAAGCCAACTAGACAAGGCAAAAAAACTGGGTGCTAGATTCAGTTCTATCACGTACTAACTGGAAAATTTGAAGTGTGACACTTCACCTCTTTGAAAATAACTTACTTTCCATTTTATATATGAAGCAAGTTTACCTTTGCATTTACAGATTAAATTTTTGTTTCAACTATTTATAAGCAACTCCAAATGTCTGGAATCTGAAATTCATAATCAGCCTATACAAGAATTTGGATTGAGTACTGTTGGGCTCTGTGCAGTAACATGTTTCTTAACTGAATGATCTATCTCAGAGGTCAACAAACTTTTTCTATTAAGAGCCAGACAGTAAGCTTTGCAGGTCATATGGTCTGTCTCAACTACTCACTCTACTGCTGTAGTGTGAAAACTCCCACAGACAATACATTTCAATGAATAAAGTGGTGTCCCAATAAAACTTTATTTCTGGATACTGAACTTGAATTTCAAATGATGTTCACGTGTCATGGGGTTTTCCCAACCATTTAAAATGTAAAAACCATTCTTAGCTCACAGGTCATATGAAAATAGGCAATGGAACCGATTTCAGACAAAGGTACAAAAGCAATTCAATAGAGGAAGAATAGTCTTTTCAACAAAAAAATGCTGAAGCAATTGGGTATCATAGAAAAAAAAAAAAAAGAAAGAAAGAATCTTGACCTAAACCTCACACATTATACAAAATTAACTCAAGTGGATTAGAGATTCAAACATTAAAGTTAAAATTATAAAACTTTTGCGAAAACAACAGAAAATCTTTGGGACTTAGGTCATGGGACCTTAGACATGACACCAAAAGCACAATCCATAAAAGCAATCAATAAATTGGACTTTATCCTTTAAGAGGATGGAAAGACAAACAATAGAGTGGGAGAAAATATTTGCAAACCATTATTCTGATAAAGGATATACATATCTGTAATATATAAAGAATTCTCAAAACTCAATAGTAAAAAACCAATTCAATTAAAAAATGGGCAAAAGACATAAAGAGACATTTTACTGATGAGACTATATGGACAGCAAATAATGGCATAAAAAGAGGTTAAATATCACTAGCCACTGGGAAATGAAACTTAGGTCCACGATTAGGTATCATTACATATCTATTAAAACAGATAAAATAAAAATAGTAACAATACCAGATACTGGCAAGGATATGGAGGAAGTGGATCTCTCATACATTGCTGGTGGGAATGTAAAATGGTACAGATATTCCAGAAAATAGTTTGGCAATACCTTCCAAAAACAAAAAAATAAAAAAAAATAAAAAAATAAAAAAAACCCTAAACATACACTTAACATATGACCCAGCAATTGCATTCCCAGAGAAATGAAAACTTATGTTCATACAAAAACCTGAACATGAATGTTCACAGAAGCTTTATTCATAATGGCCAATTTGGAAACAACCAAAATGTCCTTCAACAGATGACCAGTTAAACTGTGGTGTATCTATACCACAGAACACTACTCAGCAATGAAAAAGAGTGAGCTATTGATATACACAACTTGAACAGATCTCAAGGACATGCTGAGTGGAAAAAAATCTCAAAAGTTCACATACCATATTATTCCATTTATGTAACATTCTCAAAATGACAAAATTATAGAGTTGGAGAACAAATTAGTGGTTTCTAAGGGTTGCGGAAGGTGGGGAAACACAGGAAGTTCTAAGATTACAAAGGGATAGCACAAGGGGGAATCTTTGTGGTGACAGAACAGTTGTGTATCTTGATTGCAACGGTGGTTAAACTAATCTACGTTAAAATGGCACAAAACTATACACACACCATTGCACCAATATCAGTTTTCTGGTGTTGACATTATACAACAGTTATGTAAGATGTAACCTTTGGAGGAAACTAGTAAAGGGTAAAGACCTCCCTGCACTATTTGCAATTTCCTGTGAATATATAATTATCTCAAAATAAAAAGTCAAAATAGTTTCTGAAAATCTAAGGAAAAGAGAAGGGAAGACATAGTTCTGTAAATAACAAGGATCCAACCATTCTCCTTATTAATCTTAGAGTTGTTTCAAGGCCCAAGCATGATAAAGTAACAAAAAGCAGTTTTAACAGTGCCTAATAAGAAATTTTTTTAAATTAAAAAAGTAGTGCTTAATAACAACTAGACATTGTTTTACATGCTTTCCACATATTGCCTCATTTAATCCACATGACAATCTGACAAAAGAAACATCACAACCCCATTTTACAGACAGAAAAACTAAAACTGAGAGAGATTAAAGTAATTTGCCCATGGTCATGCCATAATCGGTAGAGCCACAATTTTTTTAAACTCCAAAGGCACGCCTCCAGCATACCATTGTAACAAGTATAAAGAGACTGAGTGGAAAAACAAAAGGTATCTATTGAAGTGTATGCAAAAGCCTGTTTTAAACAAGGTTAAACCGGTTTACTTTCTGTAAGGTTCTCAGAACTTTTAAAATGCCAATGTATGCCATGTATCTAGAAGGCTACTGTATACATTTTTTCCCCAATGTATTTGGTCAGGGAACCTTTCCCCCCAGAATATATAATCTAACAATCTCTCATTCAAAAGTCAAAATGTTTAATCTAGACTTATTGTTGTGATCATTTCACAATGTGTGCAAATATTGAACCATTTTGTACACTTAAAAACTGATATAAAGTTATGTGTCAATTATACCTCAATTTCTTTAAAAGTTAAAATGTATAAATGACCTAATCTTCACCCACTTTTCATCTTCACATATTGGCAAACTACAAATGCTTAGAGCTGTACTGTCCAATGTGGTAGCCAAAAGGAACTATCTAATTATGAATTAATTAGAATTAAATAAAATTAAAAATTCAGTTCCTCAGTCACACTAGCCACATTTCAAGTCTTGAAAATATTTGTTTCAAGGGCCACATATGACTAATGGCCACCTTACTGGACAACACATTTATAGAAAATATTTCCATCATCAGAGAAAATTCTGTCAGGCAGCATCTGGGTTAAAGGTTTGTTTCTATTTGGTTTTGTTTGGTTTTGGTTTTTTTTTTTTAAAGGAAATAAAAATACTTATTTTGAATATAAAAGCTGATTTTGTAATGTAACATGGCACAACAGAATTCAAGTTTTTTTTTACAGATTTGGACCACCTCTTATTTTGTGTACGTGTGACCCAAATAACACTCATCAGAGCAAAACTTCATTAAACTGAAATGTTATAATAGCTCTATGAATAATGCACAAGAAAAAGTTAATCTATGATTATTATAAATACATATGGTTGTCACTAGATGAATTTCTGCCAAAAGAATCAACAAGACAGAAAACCCTTCAGACCTTGTTACTTAACACTACGTTGCAATATCCTTTTTCTTTTTAACTTTTAGTTTTATGTTTCTGTTTGTTTTTTAAAGACATGGGCCTCGGCAATTTTCAGAGAAGTACATTGTGAATTATTATCATCTATTTGCCACTATCCCCCCAAAAAGGGGGCCAAGTCAGAAATTTTTAATGGGGTTGGCCACTGCCACTTGGATGCTAAGGAACAGGGAAAGGGTAAGCAAAGAAGTGGAAAAAATGAATAGCAAAAGGAGAAAGCAACATCATGCAGCTGGGGAATGAATCTTGAACTGGGATTCAGGAGATCCGGGTACTTCCCCCCATTAGGCCAATGATTCATTTTTTTGGCACTGTTACTAATTAACTGTGACTAGATTAGACGAGTGTCTTCACTACCTTAGCCCTGGTTTCCTCTCTTCTACAATACAAATTTGACTTGGATGATCTCTAGATTCCCTCAGCTCTGCACAGTCAAAATACACAAAAACATGTACACACATGAAATGAGAAAGTGAGAAAAAGAAAGATAAAAATAAAAGAGAGCAAGATCATTGCACACTGGTGGCGAAAACTGGCACTCCTGTCAGGCTGGCACAAGTTCTACTCCTAAGGATAAGATGCGGGTATCACCAAAGAAGATTTAATTCAATTCAATAAAAGGTTACTGAGCAATTATTTGCAACAGACTGCACTATCTAGAAGTAGCACAACAAAACAAACAAACAAAGAAATTAACTGGCCCTAGGTTAAGACCAAATATGTCAAAGAAATCCAGGACTCACCGAACTTTGGATTGAAAGACAAAATTTCATTAACGTGCAATAACTTAAGCGCCCCAGTACTAAGAAACACAAAAGTACTTTTAAATCTTGAGTAGATACAACTAACAAATTACATAAAATCATATACAAACATATGACATAATTAAAATTCATATCTTCCCCTCCTTTCTTCTAAAGAGAATGTAAATAAATGCTGCAGGTACTTGGGAACAAGAAAACACTAATTTTGGTCAACCTAATTTCTCTCGAACCCACATTTAGTCCTACATTTCCTGGGCTAAATATTTTTTACTTTAGTGAGGGTTATTGGAATTAAATAAATTCTCATTTATTGTGCCAGACAATTGGAATTCTCGCCTGTACTCTCTACTACTGGACGCTTCCACTTTTCAGAGGCTGGGTTGGTTCTATTTTCTAGGATCAAAGGAAAGGGAAAACCTTCCCCACCCCTTTTCAGAGCATTAAGATTTCATATGAAAATTAAAAATGATTTTTACCTCCACATAAAAAAGAACCAAGATAAACTGCATTTGATATATCACTTTACAGGAGCCAAGGCAACCACTGAGTCGAGCTAATCTCTGGAAAAATTCAAACTCATTAAAGTCCCCAACCATACTCGTGAATGTTCTGAAGCAGAGGAGAGTGAACAGTAAAGCTTTCCATCAAGGAAAACAGGAAAAAGGATTCTGAGCGACAAGCCTTTACTTTGGACAGGTAGTTTTTAATACCCCACCTACTAATTCCACGCCAAGGACCGCGCGGCGCGGAAACCCTGGCGAATTTGAAAACAAACGTTGGTAAAGGCTCGGGGAGGGGGACTGGTCAGGGGGGAAGTAACTGACAGCTCGGCCTCGAAGCAAGAAGCCTCAAGTAGGTCAGACTGTGTCAACGGTTTGAAATCCAGGGTCCACCCCAGTGGGCTTAGGGGAGTACAGCAGCAGGAGGTAAGCACAGGGCTGGCCTCTTTCAGGGCCAAAGGGGCGGGATATCGCAACAGAGAGAGCCCAAGCTCGGGGCAGTTCGCCTGCTCTCACCTCTCTTGGGGGCCTTGATGAGAGGAACTCCTCCGGTCCTCTCGCCGTTTTCCTGCTTGTCCTTGTGCTTGAGCTCTCCCGGAACGCAGGAGCTGGGGTCACCATCAGAGCCGCGGTGGTGATGGTGCTTGTGCCGCTCCTTGTGGCCCTTATGCTTGGGCCCGGCCGCGCTCACCGTCAGAGGCGAGAAGGTGAAGAGGGCCGAGGTGCCCGGGGCCGGGAGCGGGGCAGCGACAGTGGGCCCGGCGGGTGCCAGCGAAGGTGGCGGCGGAGGCGGCAGGAGCAGAGGCTCAACAGGGCCTGGGACGGTTGGGGCTGCATTCGTTGGCGGCAGCGGCCCGGGATGTTGGCGGCTGCGACGCCGCCGGTGAGGGGGAGCGAGAGGAGGGTCCTGGCTCGGCCGCCCCCGCTTCTCCTGAGACCCCCCACTGCTCGCTCGGCGCTGCCGCTTCACTCCCCGCGGCGAGACCCCAGCATGGGGTTTCTCCTTCCCCTCTTTGTCCGGCTCCTCCTGCGCCGCCACCGCCCGTACTACGCGCACCGCTCCGACCTGCGCAGCCATTTCACCCACAAACACACATTTAAATGGCCCGACCGCCCCCCCGTCCGCGTATCGCGCAAGCGCCACCGGCGCACGGCCCGCTGGGCATTGGAGTCTCTCCCCAACCCTCCACTTCTCGGCCGTTCTTCGTCCAGAGCTGAACATGCCGGAAGCGGAACTTCCCAGCCCTTCTTCGCAGGCCCCTCCAACCGAGCTCTATTGTAAAGCACCCTGGGCCGCGCAGAGCCTCACGGGAGCGGTAGTTCCCCCGCACCCATTCAGCGTCGCGGCTCGGCGAGTGGAGGAGCCGAAAGAGAGCGTGCGCCGAGTCACGCTCCGGATCGCGACGCAACCGCCGCTGGGCGGAGAGTTGCCGCCAACCGACTTAACGGCCGAAACAATGTTAAAGGCTTTTCATAGTCCGTCTGCGCGTTCCCATTATTGTCTCCGTGTGCCCCTTTCTTCATTTTACACGGAGGAGGTGGTCTCCATAGTTACTTATAAATTTCCTCTTCCTCTGGTAACCTTTGTGAGGTAAAAGAATCTCCGGCCTTTTACCCTTGGATAAGCGGTTTGATGAAGAGGAAAGGGGAACTTAATATTATCAGATGAGGGCGATTTTGCTTTAAAAGCGAATGCAGCTGCAAATCAGTTTTGAACCTGTACCTGGGCACTGATTGCTATGGTTACAACTACAGGCGCGACAAGGCAGGTGCAAGAACTGCCTGCCTGGGAGCCTGGTGGGCGCCGCCCCACCTCGCGCGGCCCCACCTCACCCCGCTGTCGGGCCACATTCCCTCCAGCGCCTGGGACGGCAGCAAACATTGATTATTTTGAATACATCCCTACAGTTACCGCTCCATTCTAGATGGAAAACTGTTTCGAAATTTCTTAATGTTTTCAAATCGCACGTATAAGGTTGCATAAATTTGAGAAGTATGTCTATCAAAGAACGCTCCAGAAATCGTCCCTGCTAACCAGGGTTTCCGCCCGGAAATCTATTTACAATTTGATCGTCACTTTAGATTTTATCTCCTTGATAAAGATACTTAGAAATAATTGATTACAGTAAAGAACTCAGGGGAAATCACTGTGGTTTGGTAGCACTAGTGCCTGGAGAAGTATCCGGCACAATGAACACTACAGTGAAGTTAGTTTAAAACAAAAAGTTTATTGAGCACCTCTTCTGTATATTGCACTGCAATAAACAGGTAAAAATATTTCATCCAATATGTGCCTTCCTTGGGCTTCCTAATGAAGAATACTAAAGAACACATGGTATTTAAGTATTCCATTTTTAGGAAGTTACAGACTTTTTAAAGTTAAATCATTATGAGAACTCAGGGAAATGCTGTGTAATAATAATTACCCACTAACTTGTTACATAAAATTAGATTTGCAAGGTCAACTTTCTTAAGATAAAGTAGATCCATATTTATATAGAAAAAAATTTAACTAGTAGTACCTCTGGTTAGTTGGATATAAACTATACAGTTTTTTATATAGGAACTTTGAAATGAAAAAAAAATGCTACCAAAAGACAACTACTTTATTGATTATTCTTCCAAATTTGGTAATTGAATAGCTGGCTAAAGCTTATCAGGAATGTAACTGAACATCTTGTTAATTGATATATCCAAATAAAAGAATGATTACTGTCTTTAAAGACTATTACGTTCATATATATTTTATTCTCTTATTAAATATGACTTCTTTTCTTACTATTCTTATTTCCCACAACATTTGGAAAGATGTGCAAGATGTACTCCATTTAGGCAAACATAACTCCCAGGGAATAGTCATTGTTACAAGCAGTCATTTTGTACTGCAAACACAAAGTAAGATTTTTAAAAACACGTTTTATAGTAACTTCTGGCAATATGCACATTTAATTGAGATCCAATCTTACAACTCTTTCAAAGTCTTACATATTTACGTAGAATAGTAAAATAGAATAAAAATAGCTTCCAAAAATGAAAAATAAGTCCATTCTCAAACTCTCTCATACAGCATTCTCTATACGTAAGCTCAAATGACAAATTCTTATTTGTGATTTCCAACGCAATGTAAATGAGACAAAAGTATAAAACTTCTGGCATTTATTTGCGTATTGCTTTTCTTTTAAAAACTATTAATGCATTACCATATCTTGATTGTTGATATTATGAATATAGAGTACTTATTTTAGCTAGCAGTATTCCAGTAGTTTTATTTGCAGGTGCACGTGCAGCCTGTATTCCAAAGTTGTGTTAAATATTCCACGATGGTGGTGGGTTCCTTGGTCCTTTGGGTTTTGAAAAACGATTTGCAAAACCTGGGAACAAAAATGAAATTGAATGAAGAAAGATTTCTTATATAGAAATGAATACTTGATTTTAGAGTGTATTATAACATATGCAAATATATGGATTTTTTTCAAAACGTTAGGCAGCATCTTTGATCAGTTTAGTAGTAGATTTAGTAGTAGTAGATTGTAACTTATTAAAATCTATTACTCATAATTAAATTAATGCTTAAATGATAATAATAGAATTCTAACAACATTAAAATGTATAGAACACTTACAAACTTAATAATGGTAATAATTAGATGAAGAACCCTGGTTATAATAGCCTTTGGTAGTTCAGTATATAGTATCCTTTTTCCCACATCTATTGAGATATTACTGATATGTATGTTTATATATGACATATGTAAGTTAAAAGTGTAGAACATTATGTTTTGATACACATATATATTGTGAAACTATTACCATATTAAGGTTACTTAACACCTCCATCCCCTTACATAATTACCGTTTTGTGTGTGTGGTGATTACATTTAAGATTTACTATTTTAATAGCTTTCAAGTATATAATATAGTATTGTTAATTATAGTCACCATGCTGTACGTTACGTCTCCCAAACTTACTCATCTTATAGCTGGAAGTTTGTGTTCTTTGACTGAACTTTCCCTGTTTCCCCCACTTCCTAGCCCCTGGCAACCATCATTCTACTCTGTATTTCTATGAGCTCAGCTTTTTTAGATTCCACATATAAGTGAGAACATATAGTATTTGTCTTTCTCTATCTAATTTACTCCACTTAGAATAATGCCCTCAAGGTCTATCCATGATGTCACAAAAGGCAGGATTTTCTTCTTTTTTTGTGAATGAATAACAAATATATACACATTCATGTATATAATATTTAATATACATATATGTATACATAGAGTTGGCCCTTTCTATCCTTAGATTCTGCATCCACAGATTCCACATGTGCAGATTCAACCAACAATGGATCAAAAATACTTGAAAAAAAATTTTCCAGAAAGTTCCAAAAAGCAAAACTTGAATTTGCAATTCACCAGCAACTATTTGCACAGTACTGACATATGTTAGGTATTATAAATAATCTAGAGATGATTTAGAATAAATGGGAAGGTATAGGTAGGTTATATGCAAATACTAGAATAAATGGGAAGGTATAGGTAGGTTATATGCAAACATTTTATATAAAGGACTTGAGCATCCTTGGATTTTAGTATCCATGGAGGCCCTGGAACTAATCCCCTGCGGATACCAAGAATTTTCCACTGTTCAGGGATGGGCAGCCTTAACCCCATGTGTTCAAGGGTCAACTGTATACATATCTCTCACATTTTCTTTATCTATTTATCTGTGAGTGGACACTTAGGTTGTTTCCATGAACTGCCTATTGCAAATAATGCTGGAACAAATATGGGTTGCAAATATCTTTTCTGAGATAGTTTCATTTCCTTCAGATATATATTCAGAAGTGGGATTGCTGGTATATGGTAATTCTGTCTTTAATTTTTTGAGGAACTTCCATAGTGACTGTACCAATATACATTTCCATCAACAGTACACAAAAATTCCCCTTTCTCCATAGACTCATCAACACTTGTCTCTTGTCTTTTTGATAACAGCCATTCTAATAGGTGTGACGTGATATCTCATTGTGTTTTCAGTTTGCATTTCCCTTATGATTAGTCATGTCAAACATCTTTTCATGTGCCCGTTGACCATTTACATGTCTTTTCTGGGGAAAAATGTCTATTCAAATCCTTTGCCTATTTTTTAATCTGATTGTTTGGCTTTAAAAAAAAAGTATCTTTTATCTTCGTCTTTTTACACACCACTCACTCAGCAAAAAAACAAAATTGGAAAATTGAAATTTCAGAAAAATAAGCACTATTACTTTAGAAAATTTATCATATCAAATTCAGTTATACTTCTACTTCGACCCAGAAAGCCCTCAATTTACTAAGAGATTATCTTTTAAAAGATTAGAAAAAATAAAGTAATAAACAATCCTGAAAAACTAAGTATTTTTATTTATCTTTCTCCCTTAAATACTCCTCACTGATTCTCCCCCAACACACACACACCCACCCACACCCACCCACACACACACACACACACACACACAGGAAAGACAAGGAAATTTTGCATAACCAAGATAGCCTATTTCTGGGTACCTTCAAAATATATGCACATTGATGATATATTCTTTATAACTTTAACAACATGACTTTCTTTTTCTTTGATGGAGTTTATTTTCAAGGTACTCTTACACTTAGCAACTTTTAAGGGCTCAAACTGAGCAACAAAACTTTGAAATACAAAGGGAAAACAAAGAACGGAAAACTCAAAGATGATTAGTTTCATCCTCTTACAAAATTGTGGGTATTATATAACTTTTAGAACTGATGAAAAGGATCAGATGAGATATTTGTTAAAGTATCCAGCGCAATGCCTGGCACGTGGTAACAACTCAAATGTTGCTTAAAACTGAACCACAAAAAACTATACCAAAACAAGAAGAAAAGGAAATCAGGTAATAGGAAAAGAAAAGAAGATAAAAACAAGAAACCCACTAAAATCAAATTTATTACTGGTGGTGGTTAAAAAAAATCAGGGGAGGGGGCATATAGCCTAGTTCATCCACATTTTACTCCTCTGAGTGGTAAATGAGAAGATAGAAGGAAAACTATTTCATGTTAGTTTCACACGATAGTCACAAAATCATCCAGAGAGCTTGATTGTAACCCAGGTGGACTGAGAATAGAAGTCATAATGTAATATGAAAGTACTAAGTATCTGAAATTTGAGGATCTTTTTCACTGATCAATTCTTAATAATTCAGAATAGTAGTGAACTACATTTTTTGCATGTAGGCCAATTCAGGAAAAATAAAAATGTCTATAAACCACAAAATTTTTTCATTCAAATATAATTTTTGAGTAAAATATCCTATAATGCCTCCTTTATAGAAGAGAACCAATGGAAAAGTTGTCCTGCTTTTTAAGTAGGTAAAATGTTCAACTTTAAGAAGAAACAGCATGGAGGCAGCTCTCTAATATTTTAGCCTTATTTTAGATCACAGATTGTTGTAAAGTTTAGATGAGCCATGAGTTACACAAGTGGTATCACTGATTGAGAGAAAAGAAGGAAGCAAGAGACATTTGTATTACAGGAAAAGTTTAGTGGTTTTTTAATAGGTTATATAATATTCTATGTGAATTTTTAATGATTTCATAAGAATAATAACTTTTTTCTAATTATAATATTTTAAACCTTAGAGTTAATGTAAGCAAAATAAAAATTTTAAACCCATGAAAAGATCCAAAGATTCTAGTTAAATACATTGCCACGGTGAGATAGGGACAGTAATCCAGGTGTGGCAGAGTTTACTACATGTCCACCAAATCTTTCCTTGCTTTTTCTTCAGGAATAGAATAGTATATGGGAAGCTGCCTGCCCAGCATTATTGCATTTCCCAGTGTCTTTTACAATTTAGATATAGCACATGTGTAAGTTCTCTTCAACGAAATGTGAGCCAATGTGATATTGCCTCTTCCAGGCCAATGTCTTAAGACCAGAAGAGAAGGTCACACCTCATCCACATTTTTCTCTCATCTTCTTGCCACCTGCAGTCTGAGTGTGGCAGCAAAAATTTTGGTCATTCAGATAATGACAATACCATAGAGCAGCAGTTCTCAGGGTGTGGTCCCAGGGAGGGGACCCACTGGAAGTCCCCCCAGATCTTTTCAGGAAGTCTGCTTTTTGGTTATAATAAACTTTAGTAGTAATATCCCATATTATTTGCTATACTACTTACAAAAAAATTGTCGTATATATGATACTATCTAAATATTATGATGGATTTATGTCATATAGAGTAATAGAATGCTTAATATAAAATTATCATTAAAGTTTATAACATATTTAGGAGCAATTGGGCAAACAGTTCCTTTAAACTGTCAGAACTGTGCTTCAGCTCCTACTGTGCAGTGAGTTATACAAGATTAGGTAGCAGCACCTGCTCTTCTTTTCATCACACTTGTATTTTTTTTTGTAACTTTGATTAGATATGAACCAGAGTATTATAGCACCTCAGAATTTCTTCATACATTCATCTACCACATGTCAACATGATCACGGTCATTTGGTTACCTAGCTTGATTTTCCCCATATGCTAGGTAATTCAGGCCTGTGTAAGCTGTTAGAAGTAGCTTAGGTCAAAAATAAAAAGGTAAATGGAAAAAATATAAATACAAGGATTTATACATGCAATCTTGAATCATATTAAAAGTGTATCTTTTATACTGTAAATAAATAATTAAAATAAACTTTAAAAAAAGAAAAACTGCTGGAAAGTAACACACATACCAAAACTCAGAAGGGAGCTGGAGTTCTTTGACTGAACAGAGTCTGCAGGCTTGTTTGGTGAGGAAGAAATACACATACCTAAAATCAAAAGAAAAAAATGTAAGGGGAAGAATAAAGAGACACTGAGACCACATAAGTATTGAGGCTAAACATTTCCTCCAAATTAATTAATGCTCCTACATAAACATATCACTATCAATTAAAACAAAATATAGATGCTTACAAATGGGTTGATACTATAATTTTCTCATTTATGTATATATATATATTTTTTTAAAGGTTTCTTTTCTTTGCAAACAGATTGTTTATATATCACCCAAATGGATCAGGATCCATTTTATTGTGAATCAGTTTTTTCTGGGATTCAGATCTTGGCTTTCAATTGCATCTTTGCACTCTGACCACTCAGTACACTTTTAAATTATTCGTTCTCCACATTATTTCACCTATGGCAAATCTGTAATTTTTCTTGTACCATCCTCTACTCCTAGAATATCTTTCTTCATTTTCAGCCTACTTTTTTTCCCATTATAGGTGATTCTATTTAGGCCCAGAATCTCCCAAAAGCATTGTTATGTTTCTTTGTTTTGTTATTTTGGCTACATATAGGCAGACTTAAAAATATATTTCTCTTCCCAGCACCTTAGTACATTCATGTATCAGTTTCTGCCCAATTTTGAAAACAATCCAGTGAAAAACATGATCCATATTTTGCACAAGCACTGTCCAGGAGCAAAAAAAAGATAATTTCAGGCTTGTATAAACTTTCTAAGAAACGGTACATGGTGGAGGAGAAACTATTAATTATTCACCTTTTTTTGTTATCAACATTTTCAGAATGTAGCAGGAGGACTATGTATATGTTTGTAAACACATACATAATACTAAGATCCTAGAAACACCTTTTCCTGGAACTACCTGAGTATTAGTCACTAGAGTAAATCATGAATTTCAATGTGCCAGGCATTGGGCTAGGCACTGACTACAGAGACATAAATAAGAAGTAGGTGAAGGTGAGAAAGTTTAGGAGATAGCAATCATGCCTATACTGCATATGAGCTAAGAATTGTATACATCCTTCAGAAAGAAAACAACTGTCCCAAAAGGAAATATTGGGGTTTTTTTTTACAACTGGAGTCAAAGATTTTGCATAGGTATCTCTCAGAGTGAACTCTTTTGCATATTGGCTTGTCATAGATATTTTTATGCTGCCTGCCCAGCATTAATTCCTTCTTATAATAGAACTTGTATTTTCCTTTAGGAAACCACCCTTCTCCAATTTTCAGCTCCCATACTTCTCGTGGAGTTGATTCTATCCTTAGATCAAGGAACTGACCCATGACTAGGGCTTTGGTACTTTGCCATGGTCACACCAGTTGTTTAGGTCTTACCTCATTCCTTAATGGTCAGGGTCCACGTGTAACAGTTGTTAAATATTAGATATGACACTGTCCTCTTAATCAGAGCATTGAATATATTGGCAATAATTGGCTTAGGGGTAGGCAAATGAACAAAGCCAAGATAATCAGGCCCAATCAACATTAGTCATCAGGCTGTTACTTGAACAACCAAGAAAGAGCTCATTTTTTCAACATAAGCCTGAAAACACATGGTAAAAGCCTGCCTATGAGTAAGCTAACACAGAGTGAAACAGAGTTGGAAGATATGGAATGAGAGATTAGGGCCTAATTACATCATTTGAACTCTTGGTCACAAGCCAATAAATCCCCTGCTTAAGCAAATAATTGTCTGCTTAAGTTAGCTTAATTTGGGTTTTCTGTCACTTACAACTGAAGGATTTCTTAGCAATTAAAATTTCCCACCAAAAGTAGTCATTAGGCACCACAGCTGACACCTTAAACTCTTGTCACTCTATAATTCATTCTCCATACAGCAGCCAGAATGATCTTTTCAACAAACATGTAATCTTTGTCTAGAATACTTTTGTGTTTTCCCACTGGGTCATTAACACGGCCTATAAGGATCTAACTACCTCTTGTCTCTACCATCTTTTCAGACACACCTTACTCCTTTTTCCACATAATACCCAGCATAGTACAAGTCTTGGGGTGATTGTTCTGATACATAGGACCCTAGCAAGGCTCTGTTTAGGAATAATATTGCTTTTTTTTCCACAGATGGTTATAAAAGAGAAAATTACATAGTGGTATATATATTCTAAAAAAAAGTAAAAACTTACTCTTTTTCATGTTTCGCAAAATTTTCAAACTCTACAAAAATGAAGAAAAGGAAAAAGTTAGGTTTTTTTCCCTGTGAAATCTAAAATAATTTAATTAACTAGAAATACAAACTTCAGCCAAAAGGATTAGTTTCTTTAAAAATGGCTATCAAAATTATTTTTCTATCTTGCCATTTTTAATTTAGTGCAAAGTCTCCACTTGATTTTATCTTGTTATTTTTCCCACCTTTGTAAGAATCGCACTATGTATTTAGAAATAGTGCTATCGCTATATCAGGGGAAAAGATAATTTTTGATAATTTTTTTGTTTCTCGTATAGGCTATCCTAATAAATTAACTGTGCTCTTCAAGGGCAGGTAGATGGTCCTTTATGACCTTTCTGTTTTCCTACCACTTAACAGAAATGTAATCTTCTTCATAATAGATATTTAATAAATTCTTTTTGAAATATTTTATTTATATTTTTAGAAATCGATTATTTCTAATTCAAAATATCCTGGTAAAAATGCTCCCATTCTTGTTCTCCATTTACTTAGTTTCTAACCCTCTTCCTGCAGGTAACCATTGTTGTTGGTAGTTTCTTATGTATCCTTTTAGAGTTCTTTATGAATATATAATATAAATATAGGTCATATTTTCACCCTTTTACATAAAAGTTAATAAAATATATAAAAGTATATTGAGAGGGCCCTCATTCTTTTTTCAGCTGCGTAGAATTCCAGTGTATGCATATGCCATGATCTATGATTTACTTAATCAGTTCCCCTAATGATTGACATTTATGTTCCCAATTGTCTGCCCTTATAAATAATGGTATAATGAATACCCAGTGTACATTTTATTTCATGTACGTGCAAGCATGTTTGTAGGATGAATTCCTAGAAGTGAAAGTGTTGCATCCAAGGGTATATACATTCATAATTTTGATAGATGTTGCTAAATTGTCCTCCATAGAAGTTACACCACTTGACATTCCCACCAATAGTGCAAGAGTGGACTTTTTTTCCCATAATCTGCCTAATGGAGAGTGTAGTCAAAATTTGGAATATGCCATTCTGATACATAAAAAACAGTGTGTCACTGTGGTTTTAATTTGTACTTCTCTTATTATGAGTGAGGTTGAACATATCAAATGTTTAAAGGGCAGATTATGCACATTTACAATCATATGTATTTTTACTTACTTTTCTTTTAGGGTTGTTATGTTCTATGAATTTCTAGGATCTCTTTATATATTAATAAAAGATAGTCCTTTGACTATGATGCAATTGCAGATTTTTTTTTCCTCCAATTTAGTCTTTATCTTTTGATTTTTAAGGTAATTTTTTGGTTTGTTTTGTCAGGCAGAAATTTTGTTTTATTTAATTGAATTTATAAATCTCTCTCTTTATGGCTTCTGGACTTTGAGTCATCGTTATAAAGGTCACTACTACTTCCAGGTTGTAAAGTAATCTTTCCAAGTTTCTTTAGTACTTTGACGGGTTGTTTTTTGATTTGTTTGTACCTTGTTTGTTTTGTTTTGTTTTTTTAACATTTAAATCTTTTATCCATATAGAATATATGCTGGTATAGCTCTGAGGTATGAATCCTATCTCTTTTCCCTTCAGGTGGTTACCCAGTTGACCCAACAACAGTGATCAAAACAGCCAACTTTAGTCCATGATTTGAAAGGCCCCCTTCATCATATACTAAATTCCTATACATATTTGGATCTATTTCTGGACTTTTCCTTCTGCTCTGTTGGTTTGTGTTTCTTTTCATACACCAATATCGTACCATTTACTATGTTTTAATATTTGGTAAGGCTACCTTCCTTTTACTTTTTTCCTCCTCCACCCCTCTTTTTTTTTTTTTGGAATCAGTCTAGTTTTGGGGGGAAAAAAAGTTGATATTTTTATTGGGCATGCTTTAAACTAAGTTGTATTTTTTTTCCTTTTGGTTTCCCTCCATTAATTTTTATTGTTGTGAGATCAACAACCTATATTAGTGAAGATATTTAGTCTAAATTTCCATCTTAATGCTGGCAGCCCAGGGTTGGAGTGGCAGCAGTGGGGACACTTTCAGTAACGGAAAACCTCTGGCATAAACTCCTATCTTCTTTACCTTACTCCTTGTGAAACTTTTTCCAGGAGTCTTCAATGTCTGTTTTGAAGATGTTGAATTTTCCATGGTGTTAGGATAGCTAGTAGAACAAGTCAATATAGATTGATCCTGTACACCTGAAAAAAATGTTTTGTTATTATATTCAATAATTCTTAGCTTAGCTTTTTTACACATTATTTTTGCAATACACTATGGGTTTTTTAATGTATTATTTTGATCTTATTTGATCACTCTTTGTACCTTTTCCATTTATTTTACCTTTTCCTACTTTATTGTTAATCTTTTAATAGTCTCATTTCTATAACTTTTTTGAGAGAGAATATTGCCACTTACAATCTTCATCAGCAAGAAGGAAGGACTCTAGGGTTCTTTCTGGCAGAGGAGGTGGCGGAGGAGAAGAACGATCTTCATGTAGGTCTATGAAAAGAATAGTATACAACAAAGCAAAAATCCATCAATTAGAAGTCGTAAGTCAAGATTCCTTTTTGGTTTTGCATAACTTTTCCAGTTTTTCAATATTAACCCACAAAAACCAAATGAAAAATTATCTGAACAATGACTGAGCCTCAAGAACTTTGTTGTTCTAGCTCTTTAGCCAGTGAGCCTATGCTTCGTCACAAACGTGTAGCTTACTTACAAACGTATTCTTCCAAAGAAATTGAACCTGAATTTAATCAAGCTTCTAGTTCTTACTACAATTTTACAGAGACTCCTGGAGATAGAGAAACGTGTTAAATAAAGTCATCAGGATACAAACAGCCAAATCCAGAATATTAGCTGTCTTAAGAACAAATAGTGGGGGGAGAGTATAGCTCAAGCAATAGAGTGCATGCTTAGCATGTAGGAGGTCCTGGGTTCAATCTCCTGTCTCCTCTAAAAATAAATGAACACAAACAAACAAAACCTAAGTACCTCCCCCATCAAAAAGGAAAAAAGTTTTTAAAAAGAACAAATGGCCTATTCAACAGCTTAATAGCATGAGAAATATAAAAAGGAGAACTGTTACAAACTTTAAAAGACTTAAGAAACATATAAAGCAAATGCAACATGTAGACTTCATTTGAATCCAGCTTCAAATAAACCAACTGTAAAAAGACATTTTTGAAACAATTTGAGAACATTGAACAAAGTTGGGATATTAAATAATATTAAGGAATTATTATTAATTTTATTAGTGTGATTGATGCTATTATGGTAGGTTTTGAATGTGTGTTTGAAACTTTCTATAATAAGAGAATTTTAAATAGTGGAGCTACTTTCCCACAATGCAAGTGCTAAAGATACAAATGTTGTTCTGTTTACATAGGCTTCTTGTTACACAGTGCTAAGTTTAATTGTATGCTTTATTAATGTCTTTTGAAAATGAAAATGTGGTTAAGTGCTAGAGTTTGTCTTTGCTCATTGGGCTTTTTAGGTCTTAGGATTTATCTACAGAACAAATTCTTTTGTTTATTCCTTATACACTGGGTAATATGCAAAAGTAAGGTACAATACTTCCAGCATCTAGTATAACAACTGGCATATAGTAGACATTTAATAAATATTTGAAAACTGCTCTGAAGTAGCTTATCTTTCAGTTTGCTTTTAGGAAATATTCTGAGAACTATAAATTTCAAGTAATAAAATCCCGCCAAATCCCTTCCTAAAATACCATTTTCATCTCAATATTCCCCTGATGAAGAACCTACAATGGTTATCACTTACTGAATTAAATCTAAATTCTTCTGCCAGCTTTGTGTGTGCGCGATAAAATACACATAACAAAATTTGCCGTTTACGATATTTTGTACATTTACAGTGATGTGCAGTCATCACCACTATCTGGTTCCAAAATGTTTTCATTGTCCCGGAAAGAAATTCCACACTCATTTAGCAGTCGCTCCCCATTTCCTCCAGATTAGACTGGCAACCACAAATCTACTTTCCCTGTACACAGATTTGCCTGTTCTGGATATTTCATCCACCTAGCTTTAAAGTCCTTCAGCATCTTCCCACATTTCATCTATCCAAATTTATTTTCCATAATTCCCTAAAATAGAACTTCTGTTGCAATTAACCTGCTTACCATTTCTCTGTACCCATCATGCTTGTTTTCACCTTTGAGTAACTATTACCCTGATCCCTGCTCCTGGAACTCTCTCCTTTTCCCTCTGACTATCCATATTCTTAAATTTCTTTCTTCTACTCAGTGAAGGCTTTCCTAAACACTACAGTGAGTGATATCTTCTTTTCTTCCAGACTCCTGGTGACTATAATCAGTTCCACAAAGATGATCACTTAATGGTACCAAGTGAGTATTAATTTTGTCTACCCAACTTGAATAGATATATAAGGATTAAGCAGTGCCCCTTCTTATATATCCTGTGTATTCTAACACTGTATAAGGCTCGCAGAACTTGCTTAGGAAATGTTCATTTAATAATTCCCTAATAAAAGTTATAATAGGTAACATTTAATGAGAGTTTATTATTTGACAACCACTGTTCTAAAAGCTTTATATGCATTATCTCACTAAGTAGTCACAAAAATCCTCTTAGAAGGGAGTTCTGTTATCCTCATATAAATGAGAAGAATCGATGAAGTATATAATTTATACATTTTGATGACTATTGGTAGGCTAGGTATTTGAATTAAAGTCCACCTGTCTCCAAAGCCCATGCTTTTTAACCAATTATTATACTACTATTTATGGATTTGAATAATATGTTACTATGAATAAATACATTAAGAGCAACTACTACCTGTTATAATGTATGTAAAGTACCTATCAGTGCTCAATAAATGTTCTCTGTTGATGTTGTTGTTCAACATATAAATTAAGTAGGAAAGTACTGGAGAAGCAATAGCAAGTTAAAGATGTTAAGTGGCCAGAAATAATTTTTTAGAATCACACTGTTAACAATGATAAAACCAACAAAATGGAACTGCTGCAAAGTTTTAAGAGATGGTATCTGAAATAGTTTGTTCTTTTTTTTAAAGGCTTATATATTAAGGAGCAGAATTCTAACATCCTGTCTTCACCTTGCCTTTAAGAAAACGAAACTACTAGCCTGGGAAAACCAGAAATGAATCAATAAATAGTGGAAGCTATTAATGGAAACCATGCCATCTCCTGAGATGAATTACTCTAAACTTGATGAGCCATTCTTACAGTACAAATTCTTAGGGCTAAATGTCATCCAAAGTCAAAGGAAAATTTTTTTTACCTGGTTCGGTACTCTGGAGTTTTATACTCTGAAAAAAAAAAAAAGAAAAAGAAAAAGTCAAAAAGAATATGTATACAAATTTACAAGCTCCAAGCAATTAATAGTATAATAGAGATAGCAATGAAATGTTGACCCTATTTTTCCTAATTTATAAGTGTGCTGAGCTATGAAAGGTCATCAACTCTTACAGTGATTTTTATATGTATGGTAATTGGTCCTAAACTGATCTTTTTTGTACTTATTTCCTTCCTACTCAGAACATTCCTCTGAAAAGTTAATTCAAGGTAAGTTATTGAAATTGAAGTTACTTCATGACACTAGAAAAGTAGTGATTTTTCTTTGCTCTAGGAGTTAAGATAAAGACTATTAACAATAATAATAACAATTACTAGTAAATTAAAAGTGTAATTTAAAAGGTAGAGAATTTTTGCCTATCAGCACTGCAACTGTAGGCATGTTTAAATGTTTTAATCACCTTTCTGATCTCTGAAATTTTAAGATAGTTGGTTCATAGAATTATATTCAAATATATAACAGATTGGTGAAAGTGTAGGTGTTTCTTCTAGAAGCATGGAACATTATTCCAAAAGGTTTATCTTAAATAATAAAGACATCTGTCATTTACCAAAAAACCACACTTAATAATATATTATTACAGTTAACATGATACAGCCTATCAGATGACTATTATGAACAAGCAACCTACTCATGAAACATTTATTTCTGCCTTAACTGTCCTTCAAGAATCAGCTCAAATATTTCCTCCAACCTGAAGGGGTTGCTCACGTTTTCGAAGCTCTTATCTCTCATATGACACTGATTAAATTTGCTTTATTATAATAAATACAGACAAAAAGACTCCTGTATACATCCTGTATCTCCATTGCTAAACTGTAAGCATCTTAAGGGCAATAATTGTGTCTTATGCATCTTTTTTTATCCTCCACATTCTCTAGTACATGGTTTTATAAGTAGTATCAGCTTAATATTTATTAAGCGATAGGTGTAAACAATATAAGGAATAGGACTATGGTCTATTGAGTTCAAATGAGTAGCGTCAGAAAGAAGTTCTTGATCGTGTTTGGTCTAAGTCTTACCAAATCATCAGATTTCTTTGATTCAGATGTTCCACTACATTCTAGTGATATTCCAGCTTTTACCTTCACAGCTGAAGATAAAGATTTGGGAACACTCATTGGGAATTCTCCTGCAAAAAAAGTAAATATGGTTCAACTCTTAGAAATGTTTTAATTTTGGAGAGCAAATGTTACTTAGCAATGGCACACAGAACATTGAAAGGATCTGAGAAGTAAGCTAGTTAATCTACACTTCATCTCACACTTACTGAACTGTACTCACCAGCTTCCTCTACCACAATAAAAGATTCGGGTGTCCGCTTAGGAAGTGGAGGCGGGATTTCATCATCTATCCTTGTAGAAGTTGCTATCCCAAAGTGTCAGAAATATAATCACAAATTTTAATTAGAAAAATTTAAAAAAAACGCTTATATTCTAATCTTGGTACAAATTACATCAAGCAACATTAAAATATTTAAGCTGGCATCTGTTCACTCAAAGAAAAAGCAAAATAAATTCTCTTATCCTAAGTTGGAAACCCACAAGGTTTTTGATTCTTCTTCAAAATTTATCACTTCTTTTAAAATCCCAGAAGTATTTTGATTAATTCATCAAGTATCAGTTAATATAAGACATTACATTAATTTAGGAAGCTTTGGATTGTTTTCTGCATAACTCTTGCTTTTTGTTTTACATAGACTATTACAATGCAGCATCGTGAAGCACTTTGACATGACAAAGACTCAATTACAGATTTTAGTAACAATGAAGAAGATGGATATTTTTCCTTTTTACAAAACAATGTTATAACAGGGTTTTCTATATTTCTACAGAAATATTCAGAATTTTTACAGAAAATTGCAAATGCTATTATAAGAAACTGCCACCAGATGGCACACATGTCAATGTTACCACAATCCTTAAAGATAAGGATTTATTTTTGTTTTTGTTTTTGTTTTTGTTTTTGTTTTTTTTTCCACCGGAGATCTTTTTTTTTTTTTTAATTGACATATAGTCAGTTTACAATGTTAGTTTCTGGTGTACAGCATAGTGATTCAGTTATACATATACAGATATATATTCCTTTTCGTACCGTTTTTCATTATAGGCTATTAAAAGGAATTGAATATAGTTCCCTGTGCTATATAGTAGGCCCTTTTGTTTATTTTATTTATAGTAGTTAGTATCTGCAAATCCCAAACTCCCAATTTATCCCTCCACTCCCCTCTTCCTTCCTGATAACCTTAAGTTTGTTTTTTATATGGATTTGTTTTTTAATGTTGATACTCAGAGAAGTTTAACATATTATGGGTATCTAGAAAAATAAAATTTCTTTTTAAATTGGAAAACAAGATCAAAGTATACAAACAATCAAAAAAGGAACTAGATTTAGATAAAATATTTTTATAACAAAGCTATGCATCTACTGAGAAACTATATAGTAAATAATATTATAGAGAAAAACTTTATTTACTACTTGGGTAGAATGTTCTTTATAAATTTCTGATGATATACCTAAGAGACCTAAACTTGCTCTTTGCTTTCCTTCATCTTCTTCCATATTAAACTATTATAATTATCTAATGGAATACTTACTTCTACTTTTAAATCACTAAGTAAAATAAAATAATATGTATAATATGCAAAAAACCCAAATTATAAAAGAGATAAAGCATGAAAGTAAAGGTTTATATATGATTAAAATACTACACAGAATACTGAACACATATTTTCATCTATTACGTTATTATAAAAGGACAAGAGGAAATCACATCCTCCTCTTCCAATGCCTGCAGGAAGAGAATTCAATTCTTCAGCAATCTGTTAAATTTAGTATAGCCACATGATTCTCCAAAAAAAATCCTGAGTGACCATGTGATACTGTTGATTAAAGCTTTTCTGATGTTCTTTTAAAAGTTGCTTCTGCATATTAAGGATAAATTTTTGACTTTTGATAGACACTTCTATGAAGGAGGATTGCTGCCTTTAAAAGCACTCCTGCTCGTATAGGTCCTAAACCAGATCTGACTGTCTCCACTGCTGCTTGTTTCATGGAATATTACATATTTGCTATTGTTATCTTCAACTTATCATATCATCAAAACACTCCTGGAGTTTATTTATTTGAGAAGGAGAAAAAGGAGAAGGAAGCAGAGAAGGGCAAGGGGGAGGGTGATACAAAACCAAATCTTACAGAAACAAAGTCAAGTCTAAAATGCCATACACACAAAAACAAATGGATCAATGGGACAATAGAGAATCCAGAAATAACCCCCCACTCTTATGGTCAATTAATCTTCGACAAAGGAGGCAAGAATATACAATGGAGAAAAGACAATCCCTTCAGCAAGTGGTGTTGGGAAAGCTGGACAGTCACATGTAAATCAGTGAAGTTAGAACACTCTCTCACACCATACACAAAAATAAACTCAAAATGTCTTAAAGACTTAAACCTAAGACAGGACACCATAAATCTCCTAGAAGAGAACATAGTCAAAACATTCTCTGACATAAATCATAGCAATGTTTTCTGAGGTCAATCTACCAAGGCAATGGAAATAAAAGCAAAAATAAACAAATAGGGCCTAATTAAACGCAAAAGCTTTTGCACAGCAAAGGGAACCATAAACAAAATGAAAAGACAACCTATGGACTGGGAGAAAATATTTGTAAACAATGAGACAGATAAGGGCTTAACTTCCAAAATATATAAACAGCTCATACACCTTAATAACAAAAAAACTAAACAACCCAATCCAAAAATGGGCAGAAGACCTAAACAGACATTTTTCCATGAAGACACAGATGGCCAATCAGCACATGAAAAGATACTCAATATTGCCAACTACCAGAGAAATGCAAATCAAAACTACAGTGAGGTATCTCCTCACACCAGTCAAAATGACCGTCATTAAAAATTCCACAAATGATAAATGTTAGACATGGTATGGAGGAAAGGGAACCCTCCTACACTATTGGTGGGAGTGTAATTTGGTGCAGCCATTATGGAAAACAGTATGGAGATTCCTTAAAAAACTAAAAATAGACTTACCATATGATCCAGCAATCCCACTCTTGGGCATATACCCAGAGACAATTATAATTTGAAAAGACACATGTATGCCACAACAGCACTATTTATAATACCCAAGACATGAAAACAACCTAAATGTCCATTGACAGATGATTAGATAAAGAAGGTGTGGTACATATATACAATGGAATACTACTCAGCCATAAAAAGAGAATAAAATAATGCTACTTGCAACAACATGGATGGATCTAGAAATAGTCATTCTAAGTGAAGTAAGCCAGAAAGGGAAAGAATAATACCATATGATATCACTTATATGTGAAACCTTAAAAAAAATAGATACAAATGAACTTATTTACAAAACAGAAACATAGACATAGAAAACAAACTTATGGTTACCAAGGGGTACAGGGAGTGGGAAGGGATAAATTGGGACTTAGAGTTTTGCAGATACTCTTATATATAAAATAGATAAACAAGTTCATACTGTATAGCACAGGGAACTATATTCAATATCATGTAGTAACTAATAATGAAAAAGAATATGAAAATGAATATATGTGTGTATATGTATGACTGAAACCTTATGCTGTACATCAGAAATTGACACAACATTGTAAACTGACTATACTTCAATGAAAAAGAATGCAAAAAAATTTTTAAAAGAATGAAATAATGCCATTTGCAGCAACATGGATGGACCTAGAGATTATCATACTAGGTGAAGTAAGCCAGAGAGAGAAAGAAAAATACCATATAATGTCACTTATATGTGGAATCTTAAAAAAAAAATGACACAAATGAACATATTTACAAGACAAAAATAGAATCAAAGACATAGAAAACAAACTTATGGTTACCAAAGGGGAAAGGGAAGTGGAGGGATAAATTAGAAGTTTGGGATTAGCTGATACAAACTGCTATATATAAAATAGATAAAAAACAAGGTCCTACAGTATAGCACAGGGAACTATATTCAATATCTTGTAATAACCTATAATGGAAAAGAACATGTATGTACACATATGTATGACTAAATCACTATGCTGTACACTAGAAACTAACACAACATTGTAAGTCAACTATACTTAAATTAAAAAATTAAAATTTTTTAAAAATAAAATGTCACACAAACTTTTAAAATAACTTACCTACTGCTGTGTCTTGGTTCAGTGGAGGGGGAAAATTAGTCAGAGGATTCAGTGCTAAAGAACCATGTGAATTATGAGAAAAGAGGGTTATAGAGGAGTTTGGCAGTGAAGAACAAGGTAAAGCAGTTCCATCTTGCTCTTCAGATAAATCAAGAGACATCTTAGAAACAGCAGTACTTGGAGACAATGATGAAAAATAAGGATCTTCCACTAAAGACATGCAAGAACGTACTTTAAAAGCACTAGAGTCATACTGTGTTGCATTAGAGGCATAATACGTTTCATGCTTAGAGTCATATGGCAGTGAATAATTCAGTTCCGCTGAAGAAATATGCATCACTTTTTGAGTCTGCTCAAGGCAAGAATTGTCTGGTTGAGATTCCAAATAAAATTTTTCCTTGATGTCCAATTTTTTGGTGTCTCTCTGTTGCATCAATTCAAAGGGAGTTGATTTGGTTCGCATTATTGGCTTCTTTAAATTAAGATATCTTCCTACTGCATTTACAGGTTTAGAATTAGGACGTCCTCCAAACAAAATGGAACTCAAGTCCAAACTTTGATGCTTCTGAAGAGGCTCCCCAACCACTGGAAATGGCTTTGTCTCCCATTTCATGGTTGTGTCAGCATTTTTGTTACAACCACAGTTTAGCTCCAAAAACTCTAAAGAACTGCTCTGTTTAGCAGGGTGTGTAACTAACCCTTCCTTTTCACTTATATCAGAAGATGTGAGGTCAAAGGAAGAATCTTCTGCACTTTTTGCCCTTATCCTTTCTTGGCTCTGTCGGTTCATCACTTCTGCTTCTTTTATGCTGCTAAAACAAAAAGAAAGTAATGATGGTATCATATCCCAAAGAGGCCCCTTCCCATATCCTCTTCTCAGCATTACAATGAGGTATAAGCATGAAATTCACCTCCCAGACACATATTAGACATTATATTAGACAATATTCAGATGTTTAAAATTATACTCACCTTTTTGCTAAATTAGGAGAATAAGAGCCTGCTTCTCGATTGGGATTTTGCTGAGAAACTGAATACTTTGTTTGAATCTTGAAGAGAAGAGACTGATTTTTAGTGAAGCAATGGCAGTGAGAGATTTTAACAATCGTAAGAATGGGAAGTTATTTTTCAGAAAATATAACAATTTAAAATAATTCATGAAACAGTCAGATGAGTTTCTAAAATATTAAACCCAGCAAGAACTTGTTCACATACTGAGGTCAAAAGGATCAGAATAAAGGGTAAATAGTATTACAGAAATTAGGAAGGATTCGCTTATATCATCATCTTTTTATATGTGGGAGTTCTAAAATGTTCTTTATTCAAAATGCAGCTTTATTCTCAAGAACATTCTACTTATAGAAATTTTATCATCTCAATCTTTATGTTGTAAATCCTCATACTTATCTTGTTCTACCTTTTCTTCCTCATTGTGCTCCAGCTATACTGGTTTTCTTGCCATTCTTTAAGCATACCAAACTCATTTCCAATCCAGGGTGTTTACTCTTACTATTCCCTCTTATTGAGGCTCTTGCTCCAGATTTTGCATCGCTTGACCCTTCTAAATGATTATTCTCTACTTAAATGTCACTAACATAAGGAAACCTTCCCTGACCACTCAACCAAAAATCACACTCCCACACACCTGCCCAGCCAATCTCAATCTTTATTGTCTTCATAGCAATTATCACATTATGAAATCTGTTACTGTGGCTCATGGAACCCAAGCTAACATCAACTGTAAAATATATCCTGCTTTCAGGGATGTTTAAATATTTTTTTCCTAATTGCTTTTCCCCTACATTTAAGATCATTTTTATTTGGCTGCTTTTTAGGATTTTTGTATTTAGTTTTCAGAAGTTTAATTATGATGAGTCTTTCAGTACTTTTTAAAATCCACCTTTTTCTCCTCTCCTTCTTGGATTTCAATAACACAAATGCTAAGGGTTTTGTTATAATCCTTTAGTTTCCTGAGACTCTGTTTATTTTTGTTTTCAGTCTATTTTATTTCTTTTGTTCAGATTGGGCGATTTCTATTGTTCTGTCTTTCAGATCGTTAATTCTTTCCTTGCACCCTGTATTCTGCTGTTGAGCCCATCTACTGAGCTATTTGGTTTCAGCCACTGTATTTCCCAATACTAAAAATTTCCTTTTGGTTCTTCTCCACATAGTGTTTGTTTGTCACATCTTTGTATTTCTTTGCTAAGCCTTTCTATTTTTTCATTTGTTTTAGGCATGTTTGTAATTGTCACTGGAGCATTTTAATCATGGCTGCTTTAGAATCTTTGTCAGATAATTCTAACATCTCTATCATCTCAGTGTCATCATCTATTGATTGTCTTTTACTCATTTGGTTTGAGATCCTCCTGGTTCTTGCTGTGACAAGTGATTTTCATACAAAACCTAGATATTTTTGGATTGTTATAAGATCTGGATTTTGGATTGTTATCTGGATCTTAGTTAAATCTTCTCTTTTAGCTGGGGTGGTTTTTTTTTTAATCCATTCTGACAGGGGAAAAGGAGGGGAGAGGGTGCTGCCTCATTACTGCCTTGCTAATGTCAAGTGGCTTCTACCTCCATCAGTTTTCTCACAACCTCTTGTTGACACGGGAATGGAGACATCATGAGAGAGGCTCTCCATGTCAGCTCTACTGACACTATGGTGGGGGTGGCCTTATTAATACTGAATGATGGTGAAACTCCTAAATCTCCACTAGGCTTCTGCTGATACTACATCAGTGGGGAGGCATTGCGGTATCAGGTCATTGCCAGGTGGAAACTCAGGCTCCCCACATGATCTCCACTGACACTGAAGGGAAACCTCATTGCAGGCCAGTGGGGATGAAAATCCTAGCTCTGCTTGACGTGCTCTTTATTATAGTCTTGTGAATGTGGAAATCTAGGCTCTCCACTTCTTTGCTGGCATCGGTGGGGTTGGTGGCCATGTTTTTTCTTTGGTGTTGACTAAAGTAGAGTAATTATTATCTAAAAGTTTTCTCTGTGGGGCTGCCCTTTTCCTGTTCCTTTGACTCGAGAGAGAGGGCTTTTGTTGGGGCTTTTTTATCTGCACTGTTGGCATTTCCAGGTTGTTGGTTTCTTCAGTCCCAAGTCTGTGATATATGAGGCAAAAGAAAACCCAAGGAACTCACTATCATATCTTTCCTCAGGTCTCAAGGTCCCTAGCTGGTCTGTCTTCTCTCCATCTTTCCAACTCTTCTTATATTTGTTTTATATATAGTTTCTAGAGTTTCTAGTTGTACTTAATGGGAGCAATAGGGAAAAGTATACCTACTTGATCTTCTCAGAAACAGAAATCCTCCTTAGCTGGCTTTAACCAATTCCCTCTGTGAGAGATTGAACCATGTTCCTATGTTCCCATCTATACGATTAAGGGCCCAACTGTCTGGAGCCATGGCACTGCTACTAGGCTAAATTTGATTATTGACATTTCCCGTAACCTAAATAAAATATTAACCTACATAATACAGCAGCACATTAAAAGAATATTATTTGTTCAGGGAGGTTTTATTCTAAGTACAAGGATGGTTTGGTATTAACAAATCCAAGGATATGACTGTATCAATATGTCAAAGGATAAAATCCAAGTGATCATAAATGCAAAGATATGCAATTGACAGAATTCAACATTCCTTCTGAAAAAAATTCTTTTTAAAATTTATTTATTTATTTATCTTTTTGAGGGGGAGATAATTAGGTTTATTTATTCATTTTTTTAATGGAGGTACTGGGGCTTGAACCCAAGATCTCATGCGTACTAAGCACACACTCTACTGCCGAGCTATACCCTCCCACCTTGAAAAAAAATTCTTGATAAAATAGAAATCAAGGAATACTTTCTTTAAACAATTAAAACAATAAATATCTCCAATCAAATCAGTATCACACTTAGTAGTGAAACATGAGAAGCTTTGTCATTAAAATTAGGTCATCCATATCATCTCTGTTATTTAACGTTGTTCTGGGAGTACTAGCCAATGAAATAGGCATGAATAGGATATAAATGATAATGTCTGGCAACTATATTCTTGTTTCCAACTCCTTCCCCCCAATTTTTTCTCCAGAGTTGACATTAACTATAGGATTGCTCAACTCAATCCCTCGCCTCAACAACTTTTTGGCTTTCTTTCACTCCCCATGCTTCATCGTTCAATTGACAGGAGTTAGGATCAGGGTCAGGTCTTATACACTTTGTATTCCTAATGCTGTGAAAACAGGAGGTCCTCAATGAATATTTTCGGATTCATAATATAAAATGTGATATTAAAAATTAAATTAATTATGTATGTTACACACACCCTCGAAGGTAAATCAATAATTTTGCCTTCTTAAGGTTTGTTCAGTATCTAATACCTTGTGATTACACAGTATTTGGCTTATTGATTTTTGTGATGAGATCAAAATAACATATCTAGAATGCTCAATATTTTTAATTAAAATTTGGCCAAATCATAATTGTTTTTATTGTTTTATACCTAATATTCTCAAAATTTGATGATACATATGAAATCAAAATGAAGCTAGAGTAACCTGAAAAATCACATCAGGACTCAATTATAATTTTATTCTCACTTCTAATGTGCCATAGAACTAAAACATGGGAACAGAACTTATGCCTATCCTTTCACTCCTGTTTTTTTCCAAGTTCATATGCAATAGATTAACCAAGAAATTAATTTTCTAAGTTAAAGTACTTCAGTTAAATTGTCCTTCTCCACAGGAGATTTATAGTGTAGTCCCATGCACACCTGACATTACAATTTAGTCCTGATGAGAAATTATAAGTTGTCCTGCAACTAATTCAAGATCCCTTGACCAAAATAAAACATGAAAAAAAAAACTTGAAAAAATAAAATAAAATAAATAATAAAGGAGCTTTAAAAAAACACTTCTACAAAATACCAAGTTTAAAATTTACCTCTATTCCAGAGTGTTTATCCCTGATAACATCCATCTGCCTCTTAAACAGTTCTAATACAGCATTGTAGACCAGTTCATACTGTTCCTGAAGACCATCGCAAGCCAGAATAAATGAAAACAAACAAAAACTTGGTGAACTAACCAGATTTCAGGAATATGAACACAAATCAAATCCTAGTATAGCTGATCTGAAAAGACTATCAACATTAGTTTAATTGCAGTGCCTTATGTGTGTGTACCCCACGTCAGATTTCAAAGCACTTTTAGGCTGCTAGGAACAGCTAAATATTTGATCTACCTCTAGCTAAATACAAGGAACTTGCAGCATGCTTTCTAGGTTCTAAGCCCACTTTCTTACTTATCTTTCCTTCCACTATTATGCTTCCAATTCTGTTTTCCTTGCTCACACTTTAAAATTTTTATTTCACCCTGGATATAGTTTTTTGTAATTCATCTTTTAGATGTGGCTTAGATGTGGTAGAAAGATGCTAAATAGACAGCTTTAATATGCATTATTCAAGATGACTCCCACAGTTGATCTATAAAGCAGCAAGGCTGTTATCCCTGTTTGCAGACAATTTGTCCATGGTCATTCAGAAGCAATTTCCAGGGCTTGGGTTAGAGCCTGAATCTTTTGACTCTTAGTTTATGCACTTAGCTCAAGCTGCTGAAATTCTGTCAAAGAAAAGTAGTGCTCTGAATAGAGTTTGGAAATTTGTGGTTATAAAGGGATTCCACCATAGGGAAATGAGACCTCTACAATTACAAGGTTTATGTGTTTTTACTACTCCAGTTTGGCCCCTATACCTGCGTAGGCACTTGATTTGGGATCTACTTTTCAGCTGAATGGGCCTATTCAGGGTTTTCCCCAACACTTTACATAATCTTATACAAATAAAGTATAACTTTTTCCAAAAGTAATTGTCACAGGATACCAATGCAGTCTATATCACCCAACACAGCCATTGGTACACTCTTCAGTTATTTTAAGAAGAGAGAAAAATCAGACAGGAAGCTCTCATCTGGTTACAGTGCTATTTCCTGGTTAGTGTCAGAAAAGACAGCTACAGCTGGGAAGATATTTGTTTCCCCCATTGCTGATGATGCCAAAATGTGGAGGCTAACTTAAAATCATTTCAGCTGTCTTCCAACTCTTAAAAAGTCAGCCTGAAATGGGCTTTTTCTGAAATACGGTATGATTTATTCAATGATTCAGTATTACAATTAAATATTATAAAACTTGGTTGCATACTTCCTGGAATCTTTATACATATACATGGATGCTTTTAAGTCTTTGCTTTCACTTCACATAAACTTTCCCCCCTACAGGTTGAATATAGAAAACACCTACAGTCAACACATGAAAAAGAATTCTTTTTTTCCACTAACTATTAGTGGAAAACCTGTGTGGGCCAAACAAAAGGCTGATATTATAATAGACCTTCATTTTTTCCCTTCAATTCACAATTTCTAGATGAAAATACCTGAACTGCCTTTGCCAGTTGTTTTACTTCTAACCCTATGTGCAAGTTCCTTTGTGAGCACTTTAAACACTTCAGGGTCTTGCTATTTAAGCAATAAAAAGTGGTTCTAACAAATTATGCAAAAGTGCCTGTTACCTAATAAATATCAATTAGTGTTTGATAAAAAGAATGAATGGATGAATGCTAAACTTCATTTTGAAGGTGGAGATCATTTAGAGATAAAGGTAAAATTATTGGTGTTGAAATATGGGTGGAATTAATATTATAGAAAGTGAGAGACTTGGACTGGTAATGTTTTACCTAGGAGGTAGAACATGAGCTGAATAGGAGGAACCAGGGGAAAAGAATTCCTAATGGAGTGAACAAGTGTGAGTGATGTGGGGTGTTTACTGTGATACATGTATAATCATATATGTAGTATGATTGTAATTATGGGGGGGGTTGGTAATTTTTTTAACATGCATACAATAAGGACCAGAAGAAGCTACAGAAAAATAGTAACAACGGCTACCTCTAGCTACCTCTAGGTGACAAGATTACAAATGATTCTCTTTTTTATTATTTCCTAAAGAAAGCACATAGACTGCATTCTCCAGATTCTGTTACCCCCTTAGAAGTATAAATTACAAATCTCTGATTTTCTATGGTTTCAGAAATGAGTTACTACTACAAAATTTCAAGTTAACCTGACCCAGCTATTTCTAAGTCAAACAGCTTGTTGAATTTTTTCAACAGCCTTTGTGAGAAATATTATACTGTTTTCTTAACACTTTTCTGAACAGACAGTAAAATATAAGGAATGAAAGGAATCTGGCTCAGGGCAAGGGATACAGGAAAAATATTGGGATATTCAGAGTTAGAGGAAATGGGAACGGACTAACGCACTTGATAGTAGATTGGTGTTAAAGTAAGCAGTCAGTTGTTTTTGGACGCCTCACTATTATTCAACGGAGAGACGGAGCCAGACTCAGACATGTTTGTTTGTTTTTTTTTAAATAGTTCCCTGTGCTATACAGTAGGTCCTTGTGGTTTATCTGTTTTATATATAGTACTGTGTATCTATTCGTCTCAAACTCCTAATCTAGCCCTATCCCTCTTCCCTCTTCCCTCAGTAATCACAGTTTGTTTTCTATGTCTGTGAGTCTATTTCTGGTTTGTAAATAAAATCTGTATTTTTTTCAGATTCTACATATAAACAAGATCATATGATATTTGTCAGAGATGTTATTTATCACAGTGCATACCTGAGTTTGAACCAATGAAGGCCTCTGTGTTCGCATTTCCTGGATCAAACTGTAAACACTGAAGTTCTCAGGAATTATCTATCAAATAAAAGGCAGAAATATATTACTCCTTTGTTCCTCTCTTTAGTAATAAATGATTGCCACTTTCTCAGAAGTGTTACTTCCATGAAATCTGCTCTCCAAACATGGGATAAGAGCAGAAAGAGAATGTATTTTTAAAACAAATGAGGTTTCTCATCACTTGCATCATACTTTAGAGCCTAGGAAACATTGAAGAAACTCTTCAAAATGATTTCACATGAGATGCTCAAAGGCTGAAGTTAAAAATGTAATGAGGGAGAAATCTCAGTAGGTGAGCAAGTATGAGAGTTTTAAGAAATAAAAGAAGTTTGCAGATAGGTCCAAAGCCCATATTTTAAACTTCTCATTTCCTGTTAGACTTTTTAAAAATTTATAAATTGGAACACAAAATTTGCAGTAACTTGAGTTCATCTGCTAAAGCAGTAGAGCTATGTAATTTATATAACTATGTAATTTAGGCTAGCGGTACTCAAAACCATAGCCCGCATCAGAAGCACCTGGAGAGCTTGCTGCGCCCCGCCCCTGCCCCACCTCCAGGGTTTCTGCTTCAATTCATCCAAGGTGGGACCACGATTTTGCATTTCTAACAAGCTCTCAGGTGATACTGATGCTGCTTGTCTGAAGACCACATTTTGAGAATCACCAACTTAGGAACTGAATTCATTGTCTGACAAAGCAAATCTGCGAGTGAATATTCTAGAAAAGATGAATTGTGACGATAGGTGTTTTGAAGAACCAAACAATACCTAAGTCTGAAAGTAGCAACGTAAGAAAATGGCACGTGCCTGCGGAGAGAAACTCACCCCATCTTTCAGCAGCATCCACGTATAATCAATAGCGCAGATAACACCAGTCCTTCCACAACCAGCACTGAAATGAAAGATCACAGAAGCATGTATAATTGCAAAGGGGATCATTGACAGTAGCTGAAAATTTCACCAGCAGAGTTGAGGAAGAAGAAACCTAAAGGCCACCAAACTTTCTAAACCCTACCTTTTCCCAGAACATGCTTGTCAATTGCCACGTGCCACCCTGAACCTCAGGACACATCCCAGGCAACTTCTCACAGCAAGAGTCTCTAGAGCTGTGCTGTTCACAGGTCACTTACCCGAAAAATATTAATTGAATGCTTAGGTTGAATTCATGATAGTTTGTTTCTGCTATTGACCCTTCTCTTTCAATCATTCTCATGTTTAAGCTTCTTTCCTTTCTGATCAAGTGGAAAAGTGAGCCTAGAACTAGGAGCCTGTGTTCTATGTAGGCTTTAAATTCCAACAAAGTGAATCTTCCTTCAGTTAAAGTAAAAGTCCTGGCCAGACTGTGGCATTTGGTTTTTGCTGGGTAGAAGGTTCATTCAACAGCATCATACCTGCAGTGAATGCATACGGGAACACTGTTGTCCTCTTGGTAACAACGCACATCCCAGATGAGCTCAAGAATAGGGTCTATAGATGAAGGCACATCATGGTCTGGCCAATTCTTGTAATGGAACTGGTAGATAGTTCGAGTTTCCTATTTAAAAAAATAGCCAGAATAAAAGGAGAGTTCAAGGTTAGGACTCCAACTCATTCTACCACAAAATTACTCTGACTTACTAAATAGCACCTACATCTTTTCCACAGTTTATGGAGCTTCCTTCCCTATAGATCTCTGGTGACCACATACCCTCTAAAAACAGTTATAAGTAATTTCAGGTCACTTACTATTGGCCTGTCCCTATCTGCTCTATTCACAAGAGCAGGTAGACATGAAAATAGTCCAAACCAGAACTTCCCAACCGGTGTGATTCAGATGGGTCACAGGCACACTGATACACTAACTCCCTTTGCTTAAAACCCAGCAGCCTGAGCTCTCAAGTTGGTTCCCAGGCCCTATTCACCTTATAAATATTATCATTTTATATGTGTGCCATTTGTGTGGAATAGATTGGAGAGCACAGATTACATCAAAGCTCTCTTTTGGATATGAAGAGTTATCCAGAACTTCAAAGGCCCCACCATTTCCCCTTGTCTTATGCCCAGACTGAGTCACACATATATATTTACTTGCCTGATCTCTGTAAGTTCTGATCAGGCTTACCTCTAGTGTTCATACTTACACTATTGAACTTGGCTTTGAGAGTCCTGATTGTATAATCAGATTTTCTATTTTCAGCTTCCTAAGAAGTAAATTAAAATGTGAGTTATTTCAGGGGAGAGGGTATAGCTTAGTGGTAGAGTGTGTGCTCAGCATGCACAAGGTCCTGGGTTCAATCCCCAATACCTCTATTTAAACCAACCAACAAACAAAACCTAATTACTTCTCCCCCATGAAAAAGAAAAGAAAACATTAGTTATTTCAAAGACTAGTATTCAAAAACTGTTTTCTATAAAGTAGATCCTGGAGCATTTGCTCACCCACAGTGGAAACAGACATCATACTTACACAGGTTATGGAGAAAGGACCAACTTGCAGTTGCATCTCTCCTGGCTCAGCCCAGTAGCGCTCACATTTTTTCTGTTGCACAAAGTAGAATGTAGTGATTTTCCTCCATATATTCTAATCTTTTCTAGGTAACAAAACCCACTCCCTCATTCCGAAGCAAATTCAGCTCTGCGTCCTCCACCTTCAGTTAGGAATTTCTAACCCCATTGGGCTTCAACTCAAGTCTGGTTTCTCCAAGGATGGGAAAATTAAAGGACATACAAATCAGACTTCCTAGAAGTCTGAAAAAGTGGAAATAGGGATCTAACATTTTCAGTATTTCAAAAGGATTAAAATAAAGCTGCCCAAGCTAACAGCAATACCAAGTTCCCTTGGTTTTACCTGCAACCGTACCAACTCAGAATGGTAACAGTGGGTTGGAAGGGTGTTGTTCAATAGAAATACAATATGTAATTTAACATTTTCTAATAGCCACATTCAAAAATGAAAAAAGGTGGAATTAATTTTAATAATAGACCTTAGCCCAAAATATCAATATTTCAACATGTAATCTATATAAAATAGTTACTAGATATCTGACAGTTTTAAACTAAGTCTTCAAAATCTAGTGTGTGTTTTATATTCACAGTACATTTCAATGAAAATGCTAAATTTTAATTGGAAATATTTTATTTCCATTTAGATTTCATAAAATTTATGAGAAAGTGTGACAAACCCAAGTTATTCCAAATGTAAAGTTTTCAGATAGCTGAACTGAATCAGTCTTTAAATTTAAATTCACTAAAATAAAATAATTGAGTTCCTCCTTCCCACCAGCCGTATTTCAAGTGTTCAAGTGGCTAGTGGAGGCCATGTTGGGCAGCACAAAAGAAGCTCTGACTGGCAGTTAAAAATGTCTGATTAATAAAAATAGGAAAATAAATTGCTACTTTTAAAAGTAAACCTTATTTTTTTACTTTAAAACACAGAGCCTACTGGAAAAATGGACAACAAGGATTCTCAGGGGTGAGAAAAAAAAAATCCTTGAGAGTCATTTGGCACTCCCAAACTGAAAACTAGGAAGATGAGCATAATTTTTACCAAGACACACTTAAGGAAAATTCTCCTTCTAGTTTCACCTCTTCTTTTTCTACGTTCCTTTACCTTTAGGTATACTGGAAAGCAACTCACCTTCCCCATTTCAAACTCCATGCAGGCCATAACAATGATCTAGGGAGATGAAATAAACAGAAACTTAAATCTGATAGAGTTAGAAAGAGCAGTTAATACATGGGTCCCAGAGTCAACAAGAATGATTTATTCTTTTTCTGTTTTGTTTTATTTTGTAACAAAAAAAAAAGTCCTGAAAAATTATAAAATGTTGCTCCTACCCTTCTTTCCTTCTGTCCTCACTTCCCTTTTCTCTATGCAAATCAGTAAATTCTTGTTAACAAATGAGCCTGTCAATATGAGAACTTATATTTCCTTGATCAATAGAGACATGATTTTGACTAAAAAGTGCCTGAACACTAAAATTCTAGTGACTAACCCCCCCAAAAAAGTATTGATTTTAATACACAGAAAACCTCAGTCATAGAGAGGTTTTTCACACATAGAGAATATAGTAACAGAAGCAACTCTGCACTTACCAGGACGCTGTATTCCCAAATCATCCTCCAGAAGTCCAGGAGAGTTGTAGGCAAAGGTCCCTGGGTGGCAATATAAGCCTTGGGACCATAAACTCCCTAAAGGGGAAAAGAAATTAGATGGGGTGTCTACAAACAATATCCTCTTCTTCTTGTCCAGTATTCTCCCCACCTTTTGTTTAGGTGAGAAATATGGAATAGTGAGCGTACCTTAATGAAGTTGGCATTAATGTAGCTGGAATCCTCATCTGAGGTTATCATGGACAGCTCTACTCGGCTATGATCATCTATAACACAAAAGAAGGATGGAACAATTAAGAGGGCTTGGTCAGAGGGCTTTCTGTAAGTCAGAAACTATCACTGAACAGTGGATGCTCGTTAAGTGCCTGAAGAGTGAATGAATGAATGAATGTTCTTTTGCAGTCACATACATTACAAACTCATTTGTCAAAGCCATGTTCCAGGATTAGGAAAAACAACCAATGCGTAAAAAGAAGTAAGGTGATTGAACTTTGGAGAAAGTACAAATTTATATGGAGAAATGAAACTTACAGGGCAAGATATCCTTATATCTGTTTTTCTTGATATTCTGGGGCCTCTCAGCCACAGTTGTGGGATAGGTTTTATCTGCCTTGTACTTGGTGGATTGTCTTTTCAGTGCCTGTAATAAAATTACAATAATTAAATCTTCTTAGAGAAAAGGGGTAGGAAGCTATCTCTAGAGAGCTGTCCTTCTCCGCTGCCCAGACATTCCACTTGAGCCATTTTAGCATCTGCTAAGGACTGTTTCCATTCAGGACAGAACCCCAGAGCATAAGGACAACAGAGTTCAGTGACATTTGGAGAAGTGAGAAGATCACACTTAACGCAGCTGAGCTACAAATAGCTAAAACTTAGGAGGTGAAACTGGTGAATATTTTAAAAAACAATACCTTCTGAAAACAAACTCAATGTTTCACTCAAATTTTCAAATATTAAAATTTTGATTTACTTTCTTTACAGCTACTATGGGCTATTTTAAGTAGAAATGAAGCTTAAGATGAATAAAATCTTCTATTGCTAGCAAAATTTCAAAGATTTCAGTCCCAAAAGCAGGCTTTAAAATATATATATTATTAAATAAATAAATAAATAAATAAATAAATAAATAAATAAAACCCAAACTTCAAGTCCACATCTCAACCAAAGAATAATCTTTAAAGAGTATCATATTCTGTCAGTAGAATATGATCTGGGCCAGTCAGATGCTAACATAATATGGTTGAAAAAGACAGTGAAGTATCACCTTAAACTTATTCTCACTTGCCGGTTTCATACTATAGACGAAAATTTCAGGTCAAGGGAAATGATTTTTCCTCTTTGGTGCCTTCTTATGAATCAATAATGTACCAAATTTTAACTCCCTTATTCAAAGAAAGCATATTTAGTACATTTAATCCTGTAAACTCTTACTCAATTTGAGAAAGTTAAGGGGAAAAAAATCTGTGATAGCTAATAAATATTTGCTGAATACCAATATGGAAAATAATTTTCATCATTTGCCCATATTTAATGGTGACTTGGGTGCCTGAAGATCATTCATTACTTCCTAGGGGTCAGATCCCTCAGCATCTTCTCAGTCTTCATTCTTTTTGACTAAATTTACTTCTTGAAATTTCCTCCTTGAAATTTCCTCCTTCTTTTGCCCTTATTAGTCTACATTATTTTTGTTCTCTTTCTTCTCTGACTTCTCTTTCTCACTTCTCCCTCTTTCTTACTGGCTCTCTGTCTGCCTGTATCTTCTAATTGTGAATTATCTGAAGTTCCAAAGTGAAGCTCTCAGCTCTTTGCTCTTCTCATGATGTACCTTTTCTCAGAGATATCACCTATTCTTACAGAAGGTACGACAATGTTTTTAAAATTTATTTAACTGATTCAAATTGAATTATAATTCCAACCCCTATTGGATAACTCTCAAGTTTCTTTTTTTAACATTTTTTATTGATTTATAATCATTTTACAATGTTGTGTCAAATTCCAGTGTTCAGCAAAATTTTTCAGTCATTCATGGACATATACACACTCATTGTCACATTTTTTTCTCTGTAAGTTATCATAACATTTTGTGTATATTTCCCTGTGCTATACAGTGTAATCAAATTTCTTTATTGAGATTAGATTACTAAGTTCCAGTCCTGCATTTCCAACCATGTCCTAGACATTTCCACTTGGGTATCTTACTGCCATCTCAAACTCACCACAAAACTAAAATCATTACTGTCCCCACTGTTAATGCCAATAGCACTATCTTTATTCTGGGCCACCATACTCTAGAAACTCAGTCACCTTGGGTTCCCCCACACACACAATTCCCACCTCTAACTCAGTCTGCAAGTTTAACTGATTCTTGTCATGCAATATCTTGCATCAACTTTCCTATGCCCATACAGATACCTTAATTCAGGCCTTTCCCTTAAAGTTTGAACTGTTACAGTTGCTTCTTAACTCATCTACACATGTTTGTCTTTCCCCATTCAAATCCATCAGGCATAATTATACTAACTTTATCTTTTTAACGTATGCTGTTTCTTGCTTATGCTAAAAACTACTGCAGCGAACCCCCCTTGCTGCCAGAAAGAAGTCAAAACTCATCAGCCAGGTACTTCAGATTTTCCCCAGTTGGACCCCAAAGTAATTTTCCTGTTATTTCCCACTCTCCTACAATTATGATTTCTAAGTTCTTTCAAGCTTGTACAAACGGATCTCACTGACAATTATGTATAACATCATTTCTTTACAACTATGGCTTTCCTTGGAGGAGGTTATAGCTCAGTGGCAGAGTGCATGCCTAGCATGCATGAGGTCCTCAGTTCAATCCCCAGCACTGCCATCAAAAAACAAACAAATAAGTAAACCCTAAAAAAAAAAAAACTATGGCTTTCCTTTTCTTTCTCATAAATGTGTATCTGATACTGCTTTTGTATTTCTCACCCATGATTATGGTCCATTTTGTGCCACAGGGTAAACTAATAGAGAGAAATAAGGAAACAGAAAAAGAACTTTTCTCATGTGACTGACAACAAGAAGTAAAAAAGAAAGGAATTGTTAACTATTGTTCCTTAATTGTTTATATTTCATATACCATTTTCACATAATTAATTAGGATGTGTGTCTAGCTGTAGGAGTTTACTTAAGGACACTTATAACTAAGTGATAGAAAAATGGGTGAGGAGTGGGGAGGTTATAGCTCAGTAGTAGAGTGTGTGCTTAGCATGCACAAGGTCCTGGGTTCAATCCCCAGTACCTCCATTACAATAAATAAATAAATCTAATTAGCTCCCCACAAAAAACAAGCAAACCAAAGAAAAAAATTTTTTAAAGAACAAAAAAAAGTGCAAAAAGCCAAAAAAAGCTTGCTCTTAACAACAAAAAAAAAAAATGAGTGAGGAAGGGAGGGCCTAAAATAATGGTTTGATGACACAAAGAGATAGAGAGATAAAAGAGAGAGTTGAGAATAGAAATTTGTTCCAACAAATCATCCAAATCCATCATTATATTTCAAAATTAGCTCAGGATAACCTGATAACTGAATCTGCAAGGAGAGGAAAAAAGTTAGGGTCATGAGATGTTTGTTAGCTGGGAGTTTATAACACAAAGAATTATCAAATATCTAGAATCTAATTAAATTGATACATTCAAAATAATAAATAGATCACTTAATTATTATAACATCTAACATATAGGAGTGTAATCTTTTTCCAACTAAGGATGACAAATGCAACAGACAGCCACTGCCTGCTTATTTGCTGGACCACAAATGCCAGCATGTATTGTTCCAATGGCCATTTTTTTTTGTTTCCAGAGTTAGATCAGACACAGGTGACCTATTAAAAAGCAAGTATATAGTCCGTTCTTAAGTCCTAGTTTCTTACCAGGGTTTCAATTCTTGTGGATTTTCAGAATTGGCTTTAGGAGAGATGCTGAACTGATAAAAATACAGCCTATTTTTACTTTACTAAGATTGATGCAAGTGGGCTAATTTGGGAATTTAAGGACTTGGCACAAATACATGAAAGACTATAAAATATTTCCACTCAAGTTATACCAATTTTTCAGCTATCTCTGCTTATAAGCACCTTCAGAATGATAATTCTCAAATTGCCATCGATTCCAGGGCTGCTGAAAAGATGCCAAGTCCCAGAGCAGTTCATTCTAAAAATCTCCAGAACTGAGCCTAGCACATACTTCTTGTTACACTGTTTTTTGTTTGTTTTGCTTTGCTTGCTTGTGGAATGCTTTCCGGGGAGAATGCTATAGGCAAGGCCCTTTTTGTAAGATACACCTAAATTAATTTGGTAAAATCTCACAGATGAATGTAGTGTGGTTGTAACCTACGCTTGTTTAGCTGTCTTGATTGCCACGTTCAGCAATGGGACAGAATGGCTTTTTTCTTCCTACTCTGTTCCTTCTCGTGGAGTCATCTGGCTGGATGACAAATGAAGATACTCTTTCAGCAAAACATCACATAGGAAATGCCTATAGAACTGTTAATTTGGAAAGTGTGAAAGTTTTTTTTTTGAAAAATTTTTTTGGAGAGGAGGTAATTAGAGTTTTTTTAAATTTATTGTTATTATATTTTTATTTTTATTTTTATTTTTAATGGAGGTATTGGGGATTGAACCCAGGAGCATGTTAGACATGCATTCTACCACTAAGGTATAACATCTCCCCTACAAGATTTTTTTTTTTCAGATAACTTACCTTGAGGTCAGACCACTGTGAAGGTCTCCTTTTTTCTTACTCCCCACCTCTCCCTGCTGGACCTACAGGCTCCAACACCCCATCAGAGAATGAAACAGAGCAGACTTATGACAGAAGAACTGATATATCTCACCAAAAAAAGAGGAACTCTGAGAGTATGAAGGAAAAGGGTATAAAAGAAAAAGCAGGACCATGGGGGTAGGTTGGGGTTGGGGGAGCAAAGATAGGTCAAAAGGAAAAGGTATTTCTCAGCCAACCACAAAGGGGATGTGAGTTCCTTAGAAGTGGCCCCAACAAGAGAAATTGGGGAATTAGGAAAAATCACTGACAGAATAAAGAAAAGGGACCAGAATCCCTCTTGAGCCCTGTTAAGTTGGGATGGATGAGAAACCAGATTCTGTGTGCGCTGGGTAAGCTAACAGTAAGCTGATTTGGTTTGTGGACTATATTACATCTTTCCTTTCAAGACAAGAAAACAGAACTGAGTTCCTGGCCAGAAAAGTCTAGAAATCAGGACTGAATCTATTGAATGTTCTTCTCACCAACTACTAAATTAATTACCAGTAAATTAATTAAGGTCTCTCCCAAAAGAGAGCAGAAAGGAAAAAGAAAGCACAAGACCACAATATCTTTGCCTTGGACGAGATGACTACGTTATTATATAGGAAACATAATATAAGTTACATTATGGAGTGGGAAAAATCACACTTGGCCCTCCTGCCAAGTGGAAGAGGGGACTCAAAGTTGGAGTGTCTCCAGAGCTTCTCAAGGTAGTTCCTCAATGCTTACAACTGCAGGTCAGTATTTTCTATTCCAAGCCTCCAACAGGATACAGAAAGCATGAATGCTAAGGAGTGGAATTAGGAACTCTAGCCTCTACAACCAGTAAACAAGGGTGCTACTAGTAGGAATGGGGGACAAGGCTGAACTGGCCCTGAGTGTGTACACAACTACCAACAAATAGACAGGTAAATTTATGGGGACTGGGGTACAATCCTATGGGCAACTGAGTATGTGGATAAGCATAGCTAAACCACGGTGAGTAAACCAAGAGGTTCAACTTCAGATAAATACAATGTGAGGATATGGCAATAAATGTACTAAAAAATGTATTTTAAATGTCCTGTGAATAACTGAAAATGAGGGACTGGATGGTCCCTAGTGAGAGGCTGGAGATGGAGCTGGGAGAAATTAACTTAAGAGGTAACACGATACAGTTATTGTAGTAGAAGCAGCAAAGAGCTGCACCCTAATGTGCACAAAAGTCAGGAAATGCTGATAAGTATGTTCAAGTGATAAGCTGATTCACATTAAATGAGTTATTTCAACTCAACAGATGTTTGCACACTTGCTACACAGCGGGGGGGGGGTACTGTGTTCACTTCTGCTTGGGTAGTATTGTTACTGTAAATCAGTATGGAACTAGGGTGTGTCTAGACCTTCCCTACTAAAATGTATCCAGGTCTTCTCTAATCTGTCTATGGTAAGTCTCCAGAAGTTGCTACAATACCAGTGGGACTTCTAGTGCATTATAAACCAATATTAGCACCTGGCCCTCAGAACTGGGTATATTCTTTCGATTAGGTTTCACTGAGTCCTTCATATTTAATAAATATAATATTTACCTTTTCTACAAAAATACCTCATCTACAGGAAACATAAAATTCTTTTTTATTGTTGCTTTTTTAAATTGTTTAAATGGGATCTCATAATACTAAAGGAAAAATTTAAATATAGATTCTTTAAATTAAAAAGTAATGCATATTAATGGGAGAAATTTTAGAATTCAGAAAACCAAAAAAAAAAGAGGATTAAAAATCACCTATAACCCCACTAATCAGAGTTAATCATTCTTAGTATTTTGTAATATTACACTCCAACATTTTATCTACATGTGTGTAATGAAGATGTGACCACACTGTGTATAGGGTTTTGTAACTTACTCTTTTTACTTATCCATTTGTATTCTTCTATGTTATTTTTAATGGTGGCAGAGTATCCTACTGTACAAGGTACAGCATAAGTTACTTAACCTGTGTCTTTAAATTACTGGAAATTTGAGTTGCTTCCAACCTTCCTAAACAATAATTCTAAACAATATTACAATAGGTGGCCAAAATCTATATAAATACCTTTCGTTTTTTCCTCCAGATGAATTCTTAGAGGTGGTCAAAGAATTTGCCCATTTTAAAAGCTTTTGATCCACATTACCAAACATATGTCAGAACAGGTATACAAATTTTGCCTCCAGAAAGTTATAACAGCAGTGTATGAGACAGCATATTTCTGAACGCTGACCAACATTAGGATTATAATGTTTTAAGTACAGGTGCATTTGGCAGGCAAAGTAGTATTAGTGGTATTTTTGTTACTTAGACATCTATTTGCAGTTTCTTTACTCCAAAATGTTTCATTTGTTTGTTTGATGAGGGGGAGGTAATTAGGTTTATTTATTTATTTCTATTTGGAGGAGGTACTGGGGATTGAACCCAGGACCTTGTGCACGCTACGCATGGACTCTACCACTTGAGCATACCCTCCCCTTACAAAATGTTTTTTAGAAGGAAGAAAATATACTGTATTCCAAATACCCCACCTAAATGAAGCTGTGTTTACATTTCTGTATTAACATCCAGTCTTTGAACAATTACATATAGATATCCAGTGAGCTCTTATATGCTTATTTATCACAATCCTTGTCATTTGCTAAGCTCTCACTTTTTATACACAGTTCATACTTTCACATACGCTTTCTAAATGAAGGTGCTTCAACGGCCTCCAATGTAGAAAAGAAAAAAACATATCTAAAGAGTTTTAAACATGAAGACATTGACCAGCATATAACATATAACCAAGCCTTAACCCATATTTAATACGACGGCTGAAATGTACACATCATAAAACCACAATCAGTTATAGTAGTTGACCAAAGTGAATACCTATTCCTCTGTAAATTATAATCAATCTCATAAAAATGCACTAATGGAAGAGGATAATCCTCATTAAGCCAGAAGAAGGAAATTAAAGTTCTTAGTGTTGTCCAGAAAAGTGTGGTGGCCATCAGCCTGAGACTGGTCCACATGGGACGCTGTTAGCCATTCATGAAAAAGGGCTCTTTGGGAGGTAAATGAGGTTCTGTCTGTGAAGCACTCTAGCAAAGAGTCTGGATCATGGGTCCATGGGTTAGATATTGTGGAGAGTAGATGGACAGAAAGTTTATAAGAGGAAATACGGACTGAAAACAGTCATGGTCATGGGGAGGGTATAGCTCAGTGGTTGAGTACATGCTTAGCATGCACCAGGTCCTGGGTTCGATCCCCAATACCTCCATTAAAAATAAATAAATAAATAAAAACCTAATTACCTCCCCCACAATAAAATTTAAAAAATGAAAATGTGGAATTATTTTTTAAATGCTCAAAAAACAATTGAAAAAAATTTTTAAAAAAGAAAATAGTTACGGACATTTTTCAGGCTCAGGTATCAAATAAATAAAGTCAATATAACAAAGTATTATTTTATACAAATTAAATTAGAAAAATAAAATAGGTTATTTTACTTGATGCAGTGTAAGTATAGAGGTTAAAAAGGCTTCGGATCAAGCACACCAGAGTTTCAAATCTTGGTTTTGCCATTTCACAGGTAAAACAAAGATAATATTTTCCTCTTGGGGTTGTTGTAGTGATTAAGATCGTATATGGTAAACCGCTTAGCTTGCCTAGTATATGATAAGCAGTCAAAAAATTTATCTATTCCTATCTTTTTCAGATATTAAATTGAGACTAACAAGGTGGTAGAGCAGATGATAAATTCAAATACTGCAAACTGAAAAAAAATCTATTGGAAATACATTTAGCAATAATTAACCAATATGATGCTAACACTCTTTGATCCAGTAGTAACACTTTTGGGGATCTAGCCTCAGGATAGGGGAAAAAACGCATGGACAAACATATTTATTGCAGTATTATTAATAACCAGAAATAACCTAAATGTCCAACAACAGAGAAATAATTAAGTTATTTGGGTACCTACTACATATCAGGCATTTTATATATTTATTCTATTATCTTCCAGCAATTCTGCAAAGTGAATATTATTTGTTGCCACTTTTTAGTTACTTTGTTCAAAGTCACATAGCTTATAATAGGCAGAATGTAAATTCAAACCCAGATTTCTATGACTTCAGAGTTGTTACAAGTACAGATGGTAAAGCAAGACTGCCTGAACTCAAAACTCAGTTCCACCGCTTGTGACCCTGAGAGTCAATTAACCTCTCTGTGTCTCAGTTTCCTCATCCATAAAATGGAAATAATAACAGTATCTTCCTCAATAGACTAAATGAGCTGATACATAAAAGGGTTTAGAACAGTCTCTATAAGAGGTATTGAAGTATTAGCTATTATTGTGACTATCATACTTTCATTATACTAACCAAGTATTGGATGTCATTAATATACATTTTAATCAACATGATAGTTTTGTTGTAATGTTAAGTGAAAACTGTGAGAATGCAAAATTGTAGCTATGCTCATCATTACAACAATAGAAAAGACATTCTATAAAGGGACAACTAGAATTTCTGCACCCCACAAAATTGTATTTGTTGTGATATTAGTACTGTTGTGAATTTATTTTCTTTCAACTTGTAATAACATTGTTTTATAAAAATAACAACAATAGGGCTTTTTCCCCCCAAGTACCTTTAAGAAATTTTCAATAGTGTGGTTGCATACTGCTATTTCTGTTGTATAGAAACTATGCTAACTAGGGACTTAACCCTCGGCCAGGCCCTTTGAGGAAATCAGTGTTATCGGCTGAAGCAGGACACTATTGCATAAGGATTAATTTCACAGGCTCTGAAATGACAGATCCAGGCTGAATTTCATGTCTGTAGCTGAACAGCTGAATGAGCTTAGGCCAATTACTTAACTTCTTAGAGCCTCAGTTTCCTTTTCTGTAAGTCAGAAATCACAACTACTTCATAGGGCTTTTTTTTTTAATGAGTAATAAATAAGATAATGAATGTGATGCTTTCTTGACACCCCATCAGACTATCACAATTACAATTAAATATTTAATAGAATACTTAGTCGTTTAATGTCTGTCTCTCTAAGATGTCCTCTAACATCTTAGAAGATAAGTTCCACTAAAGCATGGAGCATTGCATCACAACACCAGCGTCTCGCACAGCGCTCTGCATGTAGGAAGCACTCGATAAATATCTGAATGAATGCATGAAAACCTTATAGGAGTGGTCAGTGGCAGTTTCAACTACAGAAGGATTATTGAATTGAATCTTGGCTTGGGGAAAAGATAGAAGCAGCATGGTGTTGGCTTTAGCTGTCAGAGCAGGGCTATGTGCTTTGCCCAGAGATACTTGGCCAAGGGGAACGTGGGGACCGAAACCTCAGCCATGGACCCGGCAGGGGGCAGGGGGCACAGAGTGTCTACCTGAAAGTAGAGACGACTTATGATAATTCCCAGAAAGGCATCACCATTTAGGCCAGCAGTGGACTTGTGTCACAGAATCAGTCCTCAAACCTCAGAAACATCAAATCCCGGGAGAATATGTCAAAGGCTTAACGTGGAATGTGGGACATGACCAGGTGGGAAGCCTTCCAATTTAATGGCAGTATTCACCTTGTCCAAGCAAGCAACCTGGCCCCATTCACCATTCTCCATCTCCCCCAAGGCTACTCTCTCTGGTATCTCTGCTAAACCTTTAGGTGGGGCTGAGGGAAAGACTCTGTTTTTCCACTGGAGGACATGAGTCAGTGAACAGTGAGGTTTCACTTAATCACCACCCAAAAACAAGGCCCTTAAAATCAGGAGCTAGAGAAGCCAGGAAGTGATTAATATAAAAGTCAGGACAGTGATTATTCCTTGGGTGGAGCAGGACAGGGTGGGGGTCGAGGGGGTGAAGGACTTGATGGGAAAGGGACATAGAGAGGACCTCTGGGGCCTGACAGTGTTCTATTCCTTGACCTGGTGGTGGCTGCTTTACAACTCCACTTACATATGTTTTATGTAATTTTCTAAATATGTATTATAGTCCACAGTTTCAAACAGCTGGAAAAAATAGAAACTATAGAAGGTTTTGAAGCAGGGAAAAAATAACCAGATCTGTATTATTAAAAGATCACTTGGGTGTTGAATGGAAAATTGATTGAAGGTGGGGTTAGGCTAGAGGCAGAAAAAACAGGAGGTGAGGCAGCTGCTAGAATTTGGTGAGAGATTATAATGAGTGAGCTGAGAAAAGGTAAAACATTAGGGACGTAGTCTATATTATTTTTAAAAACACACCCCAAATAAAACAGAGGCTGGCACTGCCCCCTCAGCTCACTTTTTACCTCTCTGCGTCAGGTGAGTTTGGCTCAGGAGTTACAGTCCAGGGGCAGGCACATGTCCAACAGACACATAGGCCAGGATTTTTGCCTTCCCTCCCTCCCTTCTTGTTAACTCTACTCAGAGGGACACAGGCTATCTGCCAGTGGCAATTAGAGTACATTTTTCATGACACCACGGCAGCATGCAAGTTGAGCTGACATAGGAGTTTCTATCGTAATATGTAATCACTCAATCATAATATCTAATCACTCGAGACTTTACAGGGTGCTTTCACATCTACCGTCTGGTACGAGAACGTTAGTTCCATGAGGGCAAAAGTTTCCGTTTTGTTCACTGCTATAATCCTCAGTGCCTAGAACTGAACTTGGTACACAGTAGGTGCTCAATAAATACTACAGATTGAATAACCACATTTAAGTATTATTAGTATTGATATCCAGTCATCAGAGTAATCCTATGCAGATAGGTAGGACATGAAATATTATCTCCCTTTTAGAAGTTAGAAAACAGAGACCTGGTAAGATTATGGAACATGTCAAATAGCTGATCATTTGGTTGATGACAGCATCATGATTTAATTTCAGATTTGACACGTAAATTCCCTTATTTTTCCCACTTCTTCACAGCTGAAGAAGTAAGGTTTGAAATTCTTGCAGCTCTGAAACGCCAGCTGGACATGTTTCAAAATATTAGGTACTCTCAGATATCCAGTGTTACCAGTGTGCTAGGTACAAGGATGAATGAGGCCTGCTCAGTTGCCGTTGCATCAGTAACCACAGTTCCCCCAGTGGGGATGCAATGATTCTCTAGGTAATCAAATCCAGTTGACTTTAGGCTACCCTGTGCTTATGTTTCTCTCCATGTCCCTCACTTTTCTCTCCTCCCCATCCTCACCATTCCACCCCTCCTAGCAAAAGATGGTTAAGGGAACCCTGTTATTGCAAAAACACATGTTCTGGTATTTTTTCTTCAGGAAAAAGAAGAAGAGAAAAAAGAAATGTGGCAGCAGGTAGTCTGGGTGCCCTTCAAAAGCCTTTGACGTCGAAGTGGAATTACACAGGAGGCTAAAAGCATAATGTTCCACAAAAAGTGAACCTTGGTCTCTTTCCTCTTGATGGTAGTTAAAAGTAGACATTTGAAGCATAAACCACAACTCAGATACCTGGGAACTCTGGATGTTCATTCAATATTAGATTTATACAGCTTGAATGATGTACGTCTTCTGTAGGATTCCTAGTCTAACTCTAAGAACTAGCCAACAGAACACCAAAAACTGTACCTTGGAAAGAATATCTAAAATACACACAAACCACTTAGAGAAGTCAAACTTTCAGGTTGCCTTTCTCCCTTCTTCCCCTGAAAGGTTAGACATTCACTTCATCACAGGAGCAATTTGGTCTAGGAGAGTTGGACCATCATAGTCAAACAGTCTATGTAACTACCCTGAGAGTGTCACACAAGGGACTCACCAGAAATTCTTTGGCAAGCTCCTCTTTGTTAATTTTCTTGTATTGAGCCTCGTCCAGGAACTTCTGCAGAACTTCTCTTTGGTCCATGCTGCAAGGCAAGAGAGACAGTCTCTGAGTGGGTTAAGGGAGGGCATGTCAAATGTGTGTCATGGCAGAGACAGCACTGAGGAGACACTGCTGCTGCCTGAGCAGAGCATGTTGAAGGCTGTGGTTTACTGACTTCATCACAAGCCCCAGAGGAAATTAGTACGTAACCATCCTCTGTGGTCACACAACAAAGCCATCACCTCACTCCTGGGCCCTAGTGCCTTCCTCCTCAAGAAAGGAACCTGGTTACAATTCTAGTTTTTAACAAACAAGAGGCTTGCCAGAACAACATGTGATGTGCTTAGCTCTGAGCCTCTTCCACTCCACCGCTCTGAAGTGAAATTCACCATTTTTCTTGCTCCCTAGAGAAAAGGCAGAATTACAGGTCTCACAGTTGGGTTCTGCCTTTTCCCATTTCCCCAGTGGGCACAAAGGCCCTGTTGACACCTTCTGTTTCCTCATGTCCCAAATGAACTCTGTAAAGTTCATTTAGGCCCAGGAGAGGAGATAGACACTGTTTGGAGTTGACATTGTCTAAAAAGTTTCATGTCACTGGGATCAGTGGCAAACTTCTGCTCATCAGAGAAGGCATTTTCACTCAGAACTTTTAATTCGGCTATAGACGTCTCAAATTCTCTTTTGGATGAAACAAAGTCAGCTGCTTCTGACAGTCTTTGTCTCTCCCAGGGCTGGGGAAGTGCTCACCTCCGTTAGGGGAAGTGTTGATTTCAGGACCCCACCCCCACCAGCCAGTAATTTTTGAGTTTCATTTGGGTTCTGGATATGAAGACTTCTCAGTATTGGTCTATATAGGACCCAGGAGTGCAGTGGCCCCACGAAGAGCACCTGACAGGAAAGTTGGCACAAAATCACCTGTATGTAAAGCTAGTATAATACGAAGGAACGGAAAACAAGTAAAATCAACCAACTTGCAGGCAACAGTACAACTGAAGAACTATTCTTAGAGAAGATGTTTCTACTCTGCCACTAATGCCTTGGAAAAGGCCATTGTTTCAGGAGGCCATGCTGTGCATGTGGCATTTGGGCCTCGACAGACAGGCTCTTCTAGAAAAAGCTTCCACATCTCCGCTTGCATGAATTCTCTCCTCAGTGCGTGCAGACCTACCCAAGAGTGTCTCATCTGGTGTGAGAACAAACCAAAAATCAGCATAACATTTCTGTTTGAGGACAGAGGTTCAATAAATAATATGTTAACAAAATTAGTCCGAAATGATCATGAAGAAAACTTGGAAATGTGCCTTTCAAACTTCCTCTATTTGATATTAGCAATCCTTTCTGTTTTGCAACATTATTCAAACTTCCTTTAGGAAATGATTCTGCACACTATACAGTTGCACCTAGTTTATTGAGCCTTACAACAGGGAAAGAGAGCTCACTGAGGTATCTTGCTTATAGGCAATGAGAGGTCAATGAGGAATTTCAGTCCCAATCTACACCATAAATTAACACGAACCACAATTCTTCAACAGAATTTGAGAGCGGGAAAGTATTTCTCAAATTATCCCTAACATTAAAGGAGAATTTCTTGCTGCTCTAAAGAATGCAATGTTTAATTCAACTTTTTAAAAAAATTATAAACTATGGGAAATTTTTTAAATAGACAAAATTTCAAGTTCACAATAACTAAAATCAAGTAAAAGTATGCACATGGTTAAATGAAGACTAAAAGATGCAAAAAAGGATCAACTGTATAATTGCTGGGATTAAGGAGGGTCTTTTAAATTCTTCTTTTAAAATTATCACCATTTTTTTATTAGAAAAAATCCACAGAAATCCATTCATTTGTTCAACAGATTTATCGAGTTCCCAATGAATGCTAAGCATTGTGTTAGGGGCTGGGTAGAGAATAGTGAACAAGCCAGAATATGGTGAAAAATACCATTAACCAGTTAATAAAGCATCTCAGAACTAAAGATATAGACCTAATTACTGATAAAAATTAAAATATTCCAAACGAATTTGCTTATTTTCAAAGCAGCAAAGCATAACCCTAAAAGGAAAATGATTTTCTGTAGTTGGACAATAAGAGACATATAGTTTCATCATCTCTCTGTCACCTTAGAGTGTCTTCACTTCCAGTAAAATCAGAATTTTACTAATGAATAAACAAAAAGACCCCTAAGAAAATGAAATTTAAATCTATTTTCCTCAACCTCACATTTCAGAACAATCTCTCTCTAACTTTATTTTCTTCTTAGGGAGGGATAACAAGGAAACAGATATGACATAAGAAAGAAAAGCTTGCTTAGAGCCAACATACAAGGATCTGAAAATAGTGTCTTAGTAGAACTGCAGATCTTCTTTAAAAGCAAGCAGCAATGCTCAGGATTCTGTTCCACTCTAAAACCAAAAGACATACAAACATCGTGAAATAGCCAAACGTCAAAAACCCACTTAGCTGAAAGGCCATTTCCTGAGCAGACCACTCAAGCGAGAAAAAAAGCAAACTTCAGGAGAAAACAAAACATTTATTTTTATTTTTAATAAATCTAAGCTACTACTTACTTTTTCACACTTCTTTCTGCAGGTACTGGACGACAGTAGGAGCAGAATTCTTTTTGTAGAAGATTCTGTTGACTCATTTGTATCTTGTGGGAAGATCAAGAGCTGTGGAAGGGAAACAAGTCCTGCAGCAAAAATGAGCAAATACCTAAAAGAACTGACGAATTAACAATGAAACATTTCAACCAGTCTGGCATACACCCTAAGTGAACACAACAATTCCATGCACTGAAAGACTCATAAACACTTTATCAGAGCCATCAAGGGTGAGTTATGATGGAAAGTAAAACTGTGGTACCTGAAGAGGAGTGGGGAGGGAACATCTCACTGCTGCCTCTTAGGCTCTGGTGTTTGTTCAGAGGAAGATGATAAGACAGGAGCGTCAATCACACTGTCACCTGTTCCAACAAGAGGGGAGTGTGCCAGTTTGTGGGGAAACATCAGTGTCATGGAGTTTGGGAGCTGGATGACAAAAAAACTTGAACCAAAGAGAATGTCAGGGGGGATTATTAAGACAAGATCAACTAGTCAAGAGGAAACACACTCAGCTTAGAACATCCTTTCTCTAACAGGAGGCATGTTTTACCCTCAGAAAGCCACTCACCAACCTTTGCTTTACTTTCACTGCTCCTGCCTTCCTCTACGTCCCAGGGTCATTGATTTGATATGGGCTTTGTGTATCATCTATGAAACACTCAGTCCTTTGCAGGCATCCTCCTGGTGACCAAGACTTCTTGGTCCTTTCTTTCAATGTCTTTCAGATTCAATCTCTTCTCCATTTCCATGTTAACCCCCCACTCCCATTTTCATAACTGGATTCCTGCAGCAACAAGCTCTTAGTTGTCTTCCTGCCTATGTATCTTCCATTCTAGTATCTCCTGGTAACTAAGATTGGATAAAAGTTCTTAAGACTCCTCTTCAATGCAAAAAAAAAAAAACCCAAAAGTACTTACTGATAGTCAGTGGGAATAAGTCTAGATTCCACGAAGCCCCTCCTCATCAAGTGTCCGCACCCAACCTACCCAACACATCACCCATACACCTTGCTCTTCTACTGCCACTTCTTTTGCTACTTCCCATCATTTCCTCCAGTTTTCACCAAGATGAAAATAAAGCCAGAAAGCCTAGGTACTCTTTTCTTCAAAAATCCTGCCCTTAACCCCGTCTCACCATGACCTTCTTTTAGTCTGAATCTTTTCAGTATGAAGCTTTATATTCAGCTATACAAATTTTCTTAGTTTCATCACTGGTTCCTTGTCTCCCAGAAGTTTATTTTTGAAAGAGACTTATTCAAAAGAAAGCATATAAAATGTCCCCTGCAGTTTGAAGCTTATCAAAGGCCAGGATAGCAACTTCTCTACACTTGTGTGACCCACAGTGCTTCACATGGTTTTGAGCAACACCTAAAATAGCTCTACCGTGATAAAGTGGTTAGGTTTTGGTGAGAGATCCACTCTGACTTGGTTCCTCACTGCATCAGTTACTCCAGATCTCTTGCCTGGCGCGGTCTCTGCTTGTCTCTGGCTGGGCACCTTCGCTATGGCAGGAGCAGATGGGCATTCCCTACGGGGAGTTCTAGGAACCTGGCAAAGTGTACATCCCTGAAGGCTGCTTCCCAATCAATGGGGCTATTGTTGTAAAAGGAATGATGCTCTTACTGAGACACAGAGTCCATCTGCAAAGAGCTGCAATGGCCAGGAAAAAAATGACCTCCTTTATCTCTAGAATAGACTGTTTCTCCTTTTAGAAATAGACGCAGAGGCTTATAAAACACCTCTAACAAAACTTATTTGCTTTGGTCATGTTTTCACATCATCCACAGCAGGAAAGTCCCCGACCCATCTTCCAATAAGCTTCTTGTCACTATAGCTTTCTGAGACCTCATCATGCTCTTCAATTCAGACCTTGTGAGCTTCACAGTCAGCTTCCCACATAGCACACAGGGACTCATACTCTGCCTTGGTTTCAGAAACAATCCTCAAGAGGCAAAGGTCAACTGATAACTTGCAACCAAAGCAATTTACCAGCTTTTTTTAAAATAGAGAGTTGGAAATCTTAGTGAGGCTTGGCATCTTGTTCAAAATATGATCAAATCTAAAGTCTCATCTTTCATTTGATTGTTCATTCAGTTTTCATTCATTTATTCACTTAATGAATATTTAGGAGATCTGTATGCATACAAGAGAGTGGGGAAGACAGGAGCTACAGACGTGAACAACAAATTGTCCTCCTTCAGTGATCCTGTATTTCAGTAGGGAAGGTAAGTACACAAACAACTCTAACCTAAGACCATTTGTGATAAGACCATAAATGTGATGCAAACAAAATTATGAGAAGACAGTCAGGGTCAGGAAAAAAAATTATGAGAAGTCAAAGATCACTTCTTACTTGGATTACCTGGATAGCCTTCATGGTGGATGCAACATTTGAGTTAGTCTTGAAGATGTCTGTAGAGCCTGAGAGAAAGCAACATGAAACACAGAACAGTAGGAGGAGAGTAGCATACTGCGTAGCTCAGTTTGACCGAACTTTTGGTTATGTGGAGAGAGTCTTGATCCATAACGCTAAGGAGAGGGGCTGGGGTCAGACCCTGGGAGACTTTGCATACCAGGTGGAAAAGTTAGGCTTTATTTGATGGGAAATGGAAAACCGCTGTTTTTTAAAAAAACCAACTTTATTGAGGTAGTATTGTCATACAATAAACTACACATTTCAAAGTGTACACTTTGATAAGTTTTGGCAGATGTATATACTCATGAAACTATCACCACAATCAAGATAACGAATATATCCAATTACCTTCCAAAGTTCTGTTGAAAGAGTTTAAGAGAATGGCAATCAAAGCAATGCTTTGGGAAAATGATTCAAAAAAAATAAATAAATGCTCCCTTCTGATGAATTTTTTGAAAGTATCAAAATCTCCTTCAGTGGAATGTAATATTTCAAAATGAATTATACCATATCTAAAAATGAATCAAAACAAGGGACAAAGAACTCACAGGTTTGGCCAATTTGCTGGCAAAAACAGGACAGACTGGAATGGGGCAAGCTTGCAACAGGACAGTCAGCTGAATGCATAACTTGGAGGCTTTCCCACTGGTCCAAGCAGGTGGTAATAAACTCTTGTAGGGAGAATCAGGACAAAAAGGAAGGAATAAGTAAAAAGACTAACTGGGGGAGTAGGCCTGGAAAGAGGGAGACATGACAGGTTTGGGGCTAGTTGGATGGCACTCTGGAGAAGTATAAGCATACGAAAGGTACACAGAGATAAAGAATTAGAGTTTGTGGGTATGGATCTAGAAAGAAGGGGAATAAGCCAGATCTAAGAATCACCCACATTGGAGTGAAAGGTAAAATAAGATTGGCTTCCCTTTGTGAGAGAGAGAGTTAATGGAGATAAAAAAAAGCCAAGCTGGAACTTTATGAACTCCAAATCACAGGGGTTCCAAATTGTTTAAGCAGTGCTTAAAATATTCCAGGCACTGGGCTAAACCCTTCACAAAGTGTATTGTATCATTTATCCCTCAGAGTAATCCTATTGTGGAAACATGGGCACAAAGGAATTGGATTATTTATCTGATGTCACATGATTAGGCTATGTGAAACTAAGTTGTTAACATCAGACAATCTGAATGCATTCTTGATCTCTGGGCTACAGTGTCTTCTTCCTGCAGCCCAGTCACTTCAGCTCTCCTAGGATAGGGTGGCCCTGCAACAAACACAACACCCAGGCCAGAGCTTCCGTACCCATTGCCTTGTGTAATCCCCAGGGGCACCATATTCTCTGTCTCAAGATACTATAGTACACTTGGAGCCAGACTCACATTCTGATGTTTTGTGGGCAAAACAGCATAAAAAAGGGAGCTGGTATGGCTAAGAGGGGAAAGAAAAGAAAAAGAGGAGGCTGCTGGCCTCTACCACTTATACTCAATTTATTTTTTTCCAGTTTTGTTGAGATATAATTGACATATAACATTGTGTAAGTTTAAGGAATATAACATAATGATTTGATATGCATATATGTTGCAAAATGACTACCATAATAAAGTTAGTTAACATACCACCTCACATAGCTGCAATGTGTGTATGTGTGGTAAGAACTTTAAAAATCTATTAGCAACTTTCAAATACACACTACAGTATGGTTAACTATAGTCACCACGCTGTACATTAACTCCCCAGAAGTTTTGCATCTTATAACTGGAAGTCTGTACCCTTTGACCACCTTAACCTATTTCCCCACCCCGCCTCAACCCCACGCCCCTGGCAACCACCAATCTGTTCTCTGTTTCTGTACCATTCAATTTAGATTGCACTTGCTGGGAATTAGTTCAAATGCAGAGACAGAAGAATTTCATTTCATGAACAGAACAGCATTAGTCAAAGCGAAAATAATGATTTTGCCTAAGAGGTCAAAAACCACAAAACTCACCATATTGAGTTTACAGTAATGAAAGGGACAAAGGAATGCATCAAGTGTCTTAAATTGGTAGCAAAAAAAAAACAAACAAACAACCTAATTTCTATTAAAGAGAACATGAAATCTCATTTCTGAATTACTAACCTATTGTGATTTATCTAAGCATAGAGAAAATAGTATAACTTGAAAAAGTCAAAATATATCAGCAACCCTACATTTTATTTCTGTGCATTGAGGGTAGCCTGATGGCTGGCTGAGGGGAGGGGAAGTGGTTAGCTTTGTAAAACTTTAGCCAAAGCCATTAACCCCTCTCTTAAAAAGCAGATACAGCAATGCTTTTCTTCTTGATGTTAGGTAGGCTGTCTGGTTTGGGGGCTCAGAGATGAAGCAGTCTCTACCTGATGACTGCCTGCTAACCTACAAGATTAAGAACTGTTATGAGATGCACAGACCATGGAAACCGTATGCTTTGCTTTCAGTCCCTTCCAATCATTTGTGACAGGGCCAAGGAAATGAATATCCTCTATAATATGCAGAATCCCAGAGCTCTCTGATTTTCCAAAGGTCCTAGAGAAAGCGTGGACTATGCAAGAACCAACAAATGCTCAGGCTAAATTCTGAAAGAAGGGTTATCCTATCCACAATTCCATTTGGCAGGAACTGTCAGGACTGCAACAGAGCTTAAGTTACTCAAGGAGAAGTGTTCACTTAGCTTTAGAGCAGGGGTCTGCAAACTTAAAGGCCAGACAGTAAATATTTTAAGCTTTACAGGACAGGCCATATGGTGTCTGCCATAATGACTCAACTTTGCTGCTGCAATGCTAACACAGCCATAGATAATATGCAAACAAGTGAGTGCAGCTGCATTCTAATAAAGCTTTAACTGAAAAAAAAAAAGCAGGCTGATTTGGCCCATGGGCTGAACTTTGCCAACACCTGCTCTAAAGCGATGGTTCCCAAATTTTATATGTTCATTAGAATCACCAGTGGAACTGATTAAACAGGTAGGATCTTAGGCCCCAGCCCACTCCTATAGGATCAGAATCTCTAGGGATGGGGCCTGGCGATCAGCAACATATAAGGTCCGCAAGTGGTATGTGAAATATACTTTGAAAAACACTGTGGTATGTAGCTTCATCTAAGCTGGGACGGCCCTACTGTCCTACATGTGGGCCAGCACTTCCTGCATCCTGTGGCAATAAAAATGCAGTCACTGTTATCTCTCTCTTTGGCCTTTCTAGTAGAAGAGCAGATGAACAACTGCTCTTTTTTGCTTCTAACCTTGAAAATACATAAAATAATTCAGCTCAGGTGAAATTAACATGAAATTTTGGTTATAAACTTAAAAAGAAAATCCTCAACTTAAAATAAAATTTTCCAACCAAAGATCTCCCTGAAATCCTTAAGACTGCAAAATTAGTAGATAAAATCCTTACCAAAGGGCAGGGCAAAATCTGCAGAATGGTTTCCTGTTGCCTGGAATTCCACTACTGACAAGTCATTACCTTGCATCTGGAGGTCTCTGCTTCAACAAAACTTCATTAAAACTCACATAAGAACAGAAAGTATAAAATCTCTGTAGACCTCTGGGAGTCGCTCCTAACTTTAACAATCAGCAGAAGATAGATTATTCAGTCAAGTTCAGTTCTGTCCAAGAGAAAGTGTGTTTTGATTTGGCTGTTCTTCTGTTTTAATTGCCAGGAATCAATCACCCAATCAGTCAAAGAAGACGTCCTGTTCAGGCTGGAAAACAGCTCCACCTCTTCTTCAGCTCTCCAGGTTTTCCTAGGAAGGACAATGAATATTCTGCAGTCAAGGGGATGGTCTTCAGGAACTCCCTAAAGAAACCAGAATGATGTGCAGATACCTTCAGGGAGTGCAGCTCTTGCTAAGGCTTCTGCTGATTACTAAGACACGGGCTGAGAATGCCCCCTATTGTTATCACTAGAGCAGATGTCGCTAACTGTTTGTTAGGTAAAGATAATTCTGAACTTCCTCAACACATACCCAAAGATGTTAGGGAAAGAAGATGCAGAAATTTACCAGGGAACAGAGCAAAGTCAGGCTGAGATTAGAACTCCACCATCAATGTACTTCACAGATGATTAGGTGGAGGAAGTGGAAATTAGCTTGCAGAGTTAGCAGTCAACATTTTAGGCAGCCTGACTCTGGAGTCCAAGACCTACCGGCTGGAACTTCTGACTGCTCCCCTTTTCCATGGCAAAAAAAAAAAAAAGCCTGGCATTTTCAGCGAGGTTGGAAAGCCTGTTTTCCTAAGTGGTTTAACCGACAGAAAGAATCATGAACTGGAGTTCAAGGTATTAATACAAAAACAGTGCAAATGCCTAGCAAATCCAGGGGCCCCAAAATACTTACCCAACCTCCCTGGCCCTGGATATACTCTCGGATGGCACTGTTCCCATTGATCATATTTGTCATGGGCATAGCCACCTGTCTTGCCTTATCAGGATCCATGCGGACTACACATTCAAGAAGTTTCACTGACACTGCCAGAAAGGCTCTCTCATAAGCCAAGCTGGAATCCTGAGCACACCAGGCCTTGCTGAGAGATTTTACTGTGTCCTGAAGTATAGGTCCTGCCTGGGGAAAGACACAGGATTTATCAGTGGAGTATCACTAAAGAAGTACAGGAGGCTGCAGGTACAGGAATCCAGTTAAGCAAGTGTTTCTCAAAGAGTGGCAGGTGTACATTGGTTGAATCTGAGGTAATCTTAGGGAGTAGGTGGATAAACTTTTCATGTTTTAATATTTTAAAATTTATTGTAACGGGTATTAGGAAAAAAAATAAGCCCATCAGACTCACTATTTCAGATATTATTGCTTAGGATGAACAAAATGATTAAAAGAAAAAAAATGATTTGAAAGAAAAATATTAAGTACATGATAGTGTAGCTGGTCAAATTGTGAAGGTGTGGCTTAAATGCCTGAAGTCTGGGAAACTCTAAAGTAAAAAAAACAGATCAGTTTTTCCTCTTCCTCTTTCCTTCCCCAAAAGTTTGGTCCAAAAGCCTTTAGGTGGGGCCGAGCAAGATCTATTGTGGTAAAGCTTTGGGAGCCCAGTGTGGTCAGAGCCAGGTGTCAGAACCCAAACAAGCTGAGACGGGCAGCCACATGAGGGGACCTAGATCCTGGTTTCCAAGTATTGCTCTCCATTCAAAGAAACCAGAGCTCCCTAGAGAACAGCTCATTTTAGGCTCAGGCCTTGAGAATACAAGATCTCCTGTCAGAAATTAAGGAAGTACTCAGAGAATGACAGGCACATGGCAAAGACACAGTCCTGATTGAAAGGATTCCTACTGGCCAAAGCTGGGGCAATTTGAGCATACAAATAAATAATGATAATAAGATTATAGCCCATTGAATAAAGCAGGAATTCATGAGTCTGTGTTGATATACAAAATAAATAAATAAATAGATTAAAATTTTGATGAGCTATGGGATATTTACATGGTTTCAAAGTACCACCCTACCAAACACTTACTAATTAAAGGGGAAAAGATTAACTTGACAATGGAGGAGCCTTGCAGACACCACCTTATGTGGTTAAAGTTAACACCAGTACGGGGACAAACTGCAATCTGTGCTCCTTGATAGGATGCAGTGAGACAAACACAGCAACACTTCTGTGATACTCCTTCCAAAGGCAGATATCCTATATCCACTCAAGAGGAAACACCAAAGGAACCCAAGTTAAGGGACAGTCTACAAAATAATTGGCCCATTATCTTCAAGCGTCAAGGTCATAAAAATCAAGGAAAGACTGATGAACTCTTCCAGACTGAAGGAGACTAAAGAAACATGGCAACTAAATTCAGTGTCTGATTCTGGCCTAGTTCCTTCCACTGTACAGTTGACCCATCAAGAACTCGGAGGTTAGGAGCAACAACCCCCTGTGTAGTAGAAACCCACGTATAACTTTACAGTCAGCCCTCTGTATCTGAGTGTAGTTCCACATCTGCAGATTCGACCAACTGCAGATCGTGTAGTATTTACTGAAAAATACTAATAGTATTTTCAAAATATGTACTTATTTACTGATAAAAATCTGTAAGCAAGTGGACACTCACAGTTCAAACCTATGTGGTTCAAGGGTCAACTGTAAGTGAAAGTGACATCATTGGGACAACTGAGAAAACCTGAATGGGATCTGAGGATGAGAATGATAATGTATCAGTGCTAATTTCCTGGTTTTGATGGTTAGATTGCAGTTACATCTACACACATATATAAAAGTATTAGGGGGTGATGAAACATCACGTTGGCTACTTACTCTTAAATGATTCAACTCTTCTATGAGTTTGAAGCTGTTTCCAAAATTTTTTTAATTAAAAAAAAATTAAACTCAGTAGATTCAGCTATCAGCTACCTAGGAAAGCTTCAGTGCAAGCAATTAGGTGTGATAAGTCCCTTTCTGCCAGAATAGGCATACCACTCAAGCTGTATTCCATAGGAAGATACAGCATAATGGTTAAGGGTGTGGTTCTGCACAGAGATACAGAGAACAAACTGGTGGTTATCGGAGGGGAAGGGAGGTGGGGCAAGGGCAAAATGGGTAAAGGGGTCAATTGCATGGTGACAGATGGAAACTAGACTTTTGGTGGTGAGCATGCTATGGTGTATACAGAAGCGGACATTATAATGTTGTACACATGAAACTTAGATAATGTTACAAACCATTGTTACCTCAATTTTTTTTTAAAAAGTGTGATTCTGGAATCAGTCTGGGTTCTTAACTTCAATACTAACTAAGTAATCTAATTACTTATTTCCCTATTCCTCAATTTCCTTATCTGCTTAAATGGATACCAAGTCAGAAAATACTTATTGAGGGCCTGTGGTTCTGTTCTAGGTTGTGTGATTACAGCAGTCAACAAGACAGGTTAGATGTTTGCTCTCACAGTGTTATACACAGATGGAGAGAGGTTGCACAACAGATAATACTTTCTATAATACCTCGCAGAGTGGTGTAAGGGTTAAGTGAGATAAGAAGTATAAAGCATTTAGAATACTAGCTGGTACACAGTAAGTGATGAGTTAATATTAGCTGTCATTATTGATATTAATCGGCAACATCTTCTAGAACATTGTCTATGGTATTTATATCCAATACAGAGTCCAGTATAGGGCTCGTATGGAAAGCCAGATACGCCCTAGTGGTAAGTACTTGTCCCTCATTGCATCAAACATGACAGCTGCCCATCCTTCCTGTATGTAATTTCATTGCTGGACCTTGAAAAAAAGACACCCACTACCAGCAAAATAAGTATTAAAACAGGTGTAGAAAAGGATAAAATGCTTTACCAAGAATAGAGTGATATATATATATATATGTGTGTGTGTGTGTGTGTGTGTGTGTGTGTGTATTAAGCACAGCTCTGGTGAAAAAACAAATGGAAATAATCTGAAGGCTGATCAACCTGTGCTGAAAAGCTCTCCACCTCAATATCACCTAGGCTTAGATTAACTCCTAAAGAATGGGCAATTGAAAATTTCTTGCTGTATCTCTTTGGATGCATTAAGCCCCCAAATCTTTCACAGCACATTTCAGTCACAGTCGTATAGAACAGTAAGACAAGGGTGTCTGAAACAGAAAAAAGCAGCAAACAATAGAAAGAAGTAGTAGAAACTTGACCTGTCCCCGGATGGTTTCTGCGATGATGTTTTTGGCAGAAGCTTCCAATTCTCCATTGAACTTGTCACCCAACATCCGAAGGCGACCAGCAATGACGGCCACGTCAAAACAGCTAGCCTCTCCTAAAACAGAGGGAACACATTTGTCACAGTGCTCGGAAGGATGGCAAGTCCCAGGAATCCAGGCACTGAGGAAAGTTCTCCAGACTTCTGAGGAATTTTGGCATTGCTCTCTCCCAAGAACACTTTCAATGTTCTGTCAACACCAATAGTCAGAAAATTTCTCTTCCCTGGGAATCTCTTTCCCTTCTATAAAGACTTCAGATATTGCTGAAAGCTTAGAGTTCACCTTTTGAAACTTAAGAGGAAATAAGAAAGCATATTCAGATTCTCTTATTGACCTATAATTACCACCTCAGGCCGGAAGCCTTACCTGAATCTGGTTCATCTACACCACACAGGCTCCGGTTGGCAACCTGCCAAGTGGTGCCTAAGAAGTCTGAGAGCAGAGAGTCCACGATGCATTCTGTTTGCTCCTCAAAAGTTCGGGGGATCTTCATTTTAGATGTTTGTGGCCAAGTTTGGCTCTTCCACAAAAAGAAGCTGTTTTCAGCTCAGCAGGAAGTCAGAAACACTGGTAAACCAGATGTGTCTCCCTCCTGTAAAGTTGTTTAATGGGACATGTGGTCCTAGAGCCTCTCCTACCACCTGTCTTCAAAAACAGCTGCTCCGAAGGGTCATCTCTGAAGAACTCACCCACACAGAACTGCAGAGGTTCGTTGAAGACTTTCAGTTCCTTATCTCAGAAGCATACCCAAGCCAGTCCCTAAGGTTAATGAATAACTTTAATAGTTAGATAGCCAATCTAAAACTGAAATAGAGATAAGGAACAGCCTCTTGGGTAATTTCATCAAGAAACTTCTCATTGGGTTCTGTGTATGGTGTAACCTAAGGAAGGAAATTTTTGAAATTACATTACACAAGCATTCAACTCCTGACTATGCATTTATTGGTCATAATCACGCATAGATCATCTACTGAGTACCCATTTGTAAGGAACTATACATACTTGGTACTGTAAATAACCCAGAAAAATGACACAGACATAGTTTAGTATGAACAATGGATATTAAATGCCTAATCACATAGTTTCTAGTGCTTATTGGGATACAGTGTATTATTACCATATACAATAAAGAAACAAATGTAGGGGGTTAGGAAGGCTTCCTTGAAGTAGTAACATCTGAGATGCGCTCTGAAGGACAAGTAGGGATTCATCAGACAAACAGCAGGAATAAGACCATTCTAGGTGGAGGAAATAGGATACACAAAAGCTGAGAAGGTGAATAAAAATTTGAGGAATTATAAATAGGGATAACACAAAGTGTTTCACAGGGAATTAATGAGGATTAAATAAGATAATGTTATGTGGAATGACCCAGCAGTCACTGACATGCAGTAAGTGTTGAATGTCTTCCTTTTAAGCCCAAAGCCTGATGACCAAGATGAAAGGGATCTGGGATCTACTCTCTAATAGAAGTAATTAGGATTTTCCTAACAGGGTTGGACTCCATCACTGTTTTACAGTTTCGCAGAATTGGACACTTACCTTTGGCGGCTAACTTCTCAAATAGCTACACCTAGACTTTGGATTTGTATCTCAGAAGCAGCATTCACACCTATCAGCCCTTTCAGGATATTCTGACCTGGTGAACTAGTAAAAAAGTCAAGCATAAACAGTAAGTTGTTTAAAGTGGAATTTCTATCTTGCAAAATAATCAGAGCCAATCTTCTATTTTCGATTCCATTCTAAAAAAACAAATGATCATAAATCCCTTTTGGACTAGGAACAGGAATTATGTAGCTAAAGGGCCATTTTTATTTGCCATTGTCTATCACTAGGGCTGAAATTTCAGTTTCTATCAAGTAGCCTTCAGACCTCTAAAGTCAGAAGGTCTCTCAGAGATAATTCTAGGCCAACCTCCTTTCACAGCAGAGCTAGCCACTGACAATTTAAGGACTCCAACAAATACATTTATGACATACTTTCAGAATAATATACCAAAACAAATAAGTTTATAAGATGCCATCCAACTGGTGTTAAATAGCTTGCCCAAGGTAAGTGGCATCAGTAAGTGGCACAATAAAAATTTAAAACCTAGTCTGTCTTACCACAAAGAATAAACCTTTTCTCACAATAATAAACTACCTCCCTCATTTCAGTACTGATGTGCTTAAGGACAATTGCCATTGCAGGGATCTAATCTTTGCATTATCTTATCTATCCTTTGCATTATCTTGTATAATCAATGTTGTAAGTTTATAGAAACAGAACATACCTTTCATAAGCACTGTGGGGTAAAATTTCCTCCTTTGCTTATTTCTCTCTGGGCCTCCAATGTATCACCCTCCCAACCACACCTTTCCCTTCCCTTCAGCCCACATACCTTTTAGTCTTGAAGTTCAAATATCATATTCTTGCGGAAAGGGTACAGCTCAAGTGGTAGAGTGCAGGCTTAGCATTCATGAGGTCCTGGGTTCAACTACCAGTACCTCCTCTAAAAATATATAAGTAAATGAATAAACCTAATTCTTCTCCCCTCCCCCCAAAAACACCTTACTTTAAAAAAAAGGAAGAAAGAAAGAAAAAAAAAGCAAATACCGTACTCCTAATTATTACTGAAAAACGAGGCCAGAATTTTTTCACTATCACTTGCTTCTCTTGCTGCTCTGGCCATAACAATCTATATCCCATTCCCAAAGCCTCAACTCCAAATCCAGGATCTTGTCATCTGCACCTGGTCTGCATGTCAATGAGGATCCTTGGGTACAGCTCCTCTCAGTGTGAAGACCTAGAACTAAGAAAATAAGTTCTTTGTCATCCCTCCCTGAAACACCCAATATATGAGAAAGGGACAGAATTACTGTAATAATTATCATTAAATGTAAGAATAATTGTAACAGAGCTCCTATTCAAAAAGGAGGAGGGAATGGAGGCATTTATCAGTTGCTGGTCCATGACAGTGAAATTATGGTCAGGGACTATGCAAATGATTGCCTCTATGATGTTCCAAAGCACCACTGTCATTGGTGGACACTCACTACATGTGTTACATACCATTTACCAACTAAGACCATTAGAAGGCCGTTTTTCTAACAGCACAGTATTGACTACCTTCATGGATTTTATCGATAAGCATCTACTTATATCATCAAACCATGTGTCTACAGAGGCTAGAGAGAGAGCTCCCAGGGAGAAGGAATATTAAAAAATTCCTGTTATACATAAGCTTTAATCATTTGCTTATAAATTAGTAAAACAAGGCTACAGGTAAGAGAAATCATCACTTTTGTGAAATCGTTTTAAAATTACACTTCTCAAAAGGAACAGTTTCATATTCTTCTATGCCCTTTACATTATAGAAAAGCAACCAAGTAGGACTCAATCTACTAAAAGCTCCAATAGTTATGATCACTTCAGTGACATTTGATCCCTGAGCCGTACTTTTTTTTTTTTTTTGTATTTGTGGGGTTTTCGTACTTAATTTTCATTAGGTCAATACTTCGATTATAGTCTCTAATTTTTAAAAAAGTCAGTCAGTGTACTCAATTTCTACCACTTACATCCTGTTCCCTTGAAACACTTTAAATTGGCAGCACTTAACACTTCAATTTTATTTCTTTTAGTACCTAATTAAACATTCAGTTTACCCAAACAAGTTCAAAATATGGAAAGCAAATCTGATCCCTCTACTTCCAGTCCCTGGGATCTATGGTCTAGGTCAGTCTTTCTCAATTTGGGGTGATTCTGCCCCCCACCCACAGTGCCTTTGACAATGACTAAGGACATTTTCAGTTGTCACACCTGGGGGTTCTACTGGCATCTAATGATACAGACCAGATACTGCTAATGATTATCCTTCAGTTCACAGGAAAACCACCCCCACAGCAACGAATTATCTGGTTCCAAATGTCAACAGTACCACTTTTGAGAAACCCTAGTCTAGGTAGAATTCCATCTATTATCTTCTGTATAGTCAATAAATATAAAAAAACACACTTCAAACACCAATCCCAATACACCATCAGAATCCAGTTACTTCCAGTCATTCCTTCAATACCATTTATTGAGTAACGACTATGTGGTAGGCACAATGGAGACAGAAGGAAAGAAAGATAATCACTGTCCTTAGAAATTGTTCGGTGGAGACAGACAACTCACAAGACCCAGGCCCTTGCCAGAAAATTCAGTACTAGCTGTATCTATTCCTATTAAAAGCCTAGTTGAGAGAAATGATGGGTGAAGAATTATTTGCAGGATATGCAGTCCATCTGTGTATCCAGGAAGAAGTCCTTGAATTAAGCTGGATATTTGGGTCACATTATCTTTCGTCCTTGAGGGGATGCACTCACTAAGCTCCATGTTAGAGTGATGCCCTCTGCTTGCACGGAGGAGCGCCACAAGTCAGGTGAAGCACTTTACCAACTTCCCACAGGCATCTTCCACATACCACTCAGGGCCACCTGTGTGAAACTGCATGGAAGTTTCTTTTAGAAATTAGAATTGAAATGTTTCTTCCTCTCTGATAACAAGATATAACTATTTCTGCTTATTCTGACTGCCAGATCACTTCCAGAGCTAAGGCTGACGCTCAACTCTGCCAACTACATAGGCCCTTTCAGCCTGAACATTTGCATACCTTCCCATCCCTAACCCAGCTGGTCTTCATGGGTATTTTTATTTTTCCTGTGCTGGGTTCTCTGGTTATTTTATACTTTGCCATCATTTTATTACATCTGTTTTTGCCATAAGTTGTCTCAATGTGTAAAACGTGGTATGGTATGAATAAAGTCAAAAGTGAGAAAGAGTGACAAGAAAATAATTACAATAGTCCTGCTAGACACAGGCACCGACTGCTTTCACGGCTTGAGTGAGACCCCTAACGATGGCAGCGAGGGTCACAGCGAACTCCCTGCAAGAGCTCATGCCTGAGGTGAACACTGAGATAGACTAGGTGTTACTTAACAAAGATATGAGGGTGAGGAAATGTTTAGGCATGAGAGAAAGCAGCAGGGGCCGAAGTGCAGGGGGGAGAGAGGACCTAGTAGTGTATCCAGGGAACTGCAGGTGGTTTGCTTTTGTCAGAACAGAGGGAATTTCGGGGAGTGCTGAGCCACAGCACTGAAGAGGCACTTTAGATGCCACACGGAGGACTTTGATCTCTGGCCTAAAAAGCATGATTAGAAACATGAGAACAGTAAGGAATTTACTGCAGTAATCCAGGGGAGAAAAGATGCCTCCCAAAAATGATGACGTCATCAGTCCAGAGACTTCAGGCATCTTTAAGTAGTAAAATAACCCCTTAAACTGATTAGAAAAAAAGCCAAATCCTATCACCGCATTCCCACCCGCTTACCAACATTAACCTTTTCAATATCACCTGGAAAAATGGGGTCATTCAGCAATAAGTATGAGAGGAATATGTCAATGGTCTTTGGACAAAAGCATAAGAATCTTAATCCCTAGATTCCTCTTCTCCTTTGCATTTGACATTATCTGGACTTACAAGCAGCTGTAGTGAGAAAAACTAAGGAACTCTGACAGCTATTCATCTCACTCAGGACAGGCAAGAAGTCGTTAGGACTTTAAGTCTCCAATTGTTCCAATCACAGTTTCTAATACAGAAATAAAACTGTGCAGTGTCTCTGTCCTCGCCTTGCTTTGTTTCACAGAGACCTGCATTTCTAAGTTCTCGGGCTCCAACAGCAGTTCTGTTAGGAACAGACAGCCAGTATCGTCCTGAGCACTGAGGAAGGCTTTCCAGGGCTGCGCCCCAGCCCTGCTCATGGCGATGGTCTGGATGTTCACCACTTGCAGGGCCATCTGGAGGGTGTCAGGATGGACCACTCCCTGCCACGGGAACACTTGCTGATGAGCAACTTTGAGGCTAAGCCAAGTTTTCTCAAAACACTCAGCAGTTAGCTGACGATTGGGGACTAGCATGAGGGCTCCGGAATCGGGGAGATCTTGTACCCGCTCCTTGTTCTCTGCAGGAACCAGGGGTCCTAAAAGAGTTGAAAAGTTTGTGTAAGAGATGTTCTTAATCGACAGGAACTACATTGTCAAATCTAGATGTCCAAACGTACATAATGTGACTCTTATCTGTGGATAAATGGCTTAAATAACCAATGATGAACTACTTTCTTATTCACAAAGATTTCAAATTCAGGCAACAGGCTGAGACTTAGAGAGTGTCCTCTACTCTCTACCAGTCATTGCAAGAGATAAAGAGTTTTCTGACAAGGTCCAAAGAAAAGACAGTTTTTACCTGATGTGGCACAGGATGCATTAGGAAGCTCTGGGCCATGACGCTCTACCCCTCGGCACTTGGAGATGGTTGCCCAGCGGGCTTTGCCATATACTGGCACCAGTGTGTTGAAGTCGGAGGCCCAGCTGTTCACAGGTCTTTCTGCCTGATCCGCCAAAAGTCCAAGAGAAGGGTCAGACTTAGGGCTGCACAGGATCCGCTTCACTTCATCAACACCAGCTAAGAGGAGGCGATAATAGAAGAGACCTCGGTCCCGTACAGCCATATCCTTTTCTTCCTCTGAGGGAAAACAACAGACTGAGTTAATTAAAAACAAAACCCAACACACTATTTCTACCCCTATGCCAACCAAAATAGGAGAGAAAAATGAAGGAGGGAGGAAACCCTAAAAAACGGTGACATTTTCTTCTTGGGTCCCAGACATGAGAGCCGTGAGACCTTACTGCCAGTCACGGCAGGTACCATTGCCTCCCGGGGAGCCTACCTATGCAGTAATGCAGCAAACGGCCCAGCGTGTCCTGGCACTCGGCCGGTCGGGAGAGGAAAAGACGCAGCAGTGCCGTGAGCAGCTCCATCTTAACAGCTGGAAACGTCTCTGACTTCACATTCTCTACAAAGTCCTCCAACACATAAGGAGCATTGGGAATTCGTTCCCCATGGACGCCCAGGAGCCAAATCAGCGCCTGCTTCCCCTGAGGAATAAGGGAGTGAGAACAGGGGCTCAACATTTGTCCAAAACACAGGCCACAGTAGACCACTGCAGATTTTGCTTTTCCCCTACTGTCAGCAGAAAAGGTATAATACTGTATTTACTTCAACTTGCATTTATTGATCTCCCACTACTACACTCTCTGTAAGAAAGAGGAATGAAATTCTAGCACACAAAAGGAGACTCAAGACTCTCATGGCCTAGATTGCTTAAACAGTAAGGTTTCCTCAGCTTTGGGACCTCTGCCCCAATTTGGAGTTTAATGCTTCAGTGGAAGCTACTGGAAGATTTCCCGAAGTTACTTCATCAAAGTGGTGGTTAACCTAGAATGCACATCAAAGTCACCTGTGAAGCTTCTTAAAATTCTATGTGTCTAGGTCTACCACTCCTGAATATTTGAGCAGACCTGGGGTAAAGCCCAAATATTTGCAAAAATTCCACAAATTATTCTGATTTTCATTCCAGCTGAAAACTCTCTGGTCTGAGTCTCTGACTCAAAACTGTTCATGAGAACAATGGTATCAAAATATGTGTAATAAAACCACAGATAAATCCTAATATTTTTATCATTTATACCTTTTCTACACCCCAAAGAGAATCTGAGGTGGCAGTCAATTCTGAGAATTTCCACTTCAGACACTGGGTAGAAAAGAATGATTAGATTCCATTTCCCAGAGCAGGGTCCCGAGCATCCCCCTGTGCCTGGAAGGAAAGGCGAGCTACAGTCTACCTCGCTGTCCTGAATGTGCTCCTCACAGCCGGGCAGGGCCTGACACACGGCTTCCGTACACTGGGGACACAGCCAAACCAGGTCTCGGAAAGTCTGCACCACCACTGCAACACAGCTCAGGATACAAGAGCACAGGATTAGAATCTTGTTATATATTCAGACTAGACTGCTGGGTGAATTTCTGTAAAATGAGTGTTGGAGGGGGAGGTCAATGATTATCTGAGAAATGTCTGACACGGGCAACAATTTCTTCAATGAATGTCACTCTTATCAGATGGCCATGAGGATAACTGAGTTAATGTCTGCGAAAGCGCTAGGCAAAACAGAAAGCTGTGTTCAAATGTGGTGGAGTGCTGTTGCTGAGTGATGCTCTGAAGACAGTATCAATGGAGTGACCAGAGCTGGGGTTACAGTGAAGCAAGCAAGGTGCCAGGGTGTGAAATTTAAGAAGACGCACAGAGCTAGCACTTGCACAAACCTGAGAATGAGTGCCTCTTTAAATGCCTGCATCCTAGGCACCTTGCTTGCCTCACCCTAGTCTCAGCCCCCAAAGCCTCTGCTTACAGTATGCTGCCATAAAGCAAAAAGAGGGGTAAAGGTGGGAAAATAACAAGCCACGTCATCCTAGCATTCTTCACCATCTATAGAACAGCCTTGTTGACTCATGGCAACCTGAAGACTCTACCCTGTTATGCTTCTCTGATGGAAACAGATTTAAACCTCCCTATTATTCAACAACAGATATATTGGGGGCAACTACTATGGGTCAGGTAATTGACCAAAAAAAAAAATCCTGGGAAGGTAGCCGTTACCTGTGGTGATGTGCTCTTGCCGAAGCCCCAGCAGCTCTGTTAGAATCTGCACACACTGATCTGTGTAGGTCCTGGCAATGCCACCTACAGAAGGAGGGAAAGGAGAAAAAAGTTGTAAGTCAAACACTTAGTACCTTATTCTAAGATAATTTTCCACTAGGCAAAGACAAAGGGGACCAGAAATACCTTTAAAAAACTCCCCCCATGGTGGATGAAATAAGAATCTAAGTTTGCCATATAAAGGGAACTGTGGTAAAAAGGAATTTCCACTGAACAAGGCTGAAAACTTTCAGCAGCAAAGGTATTCACGTGGCAGCCAGTGTGCTGCAGCACACCCACACGGGGGTATTCCTGCTAGGAACACTCTCCTGACTGCAGGCTTTCTACTCCCGTCTTTGTTCCCTCTTCCCTGCCCCTAAAAGTAACCATACTTTATTCCACATATGAGGGTTCTTTCTCCTCCTCCACCTGAAGCCCCCCAGGACTTAGCTCCCCAGCTGCTTTCACTGTGTGACTCACTCTAGCCTTCTGAATCCAGACAGAGTGGTATGAAAAAGTCTGTAAGCTTTAGGTGTGACTCTGTGTGGCCTACTCAGCACAATACATAGTCCAGTGAAGTTCAATAAACTGCTGGTGAACTGCCACAGGACTTTGAGTCAGGAAAGCTCGGCTTCAGGCCCAGGTCAAGAACTGTATGACCTTTGGGCAATTTAATAAACTTTTTGTGCCTAAGTTTCTTCATCTTTAAAATGAAGTTAATAACACTTACCTGCTTCTCTTGATTGCCTCACAGGACTGGTAAAATGATACACAGGAAGACATTTTGGATAATAGGCAACAAAAGGCAATATAAATTGTGTGTGTCATCGTTTGAGTTACCTGTATTCTATATCCTAGAAGATATGGCAACACCAGGGTTGACCAAAAACAACGTTCATCCTCCTGCTTGTTTGTAGTCATTGACCCAATTCTTTGGTGCAAGAAATTTGGTCTCTGAGGCAAGATTCATCCCCTTTTGCTCTCTGTGGTTCCATAGCTTTCTAGCTGGCTGGTCTAGGCTCTTCAACAGGAAGAGCAGTAGACACCTACCTATGGCAAAGATGGCGGCCTGTGCAAAGTCAGCAGACACATCGGTGCAGTACCCGCGGAGCTCCTCCAGCACCTGCTGCACGTTCTCATCGTTCACCAGCTCACACAGCACCTCCACCTTCTGGAGCTTGATGTAGTGGGGCTCCGAGTAGGAGCAAAAAAACTTTTTGTAGTGGCTGCTAAAGTGACCCGGCAAACTATGCAGGATCTGGCGTACATGACAGAGGGCAGCGAAACAGAGCTCACGGCTCTCGGAAGAACAGGCAGCCAGCAAAGGTCCCTTGACCTGCATGAGCACATCAGTTTGAACATGCGGGAATTTTTTGGCCAAGATCAGAAAGAGTTTGGTGGCTCCCATCACCACCCCTGGGCTGCTGCTCTTGAGAAAACTGTCCAACAGATTGAGAATGTCAAACAGCTCCTCCTCACTGCGGGGTTGGTAGCGCAGCAGAAAGTTCAGTACTTCAGCCTGGCCCCATTGGTCCAGTTTTGACATTCTATCCAAGAAAGAAAACGAAAGTGCTGTTTTAGCAACAAAATTAGGACCACCTCCATGCAACCGCCATGTCACCAGTCACCTGTTCTTCATAACAAGAATTCTTCAAAATAGGTTGAGCAATAGTCAAATTATTCTTTTTATGTACTACTTAAAGTGTACACATAATAAGGCTTTAAATTCTAGGATGAGTTTATAGTACAAATGCACACTCGTCTAAGGCCAAAGACATGATCACTCTACCCTAGATCCAGATTCTCTACATTTTAAAGCAGCATGAATGGCTTAGTTTGGGGGACATAATGATTGCAGAGGACAGAGTCTATCCCCAAAGGATGTTTCTGCCATCTCTCTGTATCACCAGATGAAATGAAAACAAAAAATTCTCTCAATGAAATATGAGGAAATTAATAGTTATGGTTAACTTTCTTTACTACTCTACAGTACTTGTTGAAGACCTCTCCTTAATTCAACACATCAACAGCATCCCACTGGGATGCAGATCTGATCACGACACAAAGAGCACAGAGGCATCCAAACCGATTTAAGAGATGGTGGGCGATGGGCCTATTGATGACAACACCTCCTTCCTGTTTCAGAATTTCCTCCAGAGACCTCAAGCAGTTTACAACCACAATTGGATCCTGGTCACGTAGCAAACTATATAATTCATTTACCAGGGCACCATCTATAAAAGAGAACAAAGATCTCAGATAAAGAAAGGCTTCAGTCACAGGGATAGAGCCAGTCACAGCTCTAAGTAGACGAAGCTGAACTTCTCTGGTACAAAAATAATAATGGCAATAACAAAGTGCAAGGCAAAAAAAGTTGCCATTTCCAGACTTTTCTAAGTTACTATTACAAAGGTTCTCACCTGTGCCCCCAAAGAAAGGACTTCTCTAATCACAGAAAATACCAAGCCCTGCATCCTTCTTAAAAGAGACATACAGAAATAGAGGCATGGTATTATTTTCTACCAAAGCTACATAATCTTTTACAAACATAAAACTGGAAACACAATTAAATATTGATCATGATGGATTACACCGAAACTTACCCACTTCAGAATCTCCATGAAGATTATGCATCTTGGCACAACCAAGGACTGCTACCCTCCTGACATACGAAGCCTTATCCCGTAGACCGTTGAGAATTGGCTGCTGGATATATTCCTGCACACCAGGCATCCTAAGCAAGACATCCTAGAGTCAGCCAGATCCTGAAATACTAGTTCTGACATAATTTAGCCCTGATCCATTTAACAGGGGGTTTAGTGATGCTTGAATATGCATCCGTCGGATTCTTCTCCAACAAACTGGAGAAAGCTGCTGCCAAACTTAAATAGCCTCACTTTATACAAAATAGATAGACAATAAAAACCAACTGTATAGCACAGGGAATTATATTCAATTTTTTCAACTTCTTGTAATAACTTATAATGGAAAAGAATCTGAAAAAATTTATGTATGTGTGTATATGTATAACTGATTGTTTTGCTGTACACCTGAAACTAACATTGTAAATCAACTACACGTCAATAAAAAATATAATTTTTTTAAAAAGGAGCTCACTGGACTTTTCATGTAGAATAATGCTGCACAGGCAGCAGTAAATAAATAAGTGAAATAATATATATATTTAGAAAACTTTATAATAATAATAATAACATACATATTTAGAAATCTTTAATTATTTCACCTATAGTAAGGATAGAAAAATCCCTTAATGAAATCATATATATTGTTTTTTAAACCAAAGCAATGGCCAAAAACATAAGTGCAGGTTATAATAGTGTTTCCCCCAGTATTATGAAGCTCAAATAAATTGTCATCATTAAAAACCTGCCCCATGGCCACATGAACTCATCAGCCACGAGATACTGGCAGGGAAGGTGTGCTCACCTGAGGCTACACATGCTCCGTAGTGCCAGCCCTCGCACCATCGGGTTGGGGTCCGAACAGTCTTTGCACAGTGTGTTGATGGCCAGGAGAGCCAGATCTGGTTTCAGAGGGGCATAGGTACACATGTACAGATAAACCAACTTCTTCTGAACAATATCTACAGTGGCACTGGCCTTCACCATTTCCATGAAAACACCAGACATGTCCAAGCCCTGAGTCATGTGCCTAAAACCAACACACATAGCAGGAAAAAGTAAAATATTTAACCCCTAACCAACAACAGAAAGTATTTTACTTATATGTGTCCTGGATATCCAACTAGATTGTGATCTCTTGAAGGGAAGCAACCAAGTCTACCTTGCCTGTCCTACCACACAATACCTCATACCATGGGCCTGCAATAAACGTTCTTCTAGTCATTCAACAAATACTTATTGAATTCCTAGTACGTTCCAGTGAAATTCAGCTTGTACATTCCACAGGTATGTCCTGGAGTCATAATCTTGAAGAAGGCAAGGTCTCAGATCTCTAGGAACTCAAAGTCTACCAACGAGTGAGACAAGAACACCACTAATTACAGAAAGATAGATAAGTATTATAACAGAAGTAACAGATAAGGTGCAGTGAGGATCAGTGGGTCATACTGCCAGAAGGTCATACATTGTTTCCACAGAGGAAGTAATACTTTAGCTGAATGTGCAGGAGCTCAGGCAGGTATAGTAGAGAGGTAATAACACATGCTACGAGGCCTAAGGACATGAGCAGGAACTGTACATTCTTTTGAGAGTTTGCAGGTAGTTAACTGGGTGTTCCTTGGGTGCTATAAGAAATTTGGACACTATGCTGTAAATCACTGTTTCTCAAACTGTGATCTCCTAGAGAAATTAGATGGGATGTCTGTTTAAAACGCAGATTCCGTGCTTCCATCCCACCCTACTGAAATCAGAATTACTGCACTGGATGAAAAATTTACGTTTTCTTCAAAAACAACCTAAGGGACTTTGGTGCACACTAAAGTTTGTGATTCACAACTATAGGCAAGAGTTACATTGTCAAATTCAGATGTTGGAAATCATTCTGACTGAAATGAGCAGCCAAGGTGACCTACTTCTAAGCTATTGCAATTGCTTTAGTAAGGAAACCAGAACAGCAGTGCCAACTAAAAAAAAAAAAAACAAAAAAGGATGGATATTTAGAACTATGAACCCATACCATCTGACCTGAGCAGTGGAGATCAGGAGCCAGTAGGACTGACTCCCACACTTGGTCAGCTGGGTGGTGACATTCACCAACGCAAATACAAGCGGAAGAGCAGGTTTGGGGAGGGGGGAAGGCTGCAGGTGCTATTTTGCATGTCTTTGAAGAAATATGCAGGTGGAAATGTCGAGGCAGTAGGATATGTGGGTCTCACGATAAAAAAGGAGGTCTGTGCTAAACATATTAGAGATCTGGAAGTCAGCAGTACAAGTTCGAGATATGGATGAAACCACCCATCTGAGTCAAATAAGTAAAACATGTCCCACAAGGGAGATGACACTCCAAAGGAGCAGAAAAACCAAATTAGACAACTGCCGTGTATGAAAGTTCATTCGCTCTTTCAGAGCGGCCAGGGGTAGAGGGCCCTGGTGGGGACGGCAATGTGGGAGTTAGGGCGTTAAGCGATACCTAATCACTCGCTGGATGACATTCCGATAGCGCAGCCTATCAGCCTGAATGTGAGGGTTACACAGAGCCTTCTTCAGCTCCTTCACCACGTCCTCGGAGCCAAGGTACGGCATCTTCTCGAACAGGCACAGGGTACTTCCCACAGATCCCTAGGTAACTCGTGGGCTCCTCTGGCCCCGAAGAGGGGACCTGGGTAAAGGAAGCGTCAGTCAGCGAAGACACTACAGGCGCGGTCTCGCCCCAGCCTTGGCTTCCCCTGGGCCTAGCACGCCCTCACTTCAACCCGCTCGCTCCCGGGCGAGGCCCACCCTAGGCTCTTCGTTTCCTTCCCGGGACCAGCAGGCCAGTTCGCTCCGCCCACAGATGTCTCCCGCAACCTTTAGGCCCTTCGACCTATTTCCAGCCCGGCAGCCCACAGTCCGCGGACCCCTCCCTCTCCTGTTCCAGCCTTTCTTGCGCCTCCACGAGGTTGCCGTCACCTACAGGCCCAATCAAGCTTTCCGCGGAAGTCCCGCCTTCTCGAGAGACACCACGCAGAGCAGCTGCCAATCACCCTCTCCCGGGGAGCGCCGAGCGTAGCCTGGACCCGACCTTAGAGTGCCCTTCCCCCAACCTCTCACCTCCCGGCGCAGACGCGCGGCTCCCTCTGGCGGAGCTGCGACGGACAATCGGAGATCGGCTACTTCGGCCTGTCCCCGCCCCGCAGCGCGCGCTTTGAGTGCCGGGCTAGGGCCCCGGTTCCCGCGCGCTGTGGGGAGTGGCGCCCGGGCAAGCGCCTTTCGCGATTTGCAATCCAATCTCCCGCCTCCCACGACCACTGCCACTTCCTTCTTTCTGCCCAGTCTAGGCACTCATTCCTCTGCTGGGCTGGCTTGTCCTTAGGGTCTCCGGCCCTGTTCTTGCCTCAGCATGACTTTTTCCAGGGCGCTGTGGCAGGAGCCTCACTTAGGGGCTCTCCCATGAAGATCCCACTGGTGACTCTGCAACCCTGCCACCATGAACGGGGTCCTGATCCCTCATACGCCCATCGCCGTGGACTTTTGGAGCCTGCGCCGGGCTAGCTCCGCCCGGCTTTTCTTCTTGTCCCACATGCACTCGGACCACACCGTGGGTCTGTCTAGCACCTGGACCCGGCCCGTCTATTGCTCCCCAATCACTGCTTACCTCTTGCATCGTCACCTACAGGTATGAGGGGCTGGAGTGGCCGTCGAGAGTTGGTCCCGGCGTCTGGGTGGGGACTTCGGATCTGTCACAGCCTTGGAGTCATAGAGTAGGGGCCAGGAGGACCGGTTTTTACAAATGCGGGAGTTTGAACCCAGAAATGCATCATTAGCACAGAATAGGAGTGTGTCTTCCAACTGGCTTACTTGGGATGTTTCAACGGTAAGTTGGGGAGATCTTTCAGTTCATACAGGGAAACTGTTCCTACCTTTTCACATAAGCTGGGCCAGTGTTTCCCAAACCTGACTCATAATAAGAATCCACCTAATGTACTGAGTGAAACACAGATTCTCTAGCACCTCCTGCACCCCCCATCTGATTCAGTAGACATTCCAGGTGCAGGTCCTGGAAATGTGGTTGGAAAAAAATTTTTCACCAATGTCCCCTCCAAAAGGGTTATTACGATCAGGAAAGTTTGAGAATTGCTGAGTAGACTTGTTTTTTGAACTCTTAATTTTAACTTATACAAAGGGTGGGGCAGAGAGTGGAAGGAGAAAGGAAGGATTGGGAATCCCCATTACAGCTTCTGATCCAGGAAGGTATCAGGGAGAGGAGCCTGTGTTCTATGGGATACCCAACTGTTTCCTTAGGTGTCTAAGCAGTGGATCCGAGCCCTGGAGATTGGTGAGAGCCATGTCCTGCCTCTAGATGAAATTGGACGTGAGACCATGACTGTAACCCTTATTGATGCCAATCACTGCCCTGGCTCCGTTATGTTTCTCTTTGAAGGATACTTTGGAACCATCCTCTACACAGGTGGGCTTCTGGAGGGGTCCTTCCCATTTTCCAGCCTACTTTTCTTGAGCAGCGTTAGCTCATAATAGAAGTCTGAAGATCTTCATGCCATATGAGCACGGTGACCCTTTCTCAACTGATTTCCCACCCTTTAAGGGTATAACCTCATAAAGAGTAACGAAAAAACAGGAGCGTGATAAAGACATTTCCACAAAGAAGCTCTACTACACTAGTTCATTGCCAGACTCCAGTTTTCCCACAAGCCAGTAAGCAAATGCTCATCTGTTCTTGGAGTTGGGAGAATCTGATCTTCCATACTTTTGCCTGACTCTCTGCCCCCCATATATTCTTCTTCCAGGTGATTTTCGGTACACACCATCCATGCTAAAGGAGCCAGCTCTGAGGCAGGGGAAACAGATCCACACCTTATACCTAGACAATACCAATTGCAATCCAGCCCTGGTTCTTCCTTCCCAACAAGAAGCTACCCGCCAGATTATTGAGCTCATTCGAAAGTACCCACTACATAACATAAAAATTGGTGAGGGGTTTCCTTTCCTTTTTCTCTCACTCAGTTGGAGCTGGTGAATCTAGGTTCTTGGGAGGGGGGGAGGTTCTCACATCTTTCTTTGTGCACATCTCCTTTTCTCCAAGAAACTTACCCTGACCACCTTATTTAAAATTGTAATCTGCCCGCATCCCTACTCCCACATTCCCAACTCCTGATCCCCTATGTCAGTTCAACTTGTTCGTTTTCTCATAGCACTCGTCAACTTCCTATGTACCCCATTTATGTTTTAATATGCTGTTGCTTTGTTGTTGACTGTCTGTCCCACTTCCCCTGCCACACACATACACGCATGCACACACACACACACATACATACACACAAATTCCTTGAGAGCGTGGATGGAGGTGGGAAGAAGTCTTACGTGTTTGTAGAACAAAGAAGCAGCAACCAGTGTGAGAGGCGCACAGTGGGTGAGGCGGCTGGAAAGGTAGGAGGGCCCAAAGTGCTTGTAAGACATTTTGAACTGACCCTAAGTGCAACCATATTGAAGGATTTCAAGTAGGAGAGGGACACCATTGTATTTTTATCACCTTACAATATAGTCCATAATTTACATATTTATTGTATTTAGTTTTTATCTGTCTTCCTCTGCTAGAATGTAAGTTTCGTAATAGACAGTCTCTTTGTTTCACTTGTGGATTATCCCAAATGCCTCGATTAATGCCTGAGAGAGGCATTCAATAAATATTTATTATATCAGTGAATGAAATTTATCAGAATGTAGATATTCAAATGAGTGTAGTGCTTGAAATTAGATACATTGAAAAACCAGCTGTCTCCTTGTTCTAGTGACTCCACAACAGTCTAAAACATTTTGAGACTCTTGGAATTGTCTTTTGTGATAGTTTATGAAAACCAGTTTTTCTTTTTAAAACTATAATAGATTTAATTCCAAAAGACTTTTTTGATTGTTTCCAAAATTGTAGTAAGTCCACAAAAGGAAAAAGATTTGCCATCATGCTGAATATTTTCAAAGGATATGCCCCAACTCTGAAATGAGTTTCAAAACAGTTTTAAACAAAGGCTTTGAAAAAAAACTCTATGCCTTCCAGAGTGACGACCAAGTTGATGGAGAGATATTCCCTCTCAGGATTGCTTGACTACTCATGAAGAATTATCGGTCCTCACTCTTCTTGGAGTTTTCAGTGCAGCGTTTTCCCAGAGAAGCACAGCTGGGTAGGAGGGTACTATAGTAGGGCTTGGTTAATTTGCAAATATACAGTAAGCCCTTACTATGTGCTTAATATTCTGACAGGCAGTTGGAATAGAAAGATGAACAAAATATGAGGGTTTACACTCTCATACACACTCATCGTAAAGGACCTACGTTTGTGCCCAAAGAGTGAGGTTTTGAACCATGATGGGGAATAAGGTGGATATAAAAGAAATAAAGGTTCTTTGAAGGAGTTCACAGTCTGGTGAAATACACCTTCAGAAAAGGTCTGAGAACAACTATTAAATAGTACCTCCTATATCTGTCACCACAACCATTACCCAAACTCAGTTCTCCATTTCTTTCTGGGTAAGTACTGTTTGGGTTTTCTAATTGGCACTTCTGCTCTCAGCATCTTCTCATCCAGGCCGTGGAATAACACTGCTGCCACATTTTTGTCCTGAAGCCCTGCTCTGATCACCTGAATCCTATGATTAGAACTAGCCATTTTCCTGCTTCAGACTCTTCAATGGCTCGCTTTCACTTCCAGAATTAAACCCAAGCTCCCCAGCAGTACATACAAGGCCCCCTAGTATATGGCCCTAGCTCACCTCTCTAGTGCCTTACCAGTTTCTTTGTACCTTAGTAATACGGAAATGACCCCTCTTAAAATGTTCTCTACCATCCCCTTCCTTTGCCAGGTTAACTGGGACCCATCGTTTAGGACTTGGCTAGGTTGTCATTTTCAGGAAACTTTCCGTAACTCCATCAACTGGTGTTTACTTTTCTGTGCCTTCCTAATACCGTGTGCATGTCTCGAACATGCATTGTTTCTGGGTCCCCCTGTAGATGACACTCCTTGAGGACTGAGGCTTTTTGTTGGTTTTCACAGTGCCTAACACTTGATAGATGCTTTTCTTTGTTGAGCTGAATGAATGAGTATCTTCTATGTTAAACTCCCTTCTACCCCATCCTCTGTATAGCTCAGCTCAAATGCCACCTCCTTACTGCTATACAATCAGGGAGGCCATAACAACCATTAATTTTGTGTGTTTTTGTTAAATTTTGGTTGATTTATTTGGTTTCCCCGATAGCTTCATTCTCTTCCTTCTCTTCCTTTCCTTCAACCCCTTAACATTATTCAGGACTCTATAGCCTGGGGAAAGAGTCACTGCTGGAGCAGCTGGCCCTGGAGTTTCGGACTTGGGTGGTTTTGAGTCCCCGGCGCCTGGAGTTGGTGCAGCTGCTGGGCCTGGCAGATGTGTTCACGGTGGAGGAGAAGGCTGGCCGCATCCATGCCGTGGACCATATGGAAATCTGCTATTCTGCCATGCTGCGCTGGAACCAGACCCACCCCACCATTGCTATCCTCCCCACCAGTCGGAAAATCTACCGCTCCCACCCCAATATCCACATCATCCCTTACTCTGACCATTCCTCCTACTCTGAGCTGCGTGCCTTTGTCACGGCACTGAAGCCTTGCCAGGTGGTGCCCATTGTCAGTCGACAACCCTGTAGGGACTACTTTCAGGACAGCCTGAGCCCCAGGCTCTCTGTGCCCCTAATTCCAGACTCTGTGCAGCAGTACATGAGTTCCTCCTCTAGAAAACCAAGTTGTCTCTGGTTGTTGTTAGAAAGGAAGCTAAGGAAACTGAGAACCCAGGGTGTCATGTTTGAATCACTTGAGGAAAATGCAGACCACTCTCAAACTGACCCGGACTCAAAAAAGACCAAGAATGAGAACCTTTCTGGGGACCTTGCAAAGCAGCGCTCCCACCATCCTTTGCAGATCAAGAAACAGTGGTTCCCAGACGTCTGCAGCAAAGAATGGGAGGGGGCAGTCCCCTCCACTGAGTCCCAGAAGACGGGGACTGTATTGACTGCCCCTTCGGGGTTTTCAGTGCACTTAAGGTCTAAAGATGAGGAATTTCTCTCCCTGGAAACTGGAGAGGAAATCGGTGGAGGGCCCTACTTGATAGGCAAGGAAGACAATGAGGACTCAACAGCCACAGGGAACCAGAGAGCCTGGATGGACCAGGATTCTTCCCTGTCTCAGAGCAGCAAGGCTGCCTCTCTTCTGGCTCCCGAGGTCAGGGGCCTGGCACTAAAATACCTTCTGACTCCAGTGAAATTTCTCCAGGCAGGGTTCTCTTCCAGGGGCTTTGACCAGCAAGCAGAAAAATACCATAAACTCTTGCCTGAGTACCGACAGGAGAGTATGCAATGACACCTTGTTTGATCCAACACCAGTTTTGAAGATAGTGGCTGATGGCTTATTTGGAGCCTTACTTTTTTGTGTTGGCAGGATTCTTATGGGCTCATCCTGTAACAAAGAGTTCTCAAAATGTGTTCATTGGCCTCTTAATACCTATGGAATCCTTATAATTTTATAAAATTATAGTTTCATAATTGACTATATTTAAGAAGCACTTTTTTTTCCACTTTTCATTATAACCTATTTATAGGATATCTGAGCATATTGCTCTGTGCATTGCAAAGCTGCTTCAAGAATATGACCTTTCTCTAAAAGCATATAACTTGAGAGGCCTGCCTCGTGTATTGTATTCTTCTATTTTGAAATGGTTTGTGTTACTTGAAGAACAAAAGAAAGAGGTACTTTTAAAGTTTCTGAGAAGTCGTGCAGTAACTTAATCTGTTTAACTTTGTTTACTCCAGAATTTCTCCACACTTTTTGGACGTGTAGTCTTCTGTGACTGCAGAAAGAGAAAAAGTCTGATCAAAAAGGACCAGGTTATTCCCTTTGCTGTTTTGTGTGTTGTGAGCCATTCCCAATGGCCCCTTCTATCTCTTTCTAGATAAAAGTCCCTAGATAGTTCTGTTTTTCAGTTTAGGAGCTGTGGGGCTGGAGGATAAAATGATGACCCAGGCAGCACATTCCAATCCTGAAGGTCACTGACTTGCTGTGACAGCATCGAAGTCACTTCCTTTCTCTGCGTCTGAGAGGGAACAGGAAGTGATGATCCTTGGAACAGTGGAGAACACCTCTGCCTCCATGACAGTTTGCAGTTTGTGTCCCTGGGGACCTCCCTGGCACAGAGCCAGCTGGGGGATTGGGCACCCCCCCTGGCCAGGGCAGTATCTGGAACCCAGCCGAACATTAGGCTTAGGGTACGATGGGCCCCCCAGACGCCGGAAGGCCCCATTTGGCTGCAGTAAGGTTACAAAAGATCAAATGTGCTGCCAGACAGTCCTGATTGTTCACATAGCTGAGATATTTGCTGCCCTCCCCCCTGCCCCAGTATCCTCCCCTCCACCTCGGGGTTGAGTAGGGAGCCAGAGGACACAGCCTGTTTGTTTTAGTATCCAGGGCAGAGACCAAGGAGCCAGCTGGTGGAAGGGGTGGGGGTGTGCAGTGCTGCCCTGTCCTTCTGCTCGCAGCCTGACAAGATGCCAGACCAATAAGCAGGACAGCAGATACCACAGTCTCAGAGACAGGGCACAGGCATGCAGAGCCCGGCACATGGATAAAAACTGTTTCAGAAGGGAGCCTCAAGCCTTTACAATGAAGAAGCCTCTGTTTCTTGTCCAGGAAGAAAAAAAAAAAAACGACCTCCACTTCTGAAGATATGAAGAGTTTAGAAAGCAAAATAAGGCCTTCCTCTTGGGCAAGCTGTACACAGCTCTGCTTTGTCAGTGACATTCGCTGTAAGCCCCGCCGTGGGCCCGCTAGGAGCCAGAGCAGGTGAGGCAGGTGGGGCAGCAGGAAACATGGGCATTGTCCTGGGCTTCAACCCAGGGAACCCTGGGCAAATAGAGATACCCTGATTCAAGAGCAGAGCCTTGCTTTCTCATCTGTGAACCGTACTGAGACACCTACCTCTCCTGATTGCCAGGGAGGTTAGTTAATGGGTAAAATTCCTAGCTCAGTGCCTACTACATGGTGGGCATTTTGAGTATTGGTTCTCCTAGCCTCTGGTTCTTTAAAAAGAAATTATTCTCTATATAAAATGAGAAACTGGAAAATACATAAAATGTAAAGAAGAAAAATATCAGTTATAATTCCTCTATGTCAGTCCATAGTTTTCTTCTAGTCTTTTTCTGTGGATGTAAATACACTAAATATATAAATTTTTTTCCAAATTGGGGTTACTGTATGTAGTTTTATATCCTGCATTTTACTTTCTTAATATCTTAAGCATTTTCTCATGTCATTAAATATTCAAAATGTCATTTTTAATCGTTGTATAATTCGCTATCAGATGGGTATACCTTAATTAGATGATTTTCATTTTAGTCAGCATTTTGTATGCCCTTTTTCTCACCATTATACATATTACAATAAATGGTATTGTATCATGGTATTTTTGTTTATTTTCTTGGAGTAAACTACTGGAAGTAGGACGACTGTTTTAAGTTCCCGATGCAGATTGTGCCCAGTTGCCCTCCAGAAAGATTTCCTTGCCATCCTTTCTGCAGAAGAGGATAGCATTAAAATACCTGAAGAGTCATTAAGTTTAAATGATGCTATTAGAATGGTACCTGTGAATACATGGAAAACCATCCTGTGTGCCACGTTAATAAATATTTACTAAGCTGTGTGGGTGAGGCTTAGCCTGACTTCGTCTGGAGCCCCTAGCTGTCTCACTTCTGCACTGCCCTAAGGTGGCTGGGAGAGATAAGGTTGCTCTTTAGGACAAGGGCCCCAGATGGCTGTTATCTTCCAGCACAAGGGAACCTGTCCAGTCTCAGCACGTGCTGTGTCACACGTATTCCTTGAAGCGGGAGCTATGTGAATTCAGATAGGGCAGTAGAGGCAAAGGGCTTTGAGGAATTTAGTTGTTGCTGGCACGTCTGGGTGTTAAAAATGGGAAGACTCCATGCTATTCTGAACTAAATTTGTCTGGCTTCTTATAATAGAGATTGGCTGTTGTCTGATTTGATTTCTCAAAACTCATAAAATTGCTGCCTTGCATATATTATTAAGAAACCAATTTAATTTATTTTTAGAATCTAAGGATGACCCCATAAATCTATGAAGATCTTGCAATTACGCTTGAAGTTACTGGGAGAAAGGAAGTTCCCTAGAGATCAATTAGTTATTTGTTTCATGATCTGCCGGAAAACTTGTACTTTTCCACAAGGAGACTGACAGCGCCGATTTGAGTCCCTTTAGAGAAGGAGATCAGCCTGGCTGGCCTTGGGGGACCATCTCATACTCCTGACCCAGACTGCCCTTTGTGGTAGGAAATAGAAGATAAGTGAGTCTGTTTGTTCAAGAAGAGGGATTTAGATCTGGATACTCTATCTCAAGTCCACTCCCAGGGAGACAGTGTTCTCTGCATTCTTGGAGTGGTTCTTAAGCAGGAGAAATTCCATCTGGGGGTCCATGTGCACATATCTTTGATGCTATCACTAGTGAGTAGCTGTCAGTCTGTTACCTGCTTCCCACTTCTCACCATCCCTAACCATCACCACAAGCAATTTTTGTCTTGGATTTGTGGTGCTTCCCGCCTCCCAACCCCTCCTCTGTCTCTTCCTCAGGACATCCCACCTACATCAGTAGGGGATGATTCTGCTTGCCCTTAGGATTATCTGTATCTACAACTGCTTGTGGGAGATTCTCATCCTCAGAATAGTAAAGCTTGTCTTTATTTTGACCACAATGCTTTTATTTAGATATACCCTTCCACCTTGACTTTCTCATTCCTGAGTCACTCTCTTCTTTGAACACGTCCTTGACCCACTGGATCACAGAAAGTTCCCAAAATCTTGGACTCGGTTCTTTTCCTAAACAGATAGCTTACTGAATCATCTTTCAATCATACAAAACTTCTGACTAGCCTTGGGTTAGTCTTTCCCTTGCAATATACACATATTTAAAACACTATTGTAATATGTTAATTAGCCTTATTGTGGTAATCATTTCATAATATATACATATATCAAATGATCATGTTGTACAGCTTAAACTTACACAATGTTATATGTCGACTATATCTCAATGAAGCTGGGAAAAAAAAGGATTGTAAAATAAATAATTTTAAAAATATAATTTGGGCACACAGGCTTAAATATCTTGGACACATTGGGTTAAATAAAATGTCGAAACTAAAAACAAACAAGCAAACAATAACAACAAAAAACCCCATAACTGTATTATAGCCTGCTAACCAGTCCTGACTCCTTCCATCAATTTACAGTAACTTTGGGGAGTGGAGGATGAATTTTGTTCCCAGTGCTACAACCTCACCCTTATTGTGCTCAGTGAAAGGTATGCTTTTAAGGAACCAAGAAAACTGGGTCGAACTCACTCACCCTACTAATAAGGCTCTGTGGAAACAAAGCATCAGGGTGAGACCAGACTCCTGGTCCTTAGGGAGTCAGGGACATAAAGTTTGGAGGAAACCCGCTAAAAGGCTGGAGCACCCAATTCCTAAATTAGGACCAGGGATTCCCCTGCCAACCAACAGTGGTCCAACACCAGCTGGGTGTCCTATAACTCAACTCAATTCTGACACTGTCTACTCAGAGGTTGCATCAGATCACACAGATTAAGGTTTCAGTCTTACAAGACTGCCCTGTACCACTTCAGACGCCAGTCACAAGTCCAGGTTAGCATCTGTGCATCTGCCTGACCATTACAGATGGGAGATTCCAATGACCTCCTTCTTGGTTTCAATTAGTTTGCCAGAGCAGCTCACAGAACGCAGAGAAACATTCTACTTACTGGATTGTCAGCTTATTATAAAAGGGTGTAACTCAGGAACAGTCAGAGGGAAGAAATGCACAGGGCAGGGTATGTGGGAAAGGGCAGGAAGGAAGCGCCACTCTCCCCACATCTCGACGTGTTCAATGCCTCCTTCCGATCTCTGTCTTCTTTCTGGATGATTTCAACACACTGGCCTCTCAATTTCTTTGATCCACTCATCTCCAAAGACCTTATCTCCCTCTACCTCATCACCCTGTCGTTACCAAAAATTGTACATTTGAAATCTCAGCTTATTTGCTACAGTACTTTCATTGCCAATGTTTAACTGTTTATAGCCCTCTCTGAGCATCACTTCCCAAGTTGACTGGACTGCACCCCATGATCCATCAATAGAATTTCACTCCTTTGATCTCTCTTACACAAATTTGCCTTGAAAAACTCCAATTCTGTATAAATATACTATCTATTCACTCTTTGCCTGCACTGGAGCAGCTAGATGTTGTTGAAAAAACTACTTAACAAGGCTGACTGGTTTCATTTCATTTTATTTTATTTATTTCTAAAATCAGATTAGATGAATTCTTTTTAATTTTTTGGAGGGAGGAGATAATTAGGTTTGTTTATTTACTTATTCATTTATTTTAGTGGAAGTACTGAGGATTGAACCCAGGACCTTATGCATACTAAGCATGCACTCTACCACTGAGCTATACCCTCCACTGGTTTCATTTTAAATTCAGGATTTCGTAGATCAGAATGGCCTTCCATACTGCTGAGCAATCCTATTATGTTCCTTTAGTAGGCTTGATTTCCTATTCTCCCTGTCTCTTTGCTTTCCCCTCCCACCCTTGTAACCATCTGTCAGTAAATTCTATTGATTGTACCTTGAAACATGTCCTGAATCTTATTTCCTTTTGCCATCTTCAGTGTTACCACCCTTGTCCAAGCAACTTCTGTGTCTTGTCTGCATTATTCAATAGCCTCTGTGATGTTCTCCCAGCTTCTAGCATTGTCCCCCTGCCCTCCAAGTACACAAGTACAGTCCCCACAGCAGGCAGGATATAAATCATATCATGTCGCTGCTCTGCTCAAAGCCTCCAGTGGTTTTCCAGCTCACTCAGAATAAAAACCAAAGTTCTCACAGTGGTTTCTGTGGCCCCCATGATCTGTCCCCTCATCTCCTACTCCCCTCCCACCCTTCACTTACTGCACTCCAGGCACTCTGACCTCCTGCAGTTACTCCAATGTGCCTGGTAAGTGCTCACCTCATTTCCTCCCATCTCCCTACAATCTTTTCCAACCAAGATACCCACGTGGTTCCTTCACCGCCTTCAAGGTTTTGCTCAGTGAGGCTGTTCTTCATCATCTTATTTAAAATTACAGCCACCCCTCCTGCCCCTCCCTCTTTTCCTTCCTTTTTCTTTTTCTCCATTGAGCACTTGCCATACTATGTCACGTGCTTATTGAGGTTAGTGTGTGCCTCACTGTATTAGAAGGCAAACTCCAGGACTTTTCTAGGGTCTCTTATTTCGTCCCTACTGTCTAGAACATTCAGCAGGTTCTTAATGATAAATACTGGTTGAATGACTAAATGAATGTATCTGGAGGAATGGATGGACTGCACATTCTTTAGGCAATCCTTCCTCAATAAGTAATATTTCTCTCAAACAGGGAATAAAGCAGAATTTGTAGCCCTCAAGGAGCTGGCAACCATTGACTGTTGAGTTTGGCAGCTACTTTATAAATATGATTTCTATAACTTGCAACTATCCTTTTTAGTGCCCATACCTTCCTTCATTCAACAAATATTTATTGAATGCCCACTAGACATTGGGGATATAAAGTAGAATAAGACAGAAAATGTCCAGCCCTCGTGGAACTTACATTCTAAAGGAGAGAGACAGGCGATATATGTAAATAAGTATCAGAGAGTGATCTGTGTTAAGAAGAAAATAAAACTGGCTAATGGGAGTGGGAAGCAGTTCAGATGCGGGTCAGGGAAGTGCCTCTGTGGGACTGACACTTGAGACCTAAGAGACAAAAAGGACCTGGCCAGGTGAAGACCTGGGGATGGGATCAGCGCCAAGACCACGTGATGGGAATGAGCTCTGTACCCAAGGATCATCAAGAACAGCGTGTGTCAGCAGAGGAGAAGGGAGATGAACTCAGAGAGGGAGGCAGGAGTCAGAGCAGATGTGACCTCCAGGTCAAAGCAAGAACTTTGGGTTTTTGTCTAAGTGTAACGGGAACGTACTGGAGTGCTTCAGTGTAGGGCAGTGATATGATCTGACACATATTTTTAAAAGCAACAGATGGAGAATGGGGCTAGAATGAAAGGAGGAATGCCAGTGAGGAAGCTCTTGCAGCAGTGAGAGACACTGGTGAGCTGGACTGGGGTTTTTGGAGAAAGAGGCTTTACATTGCATTTGGATGTGAATCCATTAGCGTTACCTCTTTAGCACAAGCAGCTGCAGGAAACATACCTTTTCCTTCACCAAAGCTTTCATAAAGTAAACGTGTATTGATGACCATATATACACCCAAAGATACCATATAGATACACATATGTGGAGGGGATGAAGAAAAGAAGAAGAAAAAACGAGTGAGGTTATTTTACAATACAAGAATTATGGGAATGTTTTATGAATTAATACTATTTCCTATAATAGAAATGTTTTATAACTATGTGCTTAAGAGGAAAAAAAGGGCTTTTTTAATTTTTAAACTTTTTATTGAAGCATAACACAGACATGAAACGTGCACAAATCTAACATGTACAGCTTAATGAATTTTCTTATTATGAGAAATTGAGTATTGTTTCCTGTGCTATAGAGCAGGTCCTGGTTGTTTCTCTAGGAAAAAAAAAACATGTTTCACATGTGGAGTCAACACAGGCTTTGGGGTTAGAGGCCACATTACCTAAGAGACTAGGACTCTTTAGTAAAAAAAATTAATTTATTAGAGAATACTTATTTTTTAATTATTTAAATTAGTATGAAGTTTTAACCATAAACTTTTATAGAAAATAACAGTCCTGCCTTTTGAATATCTGCATCTTTGAGGAGAGACTGGTAGGATGTAACAGAGAACAGATCATAGTCAAATTCAGTCTGAATTGAGCCTTTTTAGTTTAATTCACCAAGTTGTGACATTTACATCCTTATAGAAGAGCATCTGAATGACTAAGGTAATTTTTGGTTCATGAGACTGCATCGTTGTTCTGCGAGGCTCCTAGTCAATACCTATATAATTAAAGCCTGCACTTTTAATCAAGATAGAACTGAAAAATCTCTATTTATTATTCTATATTTTCTCATATTATAAAATCTTCTGTATTTCACTTCTCATAGACTTTCTGATTTCATGGACAGTACCAGTGGAGATGAACAGTAGTGGATTCAGGATATTTTTTGGAAGTAACATTGAAGAACTTTTCTTATAGACAGAATGAGGGAGGTAAAGAAAAAGTCTTTCATCTCCATTTTAAGGATGAGGAAAGTGGGGCTCATGAGCACACCCACTGTCACGCCCTACTAATGAGAAGAGTCGAGATTCCAACCGACTTCAGGCTCCAAAGCCCACACTTCTCTCCTCTACTGGACATCCCGGGAGCACGGAGGTTGGTCAGGCAGTAGCTCTATTTCACATCAGAAAATTTACCCTCTAGGGTTTTAATAGGGCACCTACTCCAACCCCACCCTCAGTGGAGAGAACCACTTGCTAACCACTTAGTGACAGTTTACAGATTTTATAATAGCGAGTTTCCAAAAGTAATGATAAAAAATTCAGTTAAATTCACAGCCAAAGATGAAGACTGTTGTTTCGAGGCTTCTTAAACGCTATTCTATAGTTAACTGAATTCTGATGCTTTGAGTAAACCCTCCGTAATTTACTTAGCACATAGTTATTTGTGCCAACCACGTATAAGCAATTGTGTTAGGCAAAGGATACTTCCTTAGGGCCTTTTTGATTTCTGAGTTTGTAGGATTTGTGCAAAATGACTTAGCACAAATAATATTCAGTTATTCAATTCTGAGTTCCTGTCCTGATTCATTGCCCTCTCCCTTGTGGATCTCTGTGCCTTCCCAAAGAATTTGTTTTGGATTGGCTTTTGCATAGAATGGATGATAGGGAGGGATACATGGAATACAGGTGCTAAACGCTTGTGTGGTAGTAAAAGGTGAAAAGCTACAGGATGGTGGAAGCATGATAATGAGAAATGATGATGATTCAAGGAAAGGGAGAAGAAAGCATTAACCCTTGCTTTTGCAGAATAGTTAGTATATGAAGAAAGTGAGAGATTAGAAGGTTACTTGTAGATAAGGGAAGAAACAGAAATATTCTGGGGGAGGAGGGCTTGAGGATGAGTAAATATGGGCTTTGTAAGCAGTTAAGGTATTTACTCTTCCCCCAGAATAGTCTCTGGGTTGACCCTTGAAAACTAGGAAAATTAGGGGTTAAGTCTCCTACCCGTTATCTCTAAATCCTACAAACTTCCTATCCTCCTCCTCCTTTTTTTTTTTAATTGAGGTGAAATTCACATAACATAATTAACCATTTTAAAGTGTACAATTCAGGTGGCATTTAGGCATTCACAGTGCTGTGCAAAAAAAAACTTTCTCTTGTTTCACCTTCCAATTCTTTTATTAAGTTGTATTTGAGTCTTTCTCTTTGCTTCCACAGGCATGGCCTTCACCCAAACTCTCATTCCACCAAAGCTATCATTTTTTGGGGATCCAGTCCCCCAAATATCCTATTCTGGTGCAAAAAGAAAACAAGATTAGCAAGATTTAGACTTGAGAGCAAGCAGGTCAGATTCCTACCTGCAATCACGTCATTCAGCCCAGCAACCAAGCCGGCTCTAATGGGGAGGTGTTGGGGAGGGAGGGAAGTGTGGGGGCAGTGAGCAGACACAGCCTTCTCACAGTACAGAGAGGGGACCTTTGCGGTGAAATGGAGAGCATTACTCACCTGACTGTCCTGGGCGGATTATCAGCTGGGCGCTTCACTTCTCAGCTTGGAACACCAGGCTCTGCTCTGCCCTGCCCTGATTTTACTTTCTAACCACAGGGCGCTTTAGCAGCCTAATGCAGACCAATAACCTCTTCTTGCCCAAAGTGTACTTGGCATACTTAAGAGCACATGTCCCTTATGTATGATAATATAATGGCATATTTTCTTCTGTTCACATTTTGCATGAAAAATGTACCCAAAGTAGTTATTTAAAAAAAAACCCAAAACCAAAAAAACAAAATACCCTCACTGATGCCCTACTGGAGCATCAGTGGATGGTAGCTCCAGGTGGATATGGTAGCTCCCGGCCTTGTATCTTCATTCCTTTGTCTTAGTAAAAAGACAGAGGAAGGAGCAAAAGAGTTTCTTCTCTCAAAGTACTGTTTTGCTTTTTGTTTTTTAACAAAAAGAAAAAATTTTCCAGGAGCCTCCCAGCAGACTTCCTGTCAAATTTCATCAACCAGAATTGAGTCCTATACCCACTCCTAGACTAATCATTGGCCAAGAGAAATGGAATTACCAGGATTGCTTTAGATCAATTGTGATTTGGGGGGAGAAATTTACCTTCCTTGAAATCAAAGAATCTTCCTTCTCTCTGAACAAAACTGGGATTCTATTTATAGGGAAGAAGTAATATAGGGAATGGTTTATGGCTAAATATGGCAGAGGATGGCTTAATTTTTCACTAAATCATATTTCTTTTCCTCTTGGGCACACAGCTAGATTGCATCATCTCCTAACCTCTCTGCAGTTAGCAGCATCCACACTCTCGAGTTCCCACCAATGTAACATGTGCAGAAGAGATGTATGTGTTTGCTACCTCCAGCTCTGGTCTATAAAAACTTCCTACACAAATTATCCTTATCCCCCCACCCCCTTTTTAATGTTTAATCTTGTTCAGGGGGCAGGGAAAGGTAATAAAGTTTATTTATTTTTTAATGGAGGTACTGGGGACTGAACCCACGACCTTGTGCCTACTAAGCACGCACTCTACCACTGAGCTATACCCTTCCCACCACTTCCCTTTTTTTTTTCTGGACAGATGCAAAATATCCAGTGGAGAAATCCAAGGCTCCAAGGAATGGTGAAGCTGCAAGAATCTAGACAGAAGGCACCTGAATCCCAGAATGACTTCATGGAGCAGAGCAACCCTCTCATCCCTGGCACTTTGCTCTGGCCACCTAAAATAGACTGACGATGTGAGCAAGCAATAAAACTTATGATTTCTTACAGGATACTTGTGGCCTTGGGTATAACTGCCAACCCTGAATGGACAGTTGGCTTATTTACCCCTTCCTCCAGGGTTGCAAGACTGAGATATCCCAAGATTTTTCTTTTCAAGACCCCTTCAAGGTGTCTTTAGCAAAGAAAGCTTGAGTAGGAGAATGCAGCAGACATTGTTCATTGCCTATTCAATCAATAGTTAGGGTTAGCCAATTGCTGTAGCAAATAGCCTTCATATCTCAGTGACTTAACACTTGTGCTAAGGAATTATTATAGCCCATTATGTAGTATTCTGGCCAGAAATGGATAACCTGAATCTAATTGTGAATGAACATGAGCTAAGGATAAATGACAAGCCTAAAATGAGGAGCGCTCTATTATTTAAAAAAAAAGTTTGGATTCTTCAAAAATATCAAAGGCAAAGAAAGGCTAAGAAACTGTTGCAGATTGATGGAGACTAAAGAGACATAACAATATACAATTCTAAACTGGATCTTATACCAGAAGGGGAAAAGATGGTGAGAAAGACATTATTGGATTTATTGACAAATTTGGACTCTGGATGGTAGATAAAAGTATTTTATTAATGTTATGTTTCTTGGAATTGGTAATTGAATGTATTGTGTACGTAAGAGAATGTACTTATTCTGAGGATATTCAAGTAGAAACGGATAAAGAGGCATGATGTATGCAATTTACTTTCAAATGGTCAGAAAAAAAATGTGTGTGTAATCGATCTATCTATTGGGCTTAGAATGCAAATGTTAAAGCAACAGGGGTGAAATGTTAATAAGTGAATCTGAGTAAAGGGTATACGGGTGCTCCTTTAATTATTTTTGCCATTTTTGTATACATTTGAAATTATTTCCAAATAAAAAGTTTTTTTGGAGTCTAGATTAAAAAAAATCAGTGAGGATTCACTCCTGTTGGTTCAAAGGATTTTCCCAGACTGGGCCTCCTATCCTTTACTTCAGATATTCACTCTCACCTGGTTTTCCCAGTTTTACAACTGTTGGCTTCTACTTGAATTCTCTTTTTCTTCTTGGTCCCTTGGATTCACTACTTGTTTGGATAGTTTGCCTAGCTCTTTGACTCGGTTTATCTCAAGACACAGCCTTTTGGTCAGCTTCTCCTATGTGGCCTTGAGCACTGCAGCTCCCTGGCAAGTGACTTCCTGCCTATGACACCTGACTTTAGGCTCCAGACCCTAAAGGGATGAGACGCCCTAGACGAAATTTCAGTGCTTCCAAGTGACAACAGCTCCAACTCCTTCTCTAGCTGTCCTGACTTTGTCTGGGAGGAAACAGTTTATGTATCTGCCCCCTTCTCTCCATGTTCCCTGCTTGATCAAACCCTCATCATAGTTTTCCTTCTTTCTTTTTTTTCTTTAACGAAGATAGTTTGCAATGTTGCATCAATTTCTGGTATACAGCATAATGTTTAAGTCATACATATACATACATATATTCCTTTTCATATTCTTTTTCATTATAGGGTACTACAAGATACTGAATGTAGTTCCCTGTGCTATACAGTAGAAACTTTTTGTTTATTTTATATATAGCAGTTAGTATCTGCAAATCTCGAAGTCCCAATTTATCCCTTCCCATCCCCTTTCTAATTAAGCCCTCTTTCTCTTGTCTTCTGCCCCTCCAGCCAGCCACCAGTTCTCTCTTTAGAGAGAAGATTCCCTCATATTACCTGTCTGATAAAACCTCTAATAGCTCTTCATTGTCTTTGAAAATCTGACTCAACCTACCTTACTAATTCCAAATCCTGCCACTTCTTGGCTGATTCGTAAGCCACATCAGGGCACAGACCATGCCTTTTCTCCTTTGTATCTTTAATTTCTAACATAGTGCCTGGCATACAGGATACTTAATAGATATGTGTTGAACAGACAAAGGAACTCCAGTTACATTAAACTTTGAAACATCTTTGACCATACCATGTTTAAATATCACCTTCTCTGAAGATCTTCCCTAATTCTGTCATTCAAATCTTACATATGTCTCCATGCATTTTTTAAAAAAAATTTTACTTAAGTATAGTTGATTTACAATGCTAGTTTCAGGTGTACAGCAAAGTCATTCAGTTATATATATACATATTTTTTGTTTTCAGATTCTTTTCCATTATATGTTATTACAAGAAATTGAATATAGTTCCCTGTGCCATACAGTAGGTCCTTGTTGTTTATCTACTTTATAGACAGTAGTATGTGTTTGTTAATCCCCAGTCCCTCCATGCATTTTTTTTTCTCACTAGACTGTAAGCTCTCTGAGGGAAAAGACCATGTTTTATTCATTTTGCTTCTGATCCAGTGTCTAGCAGAGTGCCTGGCATCAAGAAGGCACACAATTGGTTGGATGGATGAATGAATAATGTTAAGAGAGGCGAAAATACTAGATTTTAAGAAGGTCTCTATGTAGTGAGACACTCTGAGGAAGTGACCTAAGAACAACGAAGACAGAGATCAACAATTATAAATAAGGTACAAGAAGTAAATTAAGTAGTCAAGTGATGATGCAGAACTGAGCATCTAGAATAAAGTGGGGGTCAATCAGGAAAGGCTCCCTAAAGTGGAATTTTGAGATGTGTTTGAAAAGAAGAAAGGAACAGAACTTGGGAGATTAGGAGCTTAGAAGCCTGTCACAAGAGTTGGGTAGAACCAAGGTATGGTAAGCAATTAGCATCTTTGAAGCCTGCTTTTCCAGCAGGGTATGTTCCACCCCAGAGTACTAATTCTGGCTTTTCCCTTGCTCCACAGGCATGCATGCTCACCCGCTCTCCATGTTGTGATGTTTCCCAGGTCAGCCCAGTGTAGGACTTTATGTTCTCTAAGTTCCTGTGAAAATAAGCAAACAAAACAGCCCTGTGGGATTGAACACTTTTGCTAACCCAGGTCCTCTAGGGAAATAAACTTCCCTGTTCCCAATGAAATAGAATCATTCCCAGTGCTAAACAAAGGGAGAAACCCAAAAGTGGTATGACCATTTTAGCGTATCTTCACAAAAATGATCTCTTTGATCCCAAGAGGTCATAGATACATGAATGAGATCTGAGAAATATAACTTGATAGCAGAATCTTGTCTTAAACACATGTTCCCTCTCCTTAAAAAGCATGTGCAGATATCCATGGTGCTGCACAGCCACTTTCTAGGGTTCAGATCCTTGCTGCTTCCAGCACCTGCAGGATGGGAAAAAAATTAATATACTGCTTATAAAACTTTCCCACTTGAGGAATCAGAGCCTTTTACTCAGTGAGTGGCATGTCTGAAGTCTTCCAGAATCTCCTGGCCCTGGGAGATTGCAACTGTCTTTCTTATTAGGATAACCTAGTTTTCAAGCAGTGTCTTACTGTTTTTCAGAATGTTGTGTGCCCAGCGCATTCCATTTCCTGAATACCTGGCTTTACTATCTCTTGGTAGACGCAAGAAAATTATGGTAGTATAAGCTCACTGCTGGTTTTGAGGGGTTGGGTTCAGAGCACTGCTACTCTTTCTCACCTCCTAATGCAAACCCAGGGTCCCAAGGCGGCAGTGGGAGAGTACCCTAAGGGGTCTTCTAATGTGCTTGGAGGCTTAAGGGTCCCAAACACGTCTGTCACTCAGCTAGAACGTCTCCGGAAGGCAACGAAACATTAAAGCCTAAACCTAGGTGATTTTTCACCAGCAGGGGGCTTCCCGGGTAGGCAGTGCCTCCCCGCGCGCTGCCCAATCTCTGGGGGTGTCACACTAGCCGCTGGTGATGTCACACTGGCGGGGATGACATTTTAAAACTGGACCCTACACTGCCACCAAGCACCTTTAAATCACCGCGGAGTCGACCGTGCGGAGGGGGCGGGGAATCCGACCCCCGCCCTCGATCCACGCTGGCTCCCCACGGAGGCCCACCCACTCCCAGTCCCATCAGTACTATGCGGTCGTCCTAACCCACCGGCGCTCCGGCACTTCCGCCTCAGTAGGTGTCATGGCGCGGGGCGGGGGACTAGTTCCCGCGAGGCGGGGCCGGCCGGATAGGGGCGGCTGCTCGGCGCTCAGCTCGTCGGGTCTGGCGACAACGGCGGCTGCGGAGCAAGGGGCCGGGTGGTGGCCCCGGACGGCAGCGGGAGGCCGAGGCGGGAGCGCGCGGGGCTGAGGCGGCGGCGGCGGCGGCGAGAGGCCGGGCGGCGGAGCGGGCGGGAGGCTGAGGGGGCTCCCCCCGCGGGACGGGCGCGGGGACGGCTCCGGGGGGGCGGGGGCCGGGGCCCGGGCCGGCTCGCGCGGGGGGTATGATGACCCGGCGGCGGGGCCCCGGATCTCGTCTCCTCCGCCGCCTCCTCACGGCAGCCCCAGCTCGCGGCTGAGAACCAGACACACCGGCGGTGAGTTGCGGCGGGCGGGCGGGCAGGGGCCGCGGCGGGGAGCGACCTCTCATAGACTCCCCGAGGCGGGGCTGGGCAGGCTGCGGGCTCTCTGGGTCGCCCGGCCTGCGGGGGGCGCCTCCTTCAGCGGCCCCCAGCCGGGACCCGGCCGCTCCCGGCTGCGGAGAGGATGGCGTTCCCAGGAAAGTGGGGAGGCTCGGGGTTTGTTTTCGGGGCAACTCCCCCAGTCTCCTGCCACTTCTTTCCTGGGCGTGTTGTTGTCCTTAGATGACAGGGGGCCGCCTGGCGTCTCCTCGCCCCGCCAGTTTTTTCCCGGCTGTTGTGGCCGGTTCCCAGTGTGGCTGGTGCGTGTAGATTTCACAGCCCCTCTTAGCGCCATGGTTTTCGGTTATTTGTGCTGTTGGGGACCAGGAAGCGGTGTCTGGAGAGGACGGCGGCGGTGGGGTGGGTGTGGAAGCCTTCTCATCCTCTTCGCTCCTGTTCTTTAATCGTTAGGTTTGTAAATTGTAATGATGGTTGGAGACTACGTGGGACCGGCCCACCTAGTGTACATCTGTGCAAGGCAGATCTAGAGGTCTGGCTCAAAGGGAAACTTTTGCTGTCTGTCGCCACTTTTCCAAAGCTTTCGTTTGAAAAAAAAAAAAAGGGGGGTGAGTAAACAACCAAAACTCTTGGGTAAGCCCTCCCCGCCCCCTCAGTTCACAGGTTTGTGGGAAAGAGGCTCTTTTTGTGCCTAGCAACCAAGACCTGGGGCTCGGTTTCCAGGAGCGCTAGTGTAACCTCCAGTTTGTTGTGGTGACAAACCGTGAGCTTTGGCCTGTGTTTATGCTGGGCGCGCTTTCTTTCCTGTTTAGGTGGGGGCAGGAGGAGGGGCTAGAGAAGGGGAAAAAAACAACCCCAAGTTCCAGTGTGTCTTTCCTCCACTTAAACCACTGACTCAGTTGTAGATACTCATTTTGAGGCAGCCCTGGATGCTTTTTCTTAGTGACACTTTAGGAATTTTCAATAATTGCATCAAAATATTAGTTTCGACCATAGACTCTTGTGCTCAATCTGTCCTTTATCTTATTTGTTTCCTAGTAACTGATGAAAACAGCAGCATGGCTGACTGCTTCTGATGAAGAGGGGTTAAATTAAGTGGCTGATGCCCTCAACAAAACCTACAATTTTACTCTTGTTTGTGTAAAGCTATTTTTGATTCCTGGTCTGTAGTGTTTTTTTTTTTTTTTAAGATTATAGAGAATGCATATCATTACTAGCTCTTTTCGTTTGTAGGTCTAAGGCTTTCTGTAAAACGTTTAAAAATCTAACAAGTCATTTTATCTAATAGTTGTTAGTTCAGCTGGTGATTTTGTATATACATGTAATCATCTCAGGGTTCAGTGTTGGAAAAAGACTGCTATGATGGTATGATGAAGGTTATCATTGACTTTAAAATACTGTTCCTGGCTTGAAGGATATTTTGGTAAAGTACTTGTGGTTGGAACTGGAGGTAGCCAAGCCAGTAAAGAGCAGCAGACGAGTAAAATGGTGAATAAGATCTTGTAAATATACTGCCTCTGGTTAGTAAGTACTACTTTTGCTGGTGGTAGCTTCATGAATAGTTCATCCTGTCTTTGGACATTGTAGTTTTATGGGTTGCAAAGCAAGTAGATTGGTAACTTGAGATTTAAAACCAAACTGGGACTCTCTCCTAAAAGAAAAGAAGATAATCTCAAGGTTCACAATTCTCTGGAAAACAGAATTCTTTCATTCTGTGGTTTTGTTTTCATAAGCACAGTTTAGTCAGTGGTTGGGTTAATAGAAATAAGTGAGCCAAACCTGTCCTATAAACTTCTTACACTTGGAACTTGTGCAACTTGTTGTTAGTTACATATTGTAACTGGTCCTTTTGTAATTTGAAGTAATTTTGCAAACATGAACTTCCTTATCTGCCCTTTTATTTTCATTTTCATGACTATATAAAGCAATCCTTTTTTTCAAAGTTGCAATTATTAATTCCTCCCCAGTTTCTTTCTTTACATTTCATGCGATTCTGAACACAAGTCATCAAAATAATTTTTCTATCATACCACTTCAACAATCACTGATTTGCTTTTCGGTTCCTTTTTTGTTTTTGTTTTTTGTTCTTAATCTCCCAGCTTCCTAAATGCCTATGTATTTTGGTAGAGCATAATTTGACACTTAAAAAAAAATTACATCCTGTTTTTGTATTTTTCTTTTTTGTGTGTCATATCACCTCAGCAACATTCTGAGTTCTTTGAAGATAGGAAAACTTAGGTGTATTTCTTTTGGATTCTTTAAGGGCACCTGGTACAGTGCTTTCCCACTGTGCTTAATGAAAAAGAATCAGAAACCCTGAATCATTTGCCAACAGTACTACTCACTAGCTCTGTGTGAAACTTATTTGACTTTCTTGTGTCTACTGTTTTTCATCTTGGAATTAGGGGGTTTTAGAATCTCTTAAGATGCATTTTAGCTGTAAGAATCCCTGTACTTTTTTGCCAATATATCTTCTGCACCAATCAAATACATCTTACTCTAAACATGTTTCAGTTTTCCACATCCCCTGATATACTGGCAGAAGTTATCTCATTCATCTGTAAGTGCTGCTTCTACCTTCCCTCTGCCAAACTGTTGTTACCTTACTTAAGTCTTGTTTTCCTTAGGCCTTTTCTGGCTGATCTGAACAGGTCCTCTCAGGGTTTTTGTTTCATATTGACCTATGCTTTGTTAATTTGTCATTTTTCTTATGCTGGAAACTCCTCGAGGTATAATTTTCTTTATTCTAAACTATGTACACCTTGTAGACTGTCCTGTGCACATGCTAAGAAAGTACCATTTTACCAGACACGGAAGCGCCTGTTTTTCTTTTGTTCTGTTGCTGTAGATTAGTCATTCCAAATAAATCTAAGAGAACTGTTGAAATTTAGGGAAAAAACATCCTGCCTAGGGAAAGCACCCCTCAGCCAGTGTACCAAAGTATTACAAAATTGGTTAAAATGGCTGGAAATTACATAGAATTATAGAGTTACTCCTTTGTCAACTAAGGCTACATTTTCCACACCCTGTTTTTGCATACTAGTTGGGGAACTGGCTTGTTTCACTTGGTTCCATATGAAGGAAGTGCTACAGGAAAGGGGGTGGGGGACTTTGATTCAAGTGCTGTCCTTAGAGTTTCAAGCTTATTTTTTCCTTCTGGATCACTATACTTAGAAAGGTGGTCTCTTGTAGACAAGAGACTCTAATTTCTATCTTGACATGTGAGCATTTCTCTAATTTAAGTCAGGCTGACTTCTGAGGTTCCTTTACATGTATGTGTGGAGAAGTAATGTGATCCTGTTACAGTCATTCATTTTAGCAAACGTTTGACACATGCTGTATGCCAGCCGTTGTGATGAATGCTGGTAATACACACACACACACACACACACACACACACACACACACGAAAAATACCTACTCTGCCATCGAGAATTACCCTCAGAGAACTGGCAGTTTTGAAGTCAACTTGTAAATAAATAATTACAAATAGTCATACTTAGAATAAAATTCAGAGTGGCCCACAAGTCAGTATGATCTGGCCCTTGTCTGCCTCTTTGGGCCCTGCTTCTACTATATTTTCCCTTGTTTGATTCCATCCGTACTGGTCTCTTCTTCAAATAGGCCAAGAATGTATCTTGGCACTCTTTCTTTTGCTGAAATGGCCACTTCTTGTCAAGTAGTTCTCAGCTTTAAGTGCCACCATCCTACAGTGCCTTCCCTGACCACCAAATCTAGAGTATCTCTCATCCTCCCACCAGCTCTATCATATCACTGTGTTTGTTTTCATTATAACCTTTATCACTAGCTGCTGTTTTCTTGGGTGAGGGGACGTGTTTATCTCCCCAGTGGAAAGTAAACTCCAGAAGATAAAGGATCTTGTCCATCTGGAACACCATTGCTATCACTGGGCTCTAGAACAGTGCCAGGCAGACATACTGGGTGCTCGGTGTAAGTTAAATGAATAAATGAAATCAGTAAGCACAAGTGTGGTAAGTGCTAGGAAGTAGTAGAGGATGCTGTGGGAGCCTTTATCAGGAACCTTAGCCTAGTACGAGCTGGTCTGGAGAAAGCTTCCCTAGGTGTGTTTGTCAGCGTAGGGCTGACTAAACAGTAATCTAGCTGAAGGAAAATCGTTTTTCTCTCATGTAACAGCCTGAACTAAATGTTCCAGGTCGAAGTGAGTGCTGCTGGTGGGCAGCTCTATGTGATCATTCAGGCTTCCATGTTCTTTCCATCTGGCTGCTCTGCCATCCCTTGGGTGTTGTCTCATGGTGGAAACTGGGTCTCTATGGGTTCCTGCTGGTGGAAAGGGAAAGGAACACCGAAGGCTGGTACATCACTTTCTGTTGGAGAGAGATGGCTAAATGTAGTCTAACTGCGTGCCTGGGATGGAGGGAGTTGATTTTGATCCAGACCAACGGCCTGTGTGCTGCACTGAAAAAGTAAGCTGTAGGCAGAGGCCAAAAGGATAAGTAGTGGTTAGAAGAAGCGAAGGCTTAGACGGTAAAATGAGGTTCTGAGAGAGAACATTCTATGTGAAGGAACTGAAGTGGAGAAATCAAGGACTACTCTAGACCCAGAGACATTTAGTACCACTGAAAGAGAGAGTGCCTGGGGGAGAAAGACTGAAAAAACAATCAGAGTCGAGATCTTACAAAGTCAGACAATGCAAGTTAGAGACTTTGGACTTTATCCTAAGGTTGTAAATGGGGGAATAGTTATACATTTTTAAAAGCTTCAGTTGTTAAGGTGAAGAATGAATTGGGAGAAGGGAGCTTAAAAAGGAGCTTGAGGGTACCAGGTGAGGGAGACAAGTTAGGCTATTGAAGTAAATAGTCCGGGATTGTGCGGTAAGGGTGGAATGAGAAGAGATTTGGTGTTCCGGTGAAAGCGTTACCCAACCTTAGCTTCCTTCATTTTTACACAATGTGTGTTCTTATTTACCCACTTTAATGATATGCGTACGCTTTATATATCACTGTGATGGAAAATATGTACATCTGTGTACATGTCAGTCAAGGACAAGTGCTAGAGGAAGAAATCAATATACAGTACTGATTTTAGGTTATTTAGGTCACCAGTTGTTTAATTGATCAAAAGGGCAAAGATGTCACCAAGCAGAAGCAGTAGAAATTTGTTTTTGTTGTGTCAGGGGGAAAGAGGAAAGTTACTAAAGACTAAGGGCAAAACATTGACAGATGATTACCTTGGTTGTCAAATCTGTTTCATTCATAGTTGTAATATTTGAATTCTTTATAGTAAGATTATCTACCTGTAGTGCCCATAGGGTGAGGCACCCAGTAAATGTTGTTAAATAGTTGTGACCATGGCAGGAGTGGAGAGGCTGTTAATTTGACTGTTTTTGAAAGCCTTGGATTCTAGAAAAACTCAATTCTCTTTTTAGCAGTATGTAAGTACCAGTTGCCTTTTGTCTATTCTAGTTTAGGATTAATGCAGTTGGCAAATTTGTCATTTTATTTATATGGTTAAATCCTTAGAAAGTCAAGTTTGAAATGAAAAGATGAGTATATTGCTGGAGTCAAAAGGTGCAACATTTTCAGGAGTTTAGCTTTTAGTTTATTGGGAGCTATTTTTATGTGAATTGAAAATACGTGTAATTTGCTTAACAGAATCTGATACGTAGTAAGTTTATCACAGATGTTAATTCTGTTCCATATTTTTGTTTGAGAAGTCTCAGCCTAGGAAGAAAAGTGTCTCCCCATTTGCAAAGCAAATTTTATGGAACATAGTATCTTTGTTTTGTGTCTAGAAATGTCTGTTTTTTAGCTGAATTTCAGAGTGTTACATAAGTCAGAGTGTTGATTTTTCTAGGCAATTTTGATTCCGTATTTCCTTCTCACCTAGTGCTAGTTGAGGTCAGGATGAGTCTTAGCCACACTGTCAGAGTCCTAGTGGCATGACATTGACTTAAGGACCACACAGCCTTGCTGGGGGGAAGGCCAGTGAAATTCTGGATTCTTTCCCTTGTGGTAGACTTAAGCTTGTCATTAAGAATTATATTCATTTATATACTTAAACTTTCAGAACAGTCTCCTAGAACTAATGCTTTTTGCAGTGCTCAGTGTGAAGATTTTAAGCCATTAGTATCTATTATTTTGTTCATTGGGTGAAAAGTTGTCAGTAACATTTCTCTGGTAAATGCAGTATTTATAAAAAGTGTCTAGTTATGATCATACTTTAAAAATTTGGTATTACACTTAATGAATTCTTTTCAGTTTTATTACTTTGAGCCTCCATATTCCTAGACATAGCTACACACTTCAAATTTTGTGTTCAAATTCTTTTACTAAATACTTTTAGGTACATAAAGGTTGTGCTTGTGTTTTTTGATAGATTGTTAAAATTAGTAACTCACCAGATACGGAAAACAAATTTGAAAAATCTGCTTACTTTCACTGTTCAAAAATTGACTTGATTTTATGATAAATATTTTTGCATATATTAATAGATAAATTTTGTAAAGGCACTACTTGATTTCAGTTTTTCCTGTATTATAATTTGATATTATGTCAGTGATATAGGTAGAACAAGATGATTTGTAAATTTGTAACCTAGGAGTTAAATTGCAGTAACTTTATCTTTTAATTTACACTTTTTTACCCTCAAGGTTCATATAAATTATGGAAACTCTTGTTTAAAGTAAATCCAGAGCACATTTTAAAATGGAAAGTTTAGGATTTGTTCTTCCTTCCAGCTATTTGGTCCAGTGCAGATGGTTGTTAGTTGCATTCAGGCACGAAGAGATGTATACTTTTGCTTCTTTATGTTCTGTAACATCCCTTGTCATGTTTCCTTCCTTTCTGGTTGTGTGTATTTATTCTCTTATGATTAACAAAGTTATACTGTATGTGCTAGAGTGGAGACTTCCCCCATATCTCAAGGGCCAAGTGGATAAAAGAGAGGGACTTAAGAAAACAAAACAAGCATTTGAAAATCTTGCAGTTTATAACATGAGTAGTAGGAGGTAGACTTGAGGTTGGTAGGCAGGGGTCAAAACACCCTGAGTGTCTGCCTGTATACTGCCAGAATCTGTGGTAGATTCTGGCAATATAAGCAAAAGAACAAGACAGGTATGGTACCTGTCCTCCTGGAAATTTTACTGTAGCTGGAAATGTAACATTAAATGTAACATTCATGTTATAAGGTAGGTACACAGTGTTATGGGAGTGCATGGTGGGGGAGGGCGGCACTGGTGGTGGTGATTGTGGAGAGTGTTTTTTATGAGTGCGAGACTTGGGAAACAGTTTTCCTAGCAGAAAGTCTTCTACATGTTAGAGGGTCTTCCAGGATCTGAAAGAAGGGCAGTATGGCTGGAATGGAGGAATCGAGGTGGGGAGATTTTAGGACACAGCAACCCGATATTTGGTAAGCTTTTTAAGGCAGGTTTAGGATTTTAGATTTTATCCCCAAAGCAGTGAAAAACCCTGGAGGCAGAGGGAGGGAGGTGGTTCAGAAAGAGCAGTCCTCTGATTTACATAGTTTAAAAACAAAGATCCCCTGAGTGCATTCGAGATGAGTTGGGAGGCTACTGGCAGTTTGAACTAGAAAAATTCCAATAAGGGTAGAGAAAAATGGCTGATTTGAAACATGCTTAGGAGGTAGAATGATAAAATTTGGTTATAGATTAGATATGGGGGATTAAGGGAGAGGAATAAGGGAGGGGAATGAGTCAGGATAATAATATTAAATGAGTTCTAGGCACTAAGCACGTCACATGTATTAAATCATTCTCAGAATAACCCTCTAAGGTAGGTATTGCTGTCACCATTTTACAAATGAGGGAACTGAGACTCATTGCCTCCTTGTTTTTTGGCTTGAGGTTTTAGATGTATGGTGGTCTCATAATCGAGGTAGGAAACTGGGCATGGGGTGGAGGCTTCAAAAGTATAATATTGGACATGTTGCATTTGAGATGTGTGTAAGTTGATGTGTGGAGTGGACATTTGTAAATAAGGCTTTGGAGTTCAAGAGAAGTCCGGGTTAGAGAGAGATTTGAGAATTTTTCGCAGATGACCAGTTCTGGGAAGTAGTTTATTGAAAAGGGGGAAGTGTGGAGCAAGAGAAGGGGGATTACTGTGGAGCCCCAAGGCATCTAAAGGTTGTATGGTTGAGAAGGGGGAAGATAAATATGAAATGGCTTGTATGCTGTGGTAAATGTTTGGACTTTGTTCTGAAAGTGTTAGCTTTGGGATTAATCTTTGGGTTTATTGAGCTTAAGATGTCTGTGGATCATTTAGGAACAGAAAGGTGGGCTGTTCTCAGTCTCTTTCTTCATATTTTTCTAAGAATAATTTCCCGTGGTTCTTCAGAAGAGTCTCTCTAGGCTTCACGTCATCCTGATTTCTTTTCTTCTGGTCAGCGTATCAGTGGTCCTCTTACAATGTAGTGGTGAGACCTAGACCCTATTTTATGTGTGGTCTGAGCAGAGTGAATTGCCTTCACTTTGTCTTCCACTTTCTGGATACTACTACTTCTGTGCATATAGTTTAAGATTGAATTAGCTTTTGAGGGGAGGGGAACACTATTACATAATGTTTCCTCTTACTAACAAACTGTTTTTCATATATTCTCCTGCTAAACCTTGTATCTCTTATCCTTGTGCTTTGTGCTTGCCAAATTTTGGACCTAAGTAGGGAATCTATATTTGTGTTAAATGTCGTCTGCTAGATTCACCTTATGGCGTCTGCTCCTTGTGATCTTTTTGGACCTGTTATTTGGCAATATTGAGTATCCTGCCCAAATTTGGTTCATCTGTGAGTTTTATAAGCATGCCATCTATTGCTAAATTTAAGTAATTGATTAAAAAGTTACTCAGGGCAGGAATGAAGACAGAGCTGTGGAATGAACTCTGGAACAAAAGAGCCTGGTCTTGAATTTCAGTGCTACCATTTAATAGCTGTGTAACTTTGGGCAAATTACTTTCACTGCTCTGTGCCTTAGTTTCCTCATCTGTAAAATGGAAATAATGATAATATTTTCAAAGGGTTGTGGTGAGAATTAAATGAGTAATGTGTGTGAAGTGCTTAGACTACCACTTGGCACATAGTAAGTGATCAATCATCTAAGCTATTATTATTGTTACTGTTTTTATTTTATAAATATTGTAGACGTTTATACTCTTTCAACAGTTTCCTATTATTGCTGAGTCTCAAAGGGTGATTGATGTGTAATTAGACCAAAATGTTTATCCTTCTATTAATAGGAAAACATGTCTTGGAAAATGTATAAAGTAAAACCCCAGCCAGGTATATGTTTACTTGTGGTTTTTCTGAACTGAAAGATTTCTTATGTACCAATTGAGGGGATGGGTATAAAGTTGAGGGTCTAATTCTTTCCTCTTTCTCAATGTAGGTATGGCATCACAGCTGCAGGTGTTTTCCCCCCCATCAGTGTCGTCGAGTGCCTTCTGTAGTGCAAAGAAACTGAAAATAGAGCCCTCTGGCTGGGATGTTTCTGGACAGAGCAGCAACGACAAATATTATACCCACAGCAAAACCCTCCCAGCCACACAAGGGCAAGCCAACTCCTCTCACCAGGTAGCAAATTTCAATATCCCTGCTTACGACCAGGGCCTCCTCCTCCCAGCTCCTGCAGTGGACCATATTGTTGTAACAGCCGCTGATAGCTCGGCCAGTGCTGCTACATCAACCTTCCAAAGCAGCCAGACCCTGACTCACAGAAGCAACGTTTCTTTGCTTGAGCCATATCAAAAATGTGGATTGAAAAGAAAAAGTGAGGAAGTTGACAGCAACGGTAGTGTGCAGATCATAGAAGAACATCCCCCTCTCATGCTGCAAAATAGGACTGTGGTGGGTGCTGCTGCCACGACCACCACTGTGACCACGAAGAGTAGCAGTTCCAGCGGAGAAGGGGATTACCAGCTGGTCCAGCATGAGATCCTTTGCTCTATGACCAACAGCTATGAAGTGTTGGAGTTCCTAGGCCGGGGAACATTTGGACAGGTAGCTAAGTGCTGGAAGCGGAGCACCAAGGAAATTGTGGCTATTAAAATCTTGAAGAACCACCCCTCCTATGCCAGACAAGGACAGATTGAAGTGAGCATCCTTTCCCGCCTAAGCAGTGAAAATGCTGATGAGTATAACTTTGTCCGTTCTTATGAGTGCTTTCAACATAAGAATCATACCTGCCTTGTGTTTGAGATGCTGGAGCAGAACTTATATGATTTCCTAAAGCAGAACAAATTTAGCCCACTGCCACTCAAGTACATCAGACCAATCTTGCAGCAGGTGGCCACAGCCCTGATGAAGCTCAAGAGCCTTGGTCTGATTCACGCTGACCTTAAGCCTGAAAACATAATGCTCGTCGATCCAGTGCGCCAGCCCTACCGAGTGAAGGTCATTGACTTTGGTTCTGCTAGTCACGTTTCCAAAGCTGTGTGCTCAACCTACTTACAGTCACGTTACTACAGGCAAGTGGCAAATGCTAAAAAAACGTGTCTTAGATTAGAGTTCTGTCTTTATACTTAACATGTATTACAAAGGGCTATCTATATATAACAGTGAATTTACTTACAGATTTCAACACAGCATAGGATAAATATGTTTAGGTTCATTCCGTGTGTGTGGCATTCCTATATGTAACATTATTTCTGAAATTTTATTTAACACTAGAAAAATTAATTCACTCCGATTTTGAGGGGTTTTCCTAGTTGAATTATACTGGCATCTGGCTCTTTCTTTACTACCATTATACCCAATTTTCCCATTTGAAAGTGTCTTCAAATATATAAAGATGTTTACTTATTTGTGATGAATTTGGGCATATGCTGCTACTTTTTCCAAATTCCTATCTTGGCAGGTGTGATGCCTTGGGAATAATTCCAGGTTTAACTCTAGCAACATTTTATTTTATGCTTTCTTTCTTGCATAATAAAGAGAATTAGATTAGATGATTGCTGAGGTCTCTTCTTGTTCTAAGATTCTCAGATTACTTTGAATTTATTTGGACATGAATTTATTTGGTTTTAAAATGGCCTTGACCCAAGCATCTTACACTTTAGCGATTTATATTTCCAGATTGGTACTTCTAATAAAGCTACCTTTTCAATATATAATAATTATTGGGACAGTCCTTAAATGCTGGTATACAGAATTTTGTCTGTACTGTAATGGAGGGACATTACTGAAAGAAGAGGGGAATGTCTTTAAATGAGCTTGTTATTATTCAGTACCTCATTTCTCTTTCCACTTATTAATTTTAAGGATATTTTAATGATCATGCATTAAACACAAATTGTACATTCATCCAATCAAGAAGTGAAACACTAAACAAGAGATAACCCACAAAATGTTTATCAGGAGATACGTCTAACATGTCAAATGCCTATAATAAATTTTGAGGAAATAGAAATTCTGAACTAAGAATTTTATATTATCTGTGAAAATAATGTAAGGATATTTTAACCTGTACGTGGACTCAGAAAATATGCCATCTACATATTTTTTATTTTTCAATTGTGGTAAAATCTGCCTAATACGACATTTACCATTTTAACCATTTTTAAGTGTACCATTCAATGTGGTGAAGTACATTCACAATATTGTATAGCCATTACCTCTGTTTCCAAAATTTTTCATCACCCAAAACAGAAACTCTGTAACCATTAACCGGTAACTACCCATCCTTCTACCCGTTACCTCTGTTGGACTTTGTGTCTCTATAAATTTGCTTGTTCTAAATATTGCAGTTAAGTGGAATTATACAATGTTTGTCCTTCCGGGTCTGGCTTATTTCACTTAGCAAAATGTTTTCAAGGTTAATCCCTGAAATTCTGTAGCATGTATCAGAATTTCATTCCTTTTTAGGACTGAGTAATATTCCATTGCATGTATACACCACATTTTGTTGTTTATCTGTTGATGGACACTTGAGTTGTCACCACCTTTTGGCTGTTGTGAATAATGGTGCTATGAACATTGGCATACAAGTGTTTAAGTCCTTGTTTTCAATTCCTTTGGTTACAAAGGTAGAAGTAGAATTTCTGGGTCACATGGTAATTCTTTGTTTGACTTTTTGAGGAACCACCAAAAAAACTCTTCCACAGCCACCGCACAATGTTACACTCCCACCAGCAGTGCACGAGGATTCCAATTTCTTCTTATCCTCACCAGAACTTGTTAGTTAGTTATTTTCTTTCTTTCTTTCTTTCCTTCTTTCTTAATTTTTCTTCCTTTCTTCCTTTCTTCCTTCCTTTCTTTCTTCCTTTCTTTCTCTCTTTTTTTCTTTTTCTTTTTTTGATAATAGCCATCTTTATGTATGTGAAATGGTGTGGTTTTGATTTGTATTTCCCTAATGATTAGTGATAGTGAGCATCATTTCATGTGCTTATTGGCCATCTGTATATCTTCTTTGGAGAAATGTCTAAGTCCCTTGTCCATTTTTTAATTGGATTTTTTGTTGTTGTTGAGTTGTAGCTGTTCTTTATATATTTTGGATATCAATCCCTGGTCAGATACATGATTTGCAGTTATTTTCTCCCATTCCATAGTATTGTCTTTTCACTCTATTGATAGTATTATTTGCACAAAATGTTTTAAATTTTGATGAAGTCCGATTTTTTTGTTGTTGTTGTTGCTTGTACTTTTGGTATCTTATCCGAGAAATCACAGGCAAAACAATGACATGAAGCTTTCCCTGTTATCTTCAAATGGTTTTAGCACTTATATGTAGGTCTTTGATCCATTTTTGTAGGACATAAAATATTTAATTTTTGTAAGGTATAAAGTATGGGTCCATTTTCATTCTCTAGCATATGGATATTCAGTTTTCCCAGCACCATTTGCTGAATGATTGTCCTTTCTCCATTGAATGGTCTTGCCACTCTATCAGAACCCTTTGACCGTATATATAAGGGTTTACTTCTGGGCTCTCTATTCTCTTCCATTGTTCTAAATGTTTGTCTTTATGCCAGTACCATGCTTTTTTGATTACTTGTAGCTTTGTAATAAGTTTTGAAATCAGAAAGTGTGAGACCTCCAGTTTTACTCTCTTTCAAGATTGTTTTGTCTGTTTGGAGTCCCTTGAAATTCCGTATGAATTTTGGTTTTTGATAGGGATTGCACTGAATCTGTAAATCACTTTGCACAGTATTGACATCTTAACAGCATGAAGTCTTCCAATCCACCCTCATCTATTTTTAGCTTTTTTTTTTATAGTTTTATAAAACTATGCTATTTCTTACTTGAGTGAGATGAATAAAGAAATTCTTAAGACCTTTGGTTTTTGATTTCATGCTGCTCTAGGCAGCTTGGATAATTTTGAGAATTTTACCTCCATTTATTTATTTATGACTTGGGATATTTAGGTTCCAGTTACTTTGCTTCTAATATTTTCCCTTGAGTAACCCCCCCCCACATATACAGTATACGCTATAGGCGCACTGAAGTGTTGAACTCTGCATCTCATTTTGTGAGCATGGGGGTGGTAAGAGTGAGAGCACAGCTGAGGCATGAGGGCTGATCAGATCTTGCTTTCTTGATCTTTTTCTCCAGTCAGTGCCAGCAGGTGTTCTTTAACTATTTGCTCTGTCAGAGAGAAAGTGCATTCTCTTGTGGCAGCAGAGCAATTTTAAGATTGAAAAGAGTGATAGAGATAAGAATTATTTCATGAAATATTCTTTTCTGGAATTTTCTCTTAAAGGGTAAAGGATACTTGAGTGATAATTAGTTCTGGCAACTTAGCTTTCTCTAATGTGTAATTTATTTGAATACTTTTTAGTGTTAGGTTGCTGGTCTTTGCTGCTTTTCTTATTCTTTTAATTTAATTTAAGCTGTTCCTTGAGTAATTTTGTTCTGTTTTGTTTTTACAGAAAATATGATTTTCAAAATTTTAAATCCACCAGTAATTACTCTTCAACAAAGTTTCCTATAAATTCATTGCATTTAGTTGTTCGATACAGAAGTACAGTCATCCATCGTTATCCGTGGGGGATTGGTTCCAGGCCCCACCCCCATACCAAAATCCACAGATGCTCAAGTCCCTTATTAAAAATGGTGTAGTACAGCCTGCTTTCCACATCCACAGGTTTTGTATCTGTGGTTACAGAGGGCCAACTGTAATTTTAAATGGAGCTTAGTATACCCCTTAAAAACAGGAGTTCATTCTGTGTATTACTGAGAAGTTACTGTGTATACTGAGGTTCAGTATCCAGGGCATGACTACATTTAAGATTTAACACGAGTGTTCTGTTGTGTCACAGTAATACTTGATAATGAGTCTAAGGCAAATAGAATAGGAACTTATGCAGTTCTTCTTTATTGTTAGTTTTATCCACAGTGATCCTCTTCATGTTGCATTGTTGCTTTATTAGAGTACATTAAATCCTTACCCTCTTGTCTTTCAGAAAACCTCTCTGAAATCCTTTTGGCCAGTGAAACATTGTGGCTCCAGAGCCAGTCTTCCTCTTACCCTCCTTTTTAGTTTATATTGCTTCACCTTGCTGATAACATGCCAAAGTACTATCAGTTGACATACATTTTTGCCACCATGCTGTCTCTGTTGGCCACTGGCATGACTCAATGATTCAGACAGTACAAATAAAGTACTTTATTTCCTGGCCTGCTGTAAATGTAAATGTAGACTAATTTCATGAAAAGTTGCTGTCTCTGGGGTTTGAGTTTTAGGCACAAAGTTTTGCCATGCTTACAAGCTCAAAGCTTTTCCATTCTGAACAGACTAGCTGGCCTTTATTTAAAGCTGAGGTCATTTTATTATGTATGGAAGGACAAGGTCTAGAGAAGGAAGGCATGTTTTCAGTTCATCCTAGACAAACAAATGATCCAGTTTCATCTGACAGTGAAACCACAGTTACACCTAAGCCACAGATGCAGGAAGTTAGACTGTATGTAACGACTCTTATTTGATAAGTGAGTTTGATGGCTCTGAGATGGGTAGGAAGAAACAAGAGTGTTCATGAAAATGAGCAGGGATGATTTGTACTGTTAAATGATCCAAGCCGCAGCTTGCTCTGGGTTTCGGTGAAATAAATCTTTACGACCTAGGTGAAAAATTTCAATTTAAAGGTATTTAAAGTTGGGAAATAAAAAGGTATGAATTGCTATCTCTACCACCAGGTTAATTAGAGCCTGTTTAGTATTTGGGTTTTTTTTTAAATTTTAATTAAAAATTTTTTTTCAATGGAGATGCTAAGGATTGAACCCAGAGCCTTGTGCATGCTCAGCATGTGCTTTACTGCTGAGCTATACCCACCCCCACCCCAGTATTTGTTCTCTAAGGATGGAATGTACTTCAAAGAGGAGATCCACTGTGTCCAAAGTACAGTTAATACCATTTTTCTACCAAGGGCTGCCAGTTTTGTTTTCCTCTTTCCTGTGCTTCAGTAGGTGGTCTTTTTTACTGTCCAGCTAGAATGTCAGAGCTGGAAAGGGACTTAGAAGAGTAATTGTCTTACTATATAGATGAAGTAGAGCCAGAATTTTAGTGTCTAGAGTTTATATTGAGGGATTGAGAGATAATGGAAGCCAAGAGGAAAGATGATATAGTAATGAAAATATTATTAAGAATTTTAATCTGAATTCACAATTTAAAACATTCAGTCTTTAAAGGTGAACTTGCTCTAAATTATTCATTTCTGTTCAGTAAAAGAAGATAACGTCAGTCTTTTTGTTTCTTAGAGTTTAGGTAAGTCTAACATTTTTAGGCTCTAATGATAGTGAACAGCCCTCAATAGACTAAGCAGCCTTATTTTATTTTTATTTTTACTGCTTTTTTTTTTCTTTTGATACTTACTTTTTTGTATGGTAGATGTGGTAGAGTTAACTGTTTTGAGTGAGCTTTTGCTGGAAATCTTTAGCTGCCTTTGTTGCTCCAGAAGGCAGGGTAAGACCAAATGGAAAAAGTGACTCCGGCCAATCTTCAGGGTTTTTTTGTTTAATGGGACTTGGGGGCAGGAATTAGTGTTTTTCTTAATTTCCCTGAAACTCTAAGCTTTAGAAGCCTAACAATTGTCACATATTATGTATGGCAACCTTTTTAAAGAAGTAAATTATTGGGTTGTCTGGCCCCTCCCTGTGACCTACCTTTTGGATTTTAAAATGTCTTCCTGCTATAGTGGAATGGCAGAATCAATCTGCTGCTCTTCAATTGATGTTTAGGAATGTTCTAAGCCCAGTTTTCATTTTGGCACAAAGCCATTTGCATTTTCCCTGCCAGCTATTTTTGGCTCTGTCATGAACTTAGAAATTAATGATTCTGCTCAGTGGAAGTTAAAATTTGGTTCCTTTTCAGTTTTAGAAAAGCTTTTATGTTTCTGGGTACTCTTACCCTCTAGTTTGTTAATGCTGTCAAACATACCACAGTGGTTGTATTTCATTGAACCCTGAAATTCCATCAGTAATACGGGGCTCTAGCCACCAGCAACAGGAATATCACTCTTGAAGATTTTTTCTTTGGCTCACAGAACCACAGTTCACATCAAACAGGACAAAAACTGATGAGATTAGTGCTTCAACCTTTAGCTTACAAATAGTGTAAGCCTTGACAGGCCTGGATCTTCTGCTGTTTCTGTGCAAGGATTGGGAAAGCTTCTAGACCCTATGAAGTCTTAATTTATCCTATTTTCTAAGGGAGGATATTCTTATTTAGGACAATATCTTTACTCCCTCCCCACTCAGTCTTTTGTTCCCCCTACGTACACACAAAGCAACAGTAAGCACACATTGCTTGAAAATAAAGTTTGGGAAACCTAGGCGTTCCATGAGGAGACATGGCCTATTAGATGGTTCCTGATGGAGAGATCTGCTTTTCTGTTTAGCTTCGGTTAAATGAGGGATATGAATCTGGAGTGTCCTTACAGATTCAAATCCTGTGACTTATAAGAAGGAAAGGAAATTATTTGGAGAAGATGATAAAGTATTTAAGAGCTCAGACCTTGAATCCCTACTGCCTGGGCTCCAGCCTTGGACAAGTTACTTAACCTGTCAGTGCCCAGTTTATTCATTTCTAAAATGGAAATGACACTCTTATATAGACTTTAAGATACCATCATTATAAGATGAAATATGATTTATGTACTAATAAGAAAGTACAGGATCTGCCATTAAACTAAAACTTACCATCACTTGCAAGAATCTTCTTAATTTTAGAGATGTTAAAATGTGAAAAAAATATGCATCTTATAATTGATGACTTAATAGTGGCAATGCCTGCTTTCATAGGTTTGTTGTAAGGATTGAGTGAACTCATTTATAAAGAACTTAGAACAGTGGATGGCACATAGTAAGCACTACACAAGTGTCACGTATTATTGTCAATAGTAAAGTTACCTATTATTATCATCCTTTTTTTGAACCCACTTATCTCTTAATTTTAGTCACAGTTTGAAAAATACCATGTATACCACCTTGCCAAATAGATGCATATAGATGGGTATGTATTTAACATTTACTCATTTGGAGGCAGAATAATTTACTCAACTTCAGAGCAAGACTGCCAGGATTCAGATTCTAGCTCTGCTACTTATTAACTATGGGATTTTGGGCCAATTACTTAATATGTCTGCCTCTGTTCCCTCTTAAATGGGGATAATAATTTTGCCTTGGATGTGATTATATATATAAAGCTCTTAGTTTATGGTTATTACCATAGTCTTCTCTTGATTCCCTACGGTTGGGTTTCTCACTGAGAGCATTAATGGAGATGAATATTTCTGGAAACAATTCAAAGTTTTAAAATAGTGTTGATAAAGTAATAAAAGTCATTGTTTTATCTAACACTTAAATAGTGCTTGCCATGAGCCAGGCCCTGGTCAAGAGCTTTAATATTTAAACATCATTATCATCATCATCATTATTACTTATTACTTATTTACTTAGATCTTACCACAACCTTACGTAGTAGGTACTCATCTCCATTTTATGAATGAGGAACCTGAGGCACAGAGAGATTAATTGCCTACTGCTATTAAATAATGGAACTAGGGTTTGAACCCTGGTAGTCTGGCTGTAGAGTCCTTACCGTCAACCACTCTGTCTCTATGGAAGACATTTCTGTCACAAAGGGGTATTTTTTGATCAGGCCATTTAATTGATTTTTCCATAATTAAAAAGGTGCTAAGAATAGAAAGAATAAATCCATAATCTCTTATCTGTAATTTCAAAATTCAGAAAGCTCTCAAAGCTAAAAATCTTTTTTCTGAGTTTGGTATAAGCTTATTTGTTGGCATGACCTGACTTGAATTAGTGTAAGGCTGTTTAAAGCATTTATCTTGCTTAATGTGATTGTTCATATGTTTTGTTGCAGAAATATTAATGTGTTTGATTATGAGGTGCTTCCTTAAACTCCACTGGGATTTATCATGCAATATGTAGTACCTTTCTGAAATGCAAAAATTTCTGAGTTCCAAAACATATCTGGCCCTAGGAGTTTCAAATTATGGATTTTATACCAAAGATCATTTTCAGTTTCATTAAATCAATGTACCTTTACCTGATTCTAAAATAAGACTTAGTCAACATAGTTAATTTCCCAAAATAATGTTTATTTTTGTAATCTGCTATTTTTGTTTTTGTTAGAGCCCCTGAAATTATTCTTGGATTACCATTTTGTGAAGCTATTGATATGTGGTCATTGGGCTGTGTGATAGCTGAGCTGTTCCTGGGATGGCCTCTTTATCCTGGTGCTTCAGAATATGATCAGGTAAGAGTGTTTATTTGGATGGAAATAGAAAACAAATAGTTACATGTGAAAGAAATTGTAGAGGAAAAGAGGTACTAGCGAAGTATTTAGATAGTAGGGAAGTAATAGTCCAATTAAAAATAATTTTGAAAGGATAGAATTTTTTCTACTGCTTCTTAGTCTGAAGTTGTTTGCTATTCTATACTTTAAAAAGGATTTTACTTTATGTAACTTCAGATTGCTACTTTTCCAGATCTAATGACTTATTAGAAGCCAGTGTGCCTTGTGCGTTTAAGATATGAAAGTACAGTAAGGATGTGAAATTGGAATTTTAAAAGCAAACTTTGGCTCATTCAGAGCTGTTATTTCCTTTTATGTATGACACATGCTGAAGTAATGCAATGTATATTAGGTCTCTGTAAAATAGGATTTAGGAGGATTTACCTGAAATCATGTAAGTTGAAAAGTATTGTAATAAATTTTCCATGTTTCAAAACACACAAGCTTCAGAAGATATGCCACAGCTTCCTAAGGAGCTGGTCCTAAAGGAAGAAGTTTTGCCATGGAAGTAAATTGTGAATTCTCATTTCTTGTTCTTAAAAAAAGAAAGGCTTCTAACTACGATGTTACAAGCTCTTTGAGGGCAGAAACTGATTCTGCTAGTGTATTCTTCACTGCTGACTACTGCACATAGTATGTACACGAGGTTTTTTGTCTTTGATTTTTTTTTTTTGAGAAGTGAATGGTTATCTGGAGTTATTAAAGGGAAAAAGAGTAAAACAATGAAAAGAGCAGGATTAGGGATAGTTTATCTTGATGCATCTTTGGATATAAAAGATTCCTATGGCTGGATCCTTGTTCTTACAGCTGATTTTTTTTTTTTAACAACTTGAGATATAGTTCACATACCATATAGTTCAGCCATTTAAAGTATACAGTTCAGTGGTCTTCAGTATGTTCACAGGGTTGTGAACCATTACTGCAATCAAATTGATTGATTGATTGATTGATTGATTTAAATGGAGGTACTGGGGATTGAACCCAGGACCTTGTGCATGTTAAGCACATGCTCTACCACTGAGCTATACCCTGCCCCCTGCAATCAGTTTTAGAACATTTTCATCACCCTAAAATGAAACCCAGTACCTGTTAGCAGTCAATGCCCATTCTCCTCCAACTGCTTCTACCACTACGACCTTGGGCAGCAACTAATTTACTTTCTGTCTTTACAGATTTGCCTATTCTAGCATGTCATATTCATCACATACACTATGTGGATTTTTGTAATGGGCTTCTTTCACTTAACCCTAATTTTTTCACCCATGCTGTGGCATGTATTAGAGCTTCATTACCTTTTGTAGCTGATTAATATTCCATTGTATGTGTGTATATATACACATTTTGTTTATCTGTTGATAGACGCTTGAGTTGTTACCACCTTTGGCTGTTGTGAATAATAATCCTCTGAACATTGGCGTACAAGTGTTTAAGTCCTTGTTTTCAATTCCTTTTGTTATAAAACTAGAAGTGGCATTGCTGGGTCATATGATAATTCTATGTTTAACTTTTTGAGGAACCACCAGACTGTTTTGCACAGTGGTTACACCATTTTCCATTCCCACCAGCAATGTACAGGAGTTCAGTTTTCCTACATCCTTCATCCTTGCCAACACTAGTTATTTTCTTTCTTTTTCAAAAAAAAAAAAATAATAGCCATCTTTGTGGATGTGAAGTGATATCTCATAATGGTTTTTATTTGTATTTCTCTAATGACTAAGTAATGTTGAACATCATTTTATGTGGTTATTGGGCATCTGTATATCTTTGGAGAAGTCTGTGCAAGTCCACTACCCATTTCTGAATTATTTTTGTTGTTGTTGTTGTTGGGTTGTAGGAGTTCTTTCTATATTCTTATCAATCCCTTATCAGTTATGTGGTTTGCAAATACTCTCATTCTTTGGGGCTGCCTTTTCACTCTGTAGATAGTTTTGTTTGCACAAGTTTGTATTTTTTTTTCAAAAGTTTTAAATTTTGATGAAGTCCAGTTTGTTTTTTTCTTTTGTTGCTTGTACCTTTGATATGCAAGAAATCATTGCCAAACCCAGTGTCATGAAGCCTATAAGAGTTTTATAGTTTTAGCTCTTATATTTAGGTTTTTGAGCCATTTAAAGTTAATTTTAGAATATAGTATAAGGGAAAAGTCCAGTTTCAGTCTTTTGCATGTGGATATTCAGTTATCCCAACACAATTTGCTGAAAACTGTTCTTGGCATCCTTGTCAAAAATCAATTGACTATAATGATTTACATCTTCTGTCAGTTCTGTTCTGTGGATCTGTATCCTATATCTATCCTTATATCTGTGCCACACTATTTTGATTACTGTAGTTTTGTAGTCAGTTTTGAAACCAGGAATTGTGAGTCCTTTAACTTTGTTCTTTTTCAAGATTGTTTTGGCTATTCAGGGTCCCTTGAGATTCCATATGAATTTAGGGTAGGTTTTTTTATTTTTGCAAAACAAAGTTATTGTTTTGTTTTAAATAGGGATTGCTTGAATCTGTAGATTGCTTTAGGAAGGATTGCCATCTTAACAGTGTTGTCTTCGGATTCATAAATATGATCAAGTTCATTTAGGTTTTCTTTCGCAGTGTTTAGTAATTTTCAGAGTTCAAGTTTTATATTTCTTTTGTTAAATTTATTTCTAAGTATTATATTTTTTTGATGCTATGGTGAATGGAATTATTTTCTTCATTTTATTTTCAGATTGCTCATTGCTAATGTATGGAAATACAGTGAGTTTTGGAGTTGATCTTGTGTTCTGCAACCTTATTGAATTCTTTTTCTAATAGTTTTCTAACAAGACTCTAGTTCTAATAGTTTTTGTGATGGATTCCTTATAATTTTTTAACTACAAGATCATGTCATCTACAAATAAAGATAATCTTACACCTTCCCTTCTAATCTGGATTTTTTTTTCCCTTGCCTAACTGCTTTGCATTGAACCACACTAGTATAGTGTTGAATAGAAATAGCAAGACATCCTTGTCTTGTTCCTGGTTTTAAGGGGAAGTGCCTCTCACTATTCAGTATGATATCAACTATGGATTTTTCATAAATGCTATAGCTGAGATTTTACAGCAGATGTTTGTGTCTTGAAGTCAAATTTGTGTACCCTCTCTAGATATTTGTTAACGGCTTCAACTTTGTTGGAAACATTTAAATTGTTTAAAATAACGAATGACAGTAATACTTCCTGTTTGTGTAAATGTGGGGTTTTTGCTGTTTTGTTTTAAACTGTATGAAAAGCAGTATATGGATGATAGCTTCCCATTCTGTTTTCACAGTGAAGCTCTTTAATTCTATAGTAATAAACATTTCTAATGCTTTAACTTTATAAGTGCATCATTGTAGAAAAATTAGAAAAGATGCCAAGAGAAAAATTTTAACCTTTAGTAGTTCTACTGCTCACAGGTAACCTGTTACATTTTGGTATGTTTTATAATTTTTTACACATATAATTTGTTAATTTTCTTTATTGAGTATCTACTTTGTGCTAGATACTCTGGACACTGGCGATATGGTGCTGAGTAAACATTTTCCTTGTCCTCATGGAGGCTATAGTTTGGTGATGGAAAAAAGACATTCAGTAAATAATCACATAAATAGTTATATAGTAAAATTGAGATAAAGTCTATGAAAGAAAATGTAGTTTTACTTAGTGTGTGTGTGTGTGTGTGTGTGTGTGTGTGTATGTGTATGCATATACCTCTTGACCATTATGTCCTAGTGCCCCTTGATTATAGTCACTTTTTCCTACTGCTGTTACCCTCACTTACCTGGGCTATGGACAGTCTCCCTGTATGTACTCTGGCCTCCCTCCAGTCTTTTTTCCAGAGTGATTTTTTTTTTTTTTCAGAACACAAGTTTGATCAGGCTACTCCCTTGCTCTTCGATGGTTTCCCCTCACTTAGAATAAAGGGCTAAATTCTTAATATGGCCTCTGAGCCCCTACATGTGTTGTTCCTCCCCTTCCTCTCTCCCTTTCTACATTGATTTTAACCCCATTTCTTCTTGCTTTTCATGCTCTAGCCCCATTGGCATCATTTTAGTACTGGTTAAGAATGTCTCCTTCCAGCACAGGCCCTTACACATACTGTTCTCTTAGTCTGGAATGCTTTTGTACCACCCATTTATTTCATTTAGTCAATCCTTGCTCATTTATTAGCTAAAGTGTCACTTCTTCGAGGAGCTTTTCCTCACCAGTCTCCAGTACAGGTCAGGTTCCTTTGTTATGTGTTTTATAGAAGCCGGTGTATTTTTTTGTCGTTGTTGTTTTTAGGATGCCAGTGCAGTTTGAATTATGCATTGTGTCTGTCTCCCTCACTTGACTGCAAGGTGTATGAGAGCAGGAACCATGTCTGTTTTTAAAACCACCACTGCCTGGCTCAATAAGTACTAACTGAAAGAATGAATGAATATGTGCTACATATAGTTACGTTTCAAATATAAACTTACAGATACAGAGGAGCATAGACACTGTCTCATCAAATGTAAGACACCATTGATTGAAAGATGCATCTTTTTTTTTTTTTTGGTACTTCTAAGAATGTTGCCAGTTAAACCATGATTTATCATGGCCATCAGTCATAAAACATATCCTGATTTCAAAGATGTTAATGTGAAAAACATGCCTCTTAGAATCAGTGAAATATAATTTTTTTAAGTGAGGTTATATTTAATTTGTAATCTACTTTTTCACTTGTATATCATGAAATAATCTTTCTTTACATGTCAATAAATGTACTTCTACCCTATCATTTAAAATATCTGCATAGTATTTCATTGTACATATTTTATCCTGGATTCTAAATAATATTTCACCCTTTTTGTATGCAAAAGGAGTTCACATTGAAAATGTTCTTATCCATGTTAAAATTTTTTTTCTATTTTGCTAATGCTGTATTTTGGTTTCCAGTTATGTAGCTTCCACAGATTAAGAGTAATATCCTGCTGTTACCGCAAACTATCTTGTGACAGAAGGCCAGACTTGACCTGTAGGCCATAGTTTGCTGACCTCTGCTTTACATTCTTAAAAATTGTTAAGGACCCCAAAGAACTCTTTATATAGTTTGTATCTATTAATATATATTGCATTAGAAATTAAAACAAGTTTTTTGAGAGGTGGGGTAGGAAGTGAGATTTCCTTGCTTACAAGTTTCTTTTTCTCTAATTTCATCGTTAAATATAGCCATTCATATATGGAATGGGGAATGGTAAAAAAAAAATTACCTCTTATATTGCTTTCAGTAGGTCAGGAAAGAAGCAAATTGCTTTTTCGGGTAGGGAGAATTGTGAAAGCAAACAAAAATGTGAACGATACAACTGAGAAATTTTTAAAACACAAGAATATATAAATCACATGTCTCGTTAGCCCTCAGAGCAATGAGACATCATCACACATCACCTCTGGAAATCTCTGCTATACACCCATGAGAAAGACATGAAAAGGTGAATAATTTCTTAGTATTTATTATTATGAAAATAGTTTATATTTTAAAGATTCCCTGAAAGGATCTTGGACCCCCCACCCAGGGTTCCCCAGATCACACTTTGGGAACTGCTGGCCTAGTTCATAGTATATGTTCAAAAAATGTTGAGTGAATAAACATAGAACCTATTGAGTAAATGAAAAAAGTACCTGCTCATTATTGATGTGGGGATAGAGAAACTAAATTAAGTGCTTAATTTTATGGTATGAGAGAGAAGCTCAGTGGCAATTTACAGTAAGGACAATTGACAAGATTTAGAGTAGCCAAGTAAGAAAGAAGTTTATGGAATTTTTTTCCTAATCTAAATTTGGTAATACATCAACAAACAAACAAATTCTTGGTAAGCCATGAATTAGTTTGTTGGAAACTGTTCTGTCCTTAAAATCTCTTAAAGTTTTCTGAACTTTGTATCAGAAGTCTTACACAAAAACAAAAAAGATCACACAGGAAATTTTCAAAACTGAGTTTTCTTTGAAAATAACAGGTATAGTAACAAAGCAGTTACTGAATAAATATTTGGCAGTTGCCTGTGAGTGGGTTAGCATGTATATTTACGGATAAATTTTATTTGTGTTGATCAAATAGTTAATTTCTTTTCGGTACCTTTCTTTTCTTGGCTATAGCCAGTAATGTTTTAGTGTAAAAGTTTTTAATAATATCCCTTTTCTCTCCAAAGCAACGTTTTGATGGTTTTGATGTTTCAGATTCGTTACATTTCACAAACACAAGGCTTGCCAGCTGAATATCTTCTCAGTGCCGGAACAAAAACAACCAGGTTTTTCAACAGAGATCCTAATTTGGGATACCCACTGTGGAGGCTTAAGGTCTGACTCCCCTACTATGCTTCTCATTCCTGTACTCCTTAATCCCAATTCGAATTCAAAGTTTAGTTAAATTCTTGAGGTGGAGTAGAGCAAAGGGTGGGTGAGGGGGCAGTGGGAATGTATATTTGCAGGAGGAAATACTTTGAGAAATTATTTAATTGTACCCATTTGGTCTTATACTTACTTTAAAAACAAAACATTAAGTGCCAGTTGAGTTGGCTGGGGTTGTTTTATGTGTTTGAATCAGCGGCTGAGAAGGGGATAAGGAGAGTAGTGCTTATCATTAAGCAATGGAAAGAACTAGAGTAATTTAGTAGTGGCTTTTTGTTTTTTAAGAGAATTCTCAATAACGATGCCAAAACAACATAAATTCATAACTGCCGACATTAAGACCTTACATATTTTTTTGAAAGAAATACCTACTTTTTACTTTCTTTCACTTTGAGAGATGTCTGAGTAATTTGATTAACCTTATGAGTTACTCGGACTCTAAGCCTATTGAATAATTACAATTTGAGATATCATTTCATTCGAAAGTAGCTTTAAGAGAAAAATGATAATGTCGTTTCTTACATCATTGCTTACACATTTATTTTATCACTGTTGAAAATGTGGCCAGATAGCAAGGTCCTGTTTCTAGTGGAAGATGTTCTGGTTGTAAATTATTTTCATGTGTATGATCTCTGGTTGGCAAGGTGATGACACTTGTTTCTTTGTATTCTGGATTTAACTTAGAATAAGATGTGAAAATAACATACAGCTATAACTTAAAAAAAATCTGTATTTTATAGACACCCGAAGAACATGAATTAGAGACTGGAATTAAATCAAAAGAAGCTCGAAAGTACATTTTTAATTGCTTAGATGACATGGCTCAGGTGAGTATGGAAAATTTCAGAAAGCCAGACATTTACGTATTTCTTTAATCAGAGATATATTTTTGTTTGGTTATATTAAAGATAGATTCAGTCTGTTATCTTCCAGTATATGTTTTCATTTTTTACAGAAAAAGATGCATTAATATTCTGCCATGTATTAAAAGAATGTTTGAATCCTAGCAAAGGATATTTTTAGAATGATATATTTCTCTTTTGCTTTTGCTTAACTGTTACCAAACCAAACTTGGGTCAGCTCGCTTGAGCTCAGTAAAGCCAGTCTAGTGACACCGGGTTGTGGTGAGGGAAAGTGCAGCGTTTACTGCAGGGCACCAAGCGAGGAGTGCAGGGCAGCTAGAGCTCAAAACGCCTGAGCTCCCATGGGTTTCAGGGAAGCATTTTTAAAGGCACTGTGAGGGGGAGGGACTTCCAAGGGTATGTGATCAGCTGTGCACAATTCTCTGATTGGTTGATGGTGAGGTAACAGGACGATTTCACAGGGATTAAATTATCCTTGGGCACCAGTAGGTCTGGGGGCTACATGCTCATGGTCATCAGATAGTTAACATTTTCCATTTGGTGGGGGTTTTAGCATCTGTAAAACAACTCAGGAAATGTGCATGGGATACTGTTATCTAGGTCCTTCAGAGAAGATTTGAGGGAGGGGTCTATCCCAGGAAGGCCCCATAGGGTCCTGCTCCGTTATATCACTAGTCTTGTTGCATGTCAGTATTTTGCAGTATTGTTTATGAACGTTTCTTTCCTGTCCATTTTCTCTACTAAATAAATATTTACATAAGAGCAAACATTTATTGAGTGCTTTTGTTCCAAACTCTAGTTAAACACATATTTTGTCATTTAATCTCAGCAATAGAAACTTATATAAAAATAATAAGTTACTTTGGCTTAACGTCTTTGATCCAAACTTTGAATGAAAAGAATTTATTCAGCTTTATGCTACCAACAAACTGTACCAAATTGAAGCTTTTACTTAAACAGTAAGAAGAGCTTCCATTTGTGAAAAAACTTCCTCAGGTTTTTCTCTTGAGAGATGTGTATGTGTGTGTGTGTATGTATGTGTGATATTTTATTAATATATTTATATATAGTGCAGATGTTAAGTGTCAGCTTTAAAGGTTAAGTGATGAAGCATAATATTTCTAAATTTTCCTCGGAAGGTGAATATGTCCACAGACTTAGAGGGAACAGACATGTTGGCAGAGAAGGCGGATAGAAGAGAATACATTGATCTGTTAAAAAAAATGCTAACAATTGATGCAGATAAGAGAATTACTCCTCTGAAAACTCTTAACCATCAGTTTGTGACAATGACTCACCTTCTGGATTTTCCACATAGCAATCAGTGAGTATGGTCTGGGGCATTTTACCATGATTTGGTTCTCTGTTGAGTTACCATCTTACAGCTAAATGGAAGTATCACATGAGCAGTGGCTTTGGCATTTGCATATTTGGCTCACTGATGGTTTTCTTTCTAATTGAAAAATCATGAGATTAAAAATTAGATGTGTAGTTTTCCTCTTTATGGTTATAAAAACTCTTGATTCATTTTCTGAAAGTACTTAGGGGGAAATGTTGATACATATTTGTCTTGAGTTATTTGCTATCTGTTTAAGTCTCAGCATTTATTTCAGTGCATCTTTAATCTCTTTTTTCAGTGTCAAGTCTTGTTTTCAGAACATGGAGATCTGCAAACGGAGGGTTCACATGTATGATACAGTGAGTCAGATCAAGAGTCCCTTCACCACACACGTTGCCCCAAATACAAGCACAAATCTAACTATGAGCTTCAGCAACCAACTCAATACAGTGCACAACCAGGTAATCAGTAAATGATTTTGGAAACTCAGACCTAAGTGGGATGGGAACTAGTGATAGAGTGTGGAGTAAGAAAGAGTATGGAGGTAAAGAAACCAGTCTTGCTTTGGTGGTATTGTTCCTTAAGAATTTTCAGACTGATAATACCTACCAGTCATGTGCTGACAGAAATTAAACACAACGGCCTAATCCATGCCCTCATTGTCTTAGCATAGTCAAATAGATGGAACCTGACTTTTGTACTAGTTACTGCTGTTGGTTTTACTGACTTCAGGCAGATGATTCTCTCTTTGTTAGATAGTTCGTATTACATGTATTAAAAGGTGTTCCCAGCATTTTTTTCCGTGCTGTGTATTAGATCCTCAGAACTTAACTCATCTGGTAACTGGAAGTTTGTACCCTTTGACCACCTTCCCTGCCATCTCCCACCCTGCCCCGGCCCTGGCAACCACTAATCTTCTCTTTGTTTCTTTGAATTCTGTTGGGTGTTTCCAATAAGTAACTTTGAGTGGTTTTGCATTTGTTTGTCAGTGATATTTACATTTAAGTTTGTTTCTGAAGATGTAAGTTTCCTAATTTCTTAGTGAGGTCTTCTTTTTGAACAGAAGAACATAGGAGATTTGGTGGGATCTCACATCTAGCAACTTTTTGCAAAAAAAGAAGAGGTAGGGAGTTATTTACGTAGCCTCAACCAGAACAGGACTGTTATTTATTCTTTGTTCTTATTCAACTTTATAAGCTGCCTTAAATTTAGAGATAGGGAAAATTTCCTAAGCAGAGAGTTATTTTAAAGACAGTTAACATTACATTTTCAAACTTTGTTCTTAGTTTTTCTGGATTGATTCTGTATATATAAAAGTGTTTATACCAGTATACAGCTATAATGATTTTGTTTTCAGGCCAGTGTTCTAGCTTCCAGTTCTACTGCAGCAGCTGCTACTCTTTCTCTGGCTAATTCAGATGTCTCACTGCTAAACTACCAGTCGGCTTTGTACCCATCATCTGCAGCACCAGTGCCTGGAGTTGCCCAGCAGGGTGTTTCTTTGCAGCCTGGAACCACCCAGATTTGCACTCAGACAGATCCATTCCAACAAACATTTATAGTATGTCCACCTGCTTTTCAAAGTAAGTGGGGAAACTCCTATATCATATGGTAGTGTATCAGACCTGCCTGCTTTTAGGCAGATCCTAATTATCTGGTTGCTTAGTTTTGATCTTTGACAAGTTTAAACTCAGTCTTTGATTATGAAGATAACTGAAGCTAACAAAGTAGGTTCACCTTTTTTACATTGGTTATTTATCTAATTATTGATACTGTCTAACACATAGAAGTTCAATGAACATTTCCTTATTTGAACTACCTGATAACAGTTTTCTTGCCCAATGAGACCTTGTACCCATATTCTCTATCTAGTATAAACATGTAGCTTTCAATATACAGAGTATATACATCTTGAAAAAACTGTAAACAGAACTACTATATACTGAATCTTATTTCCTCTGTCATTCCATTATAAAATAAAATTAATGGTCCAAATGAAAGGTAATTTTCTTCAAAAATGTAAAAATCATGTTTAAGAATGTAGAAACCTCTTAAGTTACATTCAGAAGTAAAGATTATTATTTATTGAACTGAAAAATTCTACAAGCTGAGGTATTTGTGTGGGAAAGGCATTAAGGTAATCTGCTTCAGCTTGAATTGTATTGTTGCTGCAAACTCCTATCAACAGAGAAACAGAACAGCTGAAGAAGGAAGGAGGCTCTGACCCACTGTGTTGCAATAAGATTTTAATTTTTCACATACTCATCCTTCCTCATTTTCTCATTGTTGTTCTGTGTTTATTGATCTGGAGAGCCTTTTAAAAGGTTAAATAAATTGTTTTAAGGATATATTCTGATGCTGTCTTGACTTTCCCAGAAGAAAGTCAATGTCAGTGCCCTGTGGGAATAAACCAGAATTCAGGCTTCTCATAGCACTTTACATAGAAGCAGTTAGCATTTTTATCTTTTTACTTCAGTTACTTACTGACTGTGACTCTTTTCTTTGTTTGGTTTCTGACAGAGTCGGAGCAAGCAGAAGGAAAAGAGGGGCTAGGGGAGACTGAGAGATTACCGGGAGGACAGGAGAGCAATAGCGATGTAAACCAGGGAGAAACCACAGGGAGAGCGGAGGAGCAGATTCAAAACCCGTAAATGCAAATTTAGCTAACTTACCAAATTATTTTCTGCGTATACTTTGTAATAGTAAATTCTACACTTTGGGTTGTTATTTGTTGAGTGATTCTTGTACTGAACTTAGCAAATAGCCGCTCCCTCCCCTTCACCTTTCCCAAAGTGAGCTTCATTGGAAGTTTTTAGATGTGGGACTCTGAAGTTTTCTGCTTCTTCTCAGATGATATTTAAGAGATGAGGCAGATGAACTTTTTTGTTCCTTAAACAAAACAAAATGTAAACCAAAGACGTAGAGGGGGAAAGTGGTATAACCCCTTTTGCTATAATTAGGTAAATATAAGCTCTGGATATTTTTTTCCTATTTAGGAGGGCTAAATCCCTGAGAAGAGCTAGATAGAGCAAATTTTTAAATTTTCCAAATGAAAGGAAGTTTTTAAATTAAAGTGATGACAGTGATGAAAACTGATATGTATTACTACATGCCAGATAATGTTCTGAGTGCCTTTACATGTGTTAATTCATCCTCACAAACAGCCCTGGGTAGTGGATAATGCCATTATGCCTACTTTATAGATGAGAAAATTGATCACGATTCCCTCATCTGCCCACTGTTTTTGTGACTAGTTAGTGGTAGACCCACGATTTGAACCCAGGCAGTGGGGTTCATAGCTTATATATTTTGAAGTATTACTCTGTGCTGCCTTTCAGTATTTAAACTCAAATAGCTGTAAAAAGTTGTCAGTTGATTTGCCAGCCACAACCATATGCTGGTTTCTGCCCAGCAGTCCTCTATTCCAGGTTGCCTGTTTTTCTTTAACTGGCTGCTCTTTTATAAGATGCCTGTACTTAGAGGAGAATAGACCCTCATCCATTCAGTTTTACTTTTCTTTTCATACTTTCCTCGTTTTCTATTTAAAGGGCCATGTTCAATAAAAACAAAGAACAAAACAAATGAAAACTTCAGCAAGGAGGGGATAGCTCAGCGGTAGAGCACGTGCTTAGCATCACGTGGTCCTGGGTTCAAGCCCCAGTATCTCCACTGAAAAAATAAATGAGTAAATAAACCTAATTACCACCCCCCCCCCGAAAACAAAGCAAAAACAAACAAAACGAAACAAATTAGAGGAAAACTTTAATCCTTAGTTCAGGGGTCAGGGAGAGCTTTCCCTGAAGTGCTTCCCTGAAATGTTGCCTTTTGTTAACTCTTTGTTTCCTTTTGGGGTTCCCTGAAGAAGCTAGCTTTAAACTAGCATTAAACTAGCTTGACTGCTATGGCTTAGCCTAAATTACAATAGTAATCTTATTTGGAATCACATTTGTAGGTCAGTGCAATATACTTTCTACACTGTTTAAATTGACCAAAATAGATACACATTTTGCTCAGTGGAAACTATTATTCTGTAATTTTGTCTTTTACTTCATCACCCTGGGACACAAAGATGAGCTTCTGTAGTGAATATTTCCTCCTAAATTTTGCCTCCTCAGTTCCTACCAATTTATAGGAGGCTGTTACAATAGTGTTGTCTTGTAGTTAGCCATATGTCCTGGGAATATAGGCAAGAATTTTGATGTTAGTTAGCTTTCTAACTAGATAGCATTACCTTAGGAAGAATAGCTGGCAAATGTTTTCATCTGGATGTCTGAATTTGTTACTTTTTATTGTTATATAAGTAGCACTTTAAAAAAAAGCTATTGGTGTCTTAATTCTGATTTTACTAGTCTCTCTTACTTTGTACATTTCTAGATTATGTTTTCCTGTATGACAATTAGTTGCTAAATTACTCAAGTCTTCCAGTTTTCCATTTCAGTAATTTAACTTGCTGAAAACAACAGTATTAGAGTTTATGAGTTATGCTCATTTAATACCACCTTAGTAATATTCAGAGAAATTAGTTGGCGATAGCCTAGAAAGTGTCACTGAAGGAGCAGTCTAATTAAAATGGTTGTATCCCATCTTCACAGAACTGTAGGCATTAGTGAACCAGAGGCATAATAGAAATTTAAATTCTCTACACCGAAAGTTTTGATCAGGTAGATTTAAAAGAAAGCTTTGAAGGCTCTCTTCTCAAGTCTTAGCAAAAGGGAGAACTATCTGAGCTCCTCTTTTCCCCAGAGTGAGATATTCCTAATCGTAGGAAATGTTCAGCATTTGTGATAATGAATAAAAAGATAATGAAGATATGGTCACTATTTTAAAGGCAGGAGAAAGTTCTTAATTTTCCTAGCTGCCCGTTAGCTACAAAAGAGCCTTCTTAGAAAGCTGTCAATGACTAGCAGATTTCTAAAATAAGTACAAAAAAGTGTTTCTGTAAATCACAGTGTCTACATTTTAAATATGTTTATTCTAGGCATAGTTCTTTCAGTTCACATTCTGGTTAAAAATAAAATATATGACTTATTTGTGAACCAAGTTATATTTTTTCAGGAGCAGGGTAAAACATCCCCTTAAATATTCTAAACAAAAGGGCAACTCAGATAATAAATTATTGAACTTCTCATAATTTTTCTTATCTCATTAACCAAAAGTTATAATTATATTTAACTCTTTGCTTTTAATAGATGACATTTTTTAAATGCTTAAGTTTTTTTTTTTCTTTAGTAGATTAAAAGATGAATGTAGCTTATGAACTGGAGGGGTTTGTTAGTTTTGGCCTCTTCTGTTAATGGGAATGGGATGAGCATTATGTTTTAAGCTTTGTTGGATTAAAAAAAAATTTAGAATTTCCTGAAATTAGCCCTCCTTGTATCAAGCATCTTAACTCCCTAGACTTCTGTGAAACTCCTTTAAGTGTCTAGAACTAAAACCTGGTTGATGGATTATTTGAACCAGAAAGCTGAAAACAAACCAAAAAACCCCCAAACAAGCAGTACCTCCAGACCTAGCAAAGCAGTGTAACTGTGGTGTTGCTTTTACAGCTGGACTTCAGGCAACAACAAAGCATTCTGGATTCCCTGTGAGGGTGGATAATGCTGTGCCAATTGTACCCCAGGCACCCGCTGCTCAGCCACTGCAGATACAGTCGGGAGTTCTTACACAGGTAAAAGCCAGAGCTCCTTGAATACTCAGTAGTGCTGAAGCACTATTGACAGTCAGATATTTTGTCCTGGAAAGTGACATCTGCTTTAGCTGTAGGATCTTTCTTGGTCATGATTCAGTGGGCTTAAAATAAAACATCTATAATGGAATGATGTACTTATTCCTAACACTATCGCAACTCTGCCAGTGTCTTCCTTAGACTTGGAGGGATAGATACCCACTTTGAGAAATTGTCTTCTGAGTATATTTACTCTAATTTTGTGGGATGCAGTTAATTTTTTATCTGGATGCTTTTAAAGGAACAGTACACATGTAACAACACTCTGATTCTAAAAATGAAAGGTTCCCCCTTTGCTTTCTTAGTGTCCCTTTTGCTCACTCTTTCAGGATTTCATCACGGTTGAGAGGCTGGTTCATATCAGGATGCCTCTTCATGTGTTAACATTCCGTCATTCCTTACTAGGCTGTAGAAAGCTTTAAAACTTTATACCTGCCATGGAAAATGCAACTAAGATGATCAAGAAAATCATGAAATATTCATAGAAGCAACAAATACTGTATTTTTAATTCTGTGTATAAATGCATGGCCCATGACACATAGGAAATTCTGAAATCCAAAACTCTTATTTCATGAGTGGGAAGAGGAAGAACTCTTTAATACATGCCTTTGTTAATTGCGTTTTGTAGAACTGATCCTCTGAATCTGACCCAAGAAGGATTCCTATACTTTTTTGCTTTGGGCCATTGATATTTGACCTAGTGGGCCAATGCTGTGTGGAGTTGAAGGGTAAAGTTGTGTTTGTACATGCATTTTAAGTGATACGAAGTTACATTGCTTATTGTGGTAATAACTGGGTGGGGGATGAAAACCCTTCTGAATCCAGATAACCTGCCTTTGTGTTTGTTTCACTCACCTGCCTAATCTACATTTCAGGGAAGCTGTACACCACTAATGGTAGCAACTCTCCACCCTCAAGTAGCCACCATCACACCGCAGTATGCGGTGCCCTTTACTCTGAGCTGCGCAGCCGGCCGGCCGGCGCTGGTTGAACAGACTGCCGCTGTACTGGTAATTCCCCTCACTTGATTGTGTTACTAACGGAGTTTCTTTGGTTTCTTTCTTTTTTTACTTTTTCCTGTTTGTTTTTGTTCTGTTTTCTTCTGGTTTTCTCATTTTTCACAAAAAATATTTTAACTTAGTCTTTGCAGAGGGCATGGAAGCATGTGCCATCTTGTGGCTGTGTTCTTGCTACATCTTTAATGTCTCATTGTTTTCCTCCCGAACATTTGCTGAAGCACTGTTTGACTCTGATGTTCAGTGTGGCTCTGTAAGGAGTCAGATCCCATGATTCTTCTTTGCCAGCCTAGTGTGATAAAAGCTCTTGGTGTAGCCTCAGGAGAGCTTCAACACTGTTATCTGTCTTCTGCCCTTTTACCCACCATACCTTGAGAAGGAAGGAATGAATGGCCTTTAGTTTGGCTCTGCTGCAGGTACCCGGATGGCCAAAATTTGAACTCCTTGGCAAGTTAGCTTCCTTCTTTATATGTTGTTTTAAGCTTCTAAAACTTGTGTGCATATAGAAATGTTTAAGATGCTCTTAATTTGTTGCTTTATCAGTTGATATTAACTTTCCCTCTATGAATGCAGGAAGATACCTCTTTGCCACTCATGGTCAGTGGCAGTTTTTATCTTCCATTTAAACATGTTTCCTTTAGAACTCTTTTAGATCATATTTCATTTGTTGGTTGAAATCAAAAGCAAAAACTCTTTTATAGGGGGTTTTGGAGAAATTATTTTACAAGTAGATCTTTATACAAAAGTAAAAATATGGCTGAAAAACTTTATGCAAGTATAATATCCTTTTTTATGAAAAGTCATGGGGAAAAGCTATTAAATATCTTATAGCAAATGTCTTAGTATGGGTCTTAGGGAAAACAAACAAGCAGGACTTTGAGGTCCTTGTTCAGGACTGGTAACCTTAATAGTGATTTTTGGATATGTTTTGGTTTATTTGGGGGAGTTAGAATTGTTTATTTGATATCCAGCATTTTATTATTTAAAATTTAAAATTACGTAACCATTTGAAAACCTAATTGACACTGTTGAATCCTGTATTTCTACATCTTTCAAAATGGCTTTAAATTTCTTTTGTTGTTTCCCAAGGACTCATGTGAGTGAAAAACATTCTCAGAAACATACTTGGTTGCTGGAATTTGTTTGGTTTTCAGTTTAAAAGTCTTTTGTCACCACCAAATTAACTACATAATAAGCATAAAACCTGAGCGTAAGGGAGTCAGATGTATTTCCGACTTGATTGATCCACACCACTGGTTTTAACTGGTTTGACTCGCACACCTATAGTTTTGAGATTGGGAATGTTAGTTGACATTTCTCCTTTGCTGCTTCTCTTAAGTTTGCACTAGCTACTTGCTAAGCTTTGCATATTTTTGTTCTTCCTCTGTCAAAACAGTTCGTCGCTTGGAACGCCAGATTTCTGCCTCACGTTGGAATGTTTTCTTGCTCTGTATTAAACTACATGCTTTGTCTTGTGCAGGTGTTGGCTTATGGAAAGACGCATGGTGTGACTTAACATACTTCTCTTATTTTTTGTTTTGTTCTTGTTTTGTTTTGAATTCTGCTTATGGTAGCAGACGTGTTTGCAGTTTCTCTGATTTGAAGGCTTCTTGTTTGGAACCAGTATTTGTAACAAGTGGATCTGTTACTTGCAGAAATATTTTTAAAACAGTGTGTTGATGGCCTTGCAGTTTGAATTCAAGAAACAGAACCATATGTACCCAAGCAAGTAGGTGATTGTACTGTAGAATTCAAGTTTAAAAAGGAAACTTTCAAATCTGTTCCCATTTTTTTTCCAGAAAATGCCACAATTTCTGTAAGAAGTACAGAAAACATATTTGTTGTCTATTGCAAGTGGCATGGCTTGTTAAAAACTACAGATCATTTATTTTCTTTGTGATTAGTTTTTATGTTGAAGTATGTTTCTACAGATGATACATAAAACAGTATCTTTTAGGTAACTATTAAAAACAAAGTATGGTACTCTATTTATTTCTTAAATATTTTTCTTATTGCCTTACTTTAAAATCCTATCACATGGCTATAAACGATGAAGTTCGCTTTCTGTTGCTGGCATAAGCTTGTTTGCCAAAGGATTTTGGCCTTTGGTCATCCACATCTGGCTCCATTTTCCAAGTACTACCCTTTTAAAAAGAAACAATTCTCCCCTTTGTTTTATGGGTTGAATTGACCTGATGTATTTTATCTGATTGGCACGCAAATTTTTAAATTCCTACTTTTAATCTCAAGGGAGCTGTCTTAACTCTTTCTAGGGATATTTTTAGATTCTTTGCAAAATGTTACTCCAGCATTTAACTAGAGCTTACCTCTGAACTTTTAGACTTCTTTATTCTACAGTATCAGAAACTCTTAACCACAGGGATCTTCTTTTCTTTAATACCCTGGTGGTCAGGTTATGGAGGTGGCCAAGAGAAAGCAGCGTGTTCTCTTTCCCTGTTCATAAGACTTGTAACCTTGAGCCCCTCTGACCTTTCTTCTTTAATCTCTGCAAGTTAACAATCTACAAGCAACTTCTTTTAAGATATGAATTTTTCTTTCATCTAAAAAACAGAAGAAAAGCCAAGAATGAGTCAAGTCTGGATCTTTTTGTGTGTGTGTTTCTTTACAGCAGGCTTGGCCTGGAGGAACCCAACAAATTCTCCTGCCTTCAACTTGGCAACAGTTGCCTGGGGTAGCTCTGCACAACTCTGTCCAGCCCACAGCAGTGATTCCAGAGGCCATGGGCAGTGGCCAGCAGCTCACAGACTGGAGGCAAGTGCCCCTGTGTTTCTCTCTGGGAGATTTGCAAGGGCGCATCCCTTAGGGTAGGAGCATTTGAGGATTTGGTGAGACTAGGAAGAAAATAAAGAGAAGGTGAGTTTACCTCTCTTTGAAATCCTTGAAGAAAAGACTCCATATCAGGCAAGAAGATGGAGTTACAAGAAAACTTTTAATACAGGAAACAATAGGTTTGGAGTGGGGGATGGGAAGTTTTTTTGTTTTTGTTTTTGTTTTTGGAGGTGGTACTGGGGATTGAACCCAGGGCCTAGCATGCACTCTACCACTGAGCTATACCCTCTCCCCTTCTCCCCAGGAAGTAACAGGTTTAAGTTCAGCTATTATTTACTTCAGATTTAAGGAAAGTCTTATGTAATTAGAAACCATACAGTGAAAACCTAAGAGCCTTATAATCCAGGTGCCCAACTTTAAAAATAAAACGCAGTTTTATTTGGTTGTTTTAATTGCTTTTAGTACCTATTTGGTGCTAACTTCCCAGTATTTTAGGCATTCACTCTTCTCTTTCTGTTGGTACAGGAATGCCCACTCTCATGGCAACCAGTACAGCACTATTATGCAGCAGCCATCCTTGCTGACTAACCATGTGACATTGGCCACCGCTCAGCCCCTTAATGTTGGCGTTGCGCATGTTGTCAGACAGCAACAATCCAGTTCCCTCCCTTCCAAGAAGAATAAGCAGTCTGTTCCAGTCTCTTCTAAGTAAGTCTCGTAGGGCTGATAGTTAAAACTGCCAGCTTGAGAGCTGTGTTGCCCGGCATTTGGAGTGTTGTGGTATAGGCATTTTTGGTGTGAAGCAGCAGGTAGCTGCCAAATTGAAAAGAACTACCCTTTGGGCGTGCGTAGAGGTGTCCTGGTATGCTAATACTTTCTCTCTGCTGCTACTTCGAATCCAGCTTTCTTTTTTCTGATGTTTTTATTTTTCTGCCCACTTTATAGAGTGAAATTTAACCATGGGGTAAAGGGCATACAAAAATAAAATCTGTGTTCTGTTTTGGTGTTCTTGTCCCTGGAAACACTGGCTAGAGTGGTTAGTTTATTTTTTTATTGGAACTTTTATATAGTTAAGTGTATCGACATAATCATTAGGTAGAAAGGAATCAAAGAGCAAATTGGAAAGAGTTCTGGGGGGAAAAATGTATAATTTTGGGGACCAAGCACTCAATGATATTTCTTGTAACCTTTTCCTACAGGTCCTCTCTGGATGTTCTGCCATCTCAAGTCTATTCTCTGGTTGGGAGCAGCCCCCTCCGCACCACATCTTCTTATAATTCCCTAGTCCCCGTACAAGATCAGCATCAGCCAATCATCATTCCAGACACTCCCAGCCCTCCTGTGAGTGTCATCACTATCCGCAGTGACACTGATGAGGAAGAGGACAACAAATACAAGCCCAATAGGTAAGAAAGGGGAATGGTTCCCTGGCTCAGTGACTCCTACCCTCGGTCTTAGACTGTTGTCTTCAGGCAAGTAGCCCAGTTTTGGCCAGGAAAGGAAGGAGTAACAAAGGGTATTTTGGAAGCATGGCCTTGGACTAGTGAGCCAAAACAGTCAAATTTCCATAACTGAGCATTGCCAAGTTTTCTGTAATATTACACATGTTCATCAGTTAAATCAGTCTTTCAGATACATTAGATGGAAGGTGTGTATTATGTTGTCAGGCTCCTCTGGCTTGGAATGTACATTGTATGCTACAGACATGATCCCCTGCCTTTAAGGAACTTTAGAGTCTCAGAACAGATAATATAACAGAAGCATCTAAACAATAGTTAATTGGAACAAGTCGGTAGGTATGAGATTATTTGAAATTTGTGTAAGTTGTTAATCTGAACAGGCCTCTTTAGAAGAGGTAGAACTTTAAGTAGGTCTACCTTCTTTTCCCCATTCTGCTCTATGGTCATTCAGCTTAAGTACCAGATTACTTCCTCTTATCCCAGCACCTTATCCAGGTCCTTAACTGGGTAGTTAACTGAGAGAGAGTGGATACATTTAAGAACTGTGATACCTCCCTTAATGTGAACATAGTTGCCTTGATTGTTCTGTGTTCTTCATTGGGTTTTTGGTGTTAGACATACAGAATAACCTTACTTTTACCTGAGGCGGTAGGATGACACATAAAAGTAATTTAGGAGACTGAACAGTCATATGTATATGAAGTTTAAAGGAACTTGAAAGAGTAAATTTACAATGAAGTACTTCAAAAGAGCTATTTACAGTTACAAAATGGTTTTTACAAATGGCTATCTACAAATGGTAGGTAGACTTGTAACTAAGTTTTAAAAATGGCCCTTGAATTGATTTGGTGAAGAAAAATAGTAAACTTTCCAGTGAGGAAAAGTGGCTTAGTACTGACAAAAATTAAATAACCAGTAGGATTGCTTTGACTGGAGCCATGCCTATTAAAAAATAAGGGAAAAGTAAAGTTAGTAAGGCAGGAATCCATTTGTGAAGAAGTTTTTTTAAAAACACCTATAGCAAGAAGTTTGATTAAAAGTGACAAACCACTTACAGTCTAGCAGGGAGATAGGAAAAAAAGTGGTGTTTGAAGAATACTGTTGACATAACTGTGAATGGGAATGGCTGCGAGGCCACATGGAACAGTTGTTGGAGGTATGTGCTCTGCAGTCTCTCTGTCCTGGGTCTGAATCCTGTCTTCACCACTTACCACTTACTTAGGTTTCTTCATCTCCCTCTGCCTCAGTTTCCTCATCTGCAGGGCAGGCATAATAGTACCTACTTTACAGAGGTGTTGTGAGGGTTCAGTGAGATGTGTGTGGAGTGTAAGAATAGTGCCTGATGCATAATCCGCACTCAGGAGTTTGCTGCTGCCACTGTTGTTATTATTACTGTCATCATCATCATCATGGTTATTTTGGGAGGACCAGAGACCATCAAAGAAACATTGCTTTTCACGTCAAATTTTCATGTACTTTCTTCTCCTCAGCTCTGGCCTGAAGGCAAGGTCTAATGTCATCAGTTACGTCACTGTCAATGATTCTCCAGACTCTGACTCTTCTTTGAGCAGCCCCTATTCCACTGATACCCTGAGCGCTCTCCGGGGCAACAGTGGGCCCCTTCCGGAGGGGCCTGGCAGAGTCGTGGGAGATGGCGCTGGCACCCGCACCATCATTGTACCTCCACTGAAAACTCAGCTTGGTGACTGCACCGTAGCAACCCAGGCCTCAGGTGAGTATCTTCACAGCTAGACTTGAATTCTTGGTGTGATGTGTGCCCCTCTCATATTTTGCTCTAATGCACTTATGCCAATGGTACGGACCGGTGGCATAGATTTTCTTAAAAATTAATTAATTCAGAAATCAGTTCCTTGTGATGTCAAATTGTTTTTGGCCATCAATTTGTCTTCCTATTTTTATTTTGCTTGGATTCATATACAGATGAGTTTGCAGTCTCAGAAACATGCTCACTGTTGATGGGAGAAGATGGGTAAGCGCATGTTGTGTGGCAGGGAGTTTGGCTTTTTGCCACAGATGATTCGACTTTACAATCCAGAAGTGAACAGGAATTGATAATATTACAAATGACTGCAAAAGTGTTTTGGAAAACAGTATGTACTTTAGGTCTTTTCTCACCCAGCGGTGGGTGTAGCAGTGATGCTTTTGTGGGTTTTATTATCAATCTGATTACCTCCATCTCTTGTGCTCTGTTAGCTGCTGGGTTTAGGCTCCCTGGTCCAGTTATTGGGTAATGCTAACTGCGGTGACAGGCCCGAGTTTTCCTGGCTGGACATAATAGAAGTTTACTTGTTATTCGCATGACTTCCCAGTGCAAGTCCTCCTGGTTGGGGGGCCTGCAGAGCCTTGGAACCCTCGATGTTCAATCAGGAAAGAGAGACTAGGGAGGAGGCACACATAGTTTTTAACCCCTTTAGTTCTGGAAATAGTGAAAACTCATCACATGGCCCCACCTAGGGGCAAGGGGGTCCAGGAAATGTAGTCCTTGTCTGAGCAGCTGTTTTCCTGTGGCAACTCTAGACACCAGAGGAGGGGAGTGTGAAATGTTGGCATCAGTGTAGCCATCTCTTCCATACTTTTATAAACTAGTGTTTTACTATGAGTTACATTCCTGCCAAATGGAATGTGTCTGCATAGACAGGGCTCTAGCTTGAAGGTGTGTGGTCCTGCTCCTCAGAAGTAGACAACTGTACCATTGCAGACAAGGCACAACTTCCTGATGCCAGGCTACTGAGCAGCATGATTAGGAGCTCTGCCTGCTGTTGGGTCCAAAGAAAATAAGGTACTCCACAAGCCACTGAATAAATGCTCCAGTTTTCCTAGTGGGACCACAGAAGGAAGCAAAATTTTGGAAATTGATCATGCTTGTATTCAACTGCCCAGCAGTTTCTTAGAATTTGAAGACAGTGAATGCCTAGCAAGATATAATCTTGACTTCGTTTAAATCCTTTTGACACTTGAATGTTCTCAATATTACCAATATCTTACTCAGTTTCACACTGTCATTTCTGTACTTGTTCAGACCCTTCCTACATAAAACTCTAGGCTTCTTGGGAGGAGGGACTGTGTCTTACTTGTGTTTTTATTTCTAACAGTACCTTACATATTTACTGTAATATTTACTGAAGCGAACCTTTTGAAGATCCTTTATGGAGCTTTGTAGCAAGACAGAAAAGAAATGGATAATACAGTTTTTGTTCTTCTAGTGTAAATGTAACTAAGGAAATAAGATACACATGAAACCTTAACTCTTGCAAACATGGCCTGATTAATAAAATGCCACCTGAGGTTTAGCTCAGTGATACTGAGCTGATGTCTGCTCATGACTCAGGCCTGGCCCTTTCCTAGGTCTCCTGAGCAGTAAGACCAAGCCCGTGGCCTCGGTGAGTGGGCAGTCGTCAGGATGCTGTATCACCCCCACGGGGTATCGAGCTCAACGCGGGGGGACCAGCGCTGCACAGCCACTCAACCTTAGCCAGGTAAGCGCTAGGGGCTGCTGCCTTCTGTTTGGGGACCCCCCTATTGTTCCTCTCTGGAGAACCCTGCTTCTGGCTGGACTGCTGAATAAAGCTAAATGAAGCCCCTTTTGTGTCCGACAGTTGGTGTCCCATGGCCTGCGTCATTCCTGCATGTGCCGTGTCTTCAGTCCCTCTGTGTGTTCAGGATGTACACAGCTTCTCCTTCAGACCTCCCTAGTCTGGCCTGGAAGATTAGAGAAATGTCTGGAATTTAGAAAGAGCCTAGGATGCTTTAGTCCGTGCCTGGTTCTACACCACCACATGCACTGAGACCAGATTCTCCTCCTTTACCTCTCGGGTCATAAATAACCTGAGCCTTACACTGTTTACTTGAGCCAGGAGGCAGTGAAAAGCTTTCTGGCCACTTAATCAACTCATTCTAGTCCTACGTGTTGCATGAGTCAGGGATTTGGGGCTTTTTCCCCAGATCTGATCCTCTGATGGAGTGGGGAGGGTCACTCTTCTGTTTGTGTTCACTTTTTCCTCAGCTAAAATTCTGGTGCTTGTATGATGTCTACCAGGAGTGAGAAAGTGTGAATATGAGGGTGTAACTGGATGTGTGCACATGCATGTGTGTTTGTATGCATGTGAGAGAGAAAGTGCAAATGTAAGTTCGAGTTAGTGCATGTGTTTTAGGCTCCACAATTCAAGAGGGATATGAAGAACTTAGAGGAGAACAAAAGAAAACAATGGCAAGGAAGAAAGGTTAGGAAAAATTCAAAGTCACTGACGCCAGAATAGGGTGAGTTGAGTCAACAGTTACTCGCTTGCAGGAGTGGGTACCCCTGTGAACTTTTGATTCCCCCTTTTCCTCTGTCATACTTGAGAGCAAACTGCTGCTATTTGGGCTGGGTTAGGATCTATTCTGCCAAGAGGCAGAGGGATGGATGGCTGACTTCTGACAGCATTGCCAGTCTGGGAGATTCTGTGCTATGGCAGCCCAGAAGTGGTATAAGTTAGACCCTCAGCTCTCAACTTGGCCTTGGTGCCTTTGGTGCCTTTGGTGCCCTGAACCAGAGTGACCTTGGGATTCCTCACTCCCTTCTTCCTTCTTCCAGAACCAGCAGTCATCTTCAGCTCCAACCTCGCAGGAGAGAAGCAGCAACCCTGCCCCCCGCAGGCAGCAGGCGTTTGTGGCCCCGCTCTCCCAAGCCCCCTACGCCTTCCAGCACGGCAGCCCACTCCACTCGACGGGGCACCCACACCTGGCCCCAGCCCCTGCTCATCTGCCGAGCCAGCCTCACCTGTATACGTACGCGGCCCCCACCTCTGCTGCTGCACTGGGCTCCACCAGCTCCATTGCTCATCTCTTCTCCCCACAAGGCTCCTCAAGGCATGCTGCAGCCTATACCACCCACCCGAGCACTCTGGTGCACCAGGTCCCTGTCAGTGTTGGGCCCAGCCTCCTCACTTCTGCCAGCGTGGCCCCTGCTCAGTACCAACACCAGTTTGCCACCCAGTCTTACATTGGGTCTTCCCGAGGCTCAACAATTTACACTGGATACCCACTGAGTCCTACCAAGATCAGCCAGTATTCTTACTTGTAGTTGGTGAGCGTGAGGGAGGAGGGGTCAAGAACCTGGCCCAGAGTTCTTAGTAACGGGCTGTGATGAACTCCTCCCCTACCCTCTCCTGAAACTCCTTAGCCAGCAATGTGCTCTGCAGGGGCCCACTGAAGCAGAGGGCTTTTCTCTGGGGAATCTGTCTCAGTGCTGACTGCATTGTTGTAGTCTCCCAAAGTCTGCCCTGTTTTTTAATTCTTTATTTTTTGTGACAGCATTTTTGGTATTTGGGAGAGTTCAGATGCCCATCTTCTGCAGTTACCAAGGAAGAGAGATCATTCTGAAGTTACCGTTTGAAAAATATTTTCTCTCTCTGACTTGATTTCTATAAATGCTTTTAAAAACAAATGAAGCCCCTCTTTATTTAACTTTGTGTTATTGTAATTGCTGGTCAGAGGACAAATGCTGATAGAAGGACTTGAAATCTGATAACAAGTAAGAAAAGAAAATTCATTGCTTTCTGCTTGTTTAAAAACCAAGACCAATTTAATTGCTTATTTTGAAAGCAGCTTGCACAAGTCTGTATTTTACTATCTCGCATTTCTCCTTGAAATTTTACCTTTGCTAATGGGACATTTAAACTTACACTGTTTTCTTTTCATGTCACGTGATACTTAATGGGAAATTGTTGTTTTTGCAAAACTGGCTACGTACTGCTCTGTTACTATGGGGATTCTCTCAGTTGCTTCTGTGTTTATTATAAAGTAGTGTTTAAAAGGCAGCTCACCATTTGCTGGTAACTTAGTGTGAGAGAATCCGTACCTACCGTGAAAGCACCAGGTGTTCTTTTTAAATGAAGCCTTGTGCGTTCTTTTTAAATTATTTTTAAAGAGTCCTTCTCTCTCTGATTCAGCTTAAATTTTATTATCGGAAAAGCCATTAAGGTGGTTATTATTGTATGGTGGTGGTGGTTTTATTATATTCAGAATCTCTTTGTATTACGTGATACTGGCATTGATGAGCTTTGCCTAAAGATGAGTATGAATTTTCAGTAATACACCTCTCTCTTTGCCTCATCTCTCCCTTCGTTCTGTGTGGTTTATTTGGGGAGAAAGTGAAAGGATCTGCAACCAGATGTAAGAAGGTCGTGTATAGCTTTTATACTTTAAAGTAGCTTTCTTTGTATGCCAGCAGCAAATTGAATGCTCTCTTATTAAGACTTATACAATAAGTGCATGTAGGAATTGCAAAAAATATTTTAAAAATTTATTACTGAATTTAAAAATATTTTAGAAGTTTTGTAATGGTGGTGTTTTAATATTTTGCATAATTAAATATGTACATATTGATTAGAAGACTATAACAAGCAATTTTTCCCCGCTAACCCCAAATGTTATTTGTAATCAAATGTGTAGTGATTACACTTGAATTGTGTATTTAGTGTGTATCTGATCCTCCAGTGTTACCCCGGAGACGGAATTGATGTCTCCATTGTATTTAAACCAAAATGAACTGATACTTGTTGGAATGTATGTGAACTAATTGCAGTTATATTAGAGCATATTACTGTAGTGCTGAGTGGGCAGGGCCATTGCCTGCAGGGAGAGGAGACCCTTGGAATTGTTTTGCACAGGTGTGTCTGGTGAGGAGTTGTTCAGTGTGTGTTTCTTCCTTCCCCTTCTCCTCCTTCCCTTATTGTAGTGCCTTATATGATAATGTAGTGGTTAATAGAGTTTACAGTGAGCTTGCCTTAGGATGGACCAGCAAGGCCCCGTGGACCCCGAGCTGTTCACTGGGATTTACCAGAACAGGATTAGTAGCTGTGTTGTGTAAATGCATTGTTCTCAGTTTCCCGGCCGACACTGAAAAATAAAAACAGCAGCTTCTCTCCTTACGGCCACCTCCACCCCTTTCCATTTTGGATTCTCAGCTGAGCTCTCACGGAGGCGTTTTCCCCATGCGACTCTCTCACTGTGCGTTGCTACCTTGCTTCTGTGAGAATTCGGGAAGCAGGTGAGAGGAGTCAAGCCAATATGAAATATGCATTTTTTTCTTTTTTTTTTAAGTATGTGCAATCGCTTTTAGATGAGATTTGTTTTTTCCTTTTCCCACGTGGCAGTCCTTCCTGCACATAGTCGACATTCCTAGTACAATATTTGCTTGTTGAATAAAAACATGTAACAAATGTGTTTATACCAAAGAGCCTGTTGTGTTGCTTACCACGTCCCCATACTGTGAGGAGGAGTCTCGTGATGCCACTGTTGACAGGGAACTCACAGAAAGGTCTCTTAGTTGGTGAAGAATATTAAGAGGGAACCAAAGCCTGTGAGTCACTGGGCTTTTGAGGTTTCTTTTTAACAACTTGTATATTCTTGGGGCCCTTCAAACTGTGAAATTGTCCTTGTACTCTTAGCTCCTACACGGATCTGGGTCAAGTAGAGGGTAGTGGGGATGGCAAGTTCCTGCCCGTAAAAGATTTGGGGGAAGAAGGTTAACCCTGAGATGTAGACGTGTTCCATCTGAACTGAGAATTGTGTATTTGAGGGATAAGTCTAGGACTGGTTCTTCGTAGAGATGGTGTCAAGGAGGTGCAGGATGGAGATGGGAGATTTTCATGGAGCCTGGTCAGCAAGCTCTGTACCGGGGTGGACACCGAGGAGCTGTCAAGGTATTTGGAATTTCTTCATTGTAAGGAGGAAGGGCTTTCAAGAGGGGGCAGATGGTCAGTACAGCCTAACAGGAACATGTCGGTGTTTTCTGAATTTTTTTAATCATTATATTGAGTTGTGTTCTCAGCACCATGTTGGTCAAGATACCCAGGCAGTTTGTATAGTTTCTGTCATTGGTGTTATACAGCTTTTTGGCCAGTGTGTGTGATCTTTATGTCTCTCTTTGCTAAGCACATTCTCATTTTCTTGCTCAAAGGCAGATCTAGTTTCTAATGGAAACATTTTTTGTTCCTTATCTTTCCTTGACAAGGGATAAGATTTGTTATTTTTGTAAGAAATGAGATGCAGGGAAAAAAAAACATGTAACACTTCACTCTCGTCCCCATCCCCCCCCCCCCCAGTCCAGTAAGAGGATACCACTTAAGACAGGAGTCTTCACGGGGAGAAGGCGATACCAGGCGCTTGTATGTTACCTTAATCACCTTACTAGCAATGTGTGGCTTTAAGAATTTTAGAGATTTTCAGTCTTAGTCTGCAAATTGGCGTTTCAGATTTACCAAGATAAAAACCCACCTGTGTCTACTGAATGTGTATGTGCTCAATGTGGCTTTAGATTCTGTCCCTGGGGCTTAACTTTGCTGGCCCTGACAGGACGGGGGAAGCCCATGAATTAAGTGAGCAGCTGGTCCGGGTCACAGTGGCCTGACCTCCGACCAGCTTAAGGCTTTAAGTCCTCTCAGAACTTGTTTCCAGCTTCTCCCTTTTAGGGTGAGAGAGAAAGTGGGAAGGGTTAGGTCCAGCCACTCTCGGCTCATCTGGACGCTCTGTCACTGCGCAGTTTTTGTTAGCTCCCAGGAGGTGATACTGCTGTCACTGCTCAGCTAAAATCCCAGCCCCAGGAAGAAGAACTCCATTTAAGCAGTTCTGGTCATCCATCGTCCTCCACTCGAGGGGCTCAGCTTGACTCAGCTTGACTGCCCGTAGCCAGGCAAGCACAGTACTGTGTGTTTTATTCAGCATTATTATGCAAAACCCCACTGGTTAGGATGGTTTGTTTTAGGATAGGAAGTGAAATTGCCTCTCAGTGACAGGAATGACCCAAGCCTGCTTCCTATTTCGATTTTCTTTTTTTTTAAACTGATGGATGGTGCAGCATGTCTACATGGTTGTTTGTTGCTAAACTTTATATAATGTGTGGTTTTGATTCAGCTTGAAAAATAATCTCACTACATGTAGCAGTACATTTTATGTACATTATATGTAATGTTAGTGTTTCTGCTTTGAATTCTTGATATTGCAATGGAATTCCAACTTTATTAAATGTATTTGATATGCTAGTTATTGTGTGCGATTTAAACTTTTTTGCTTTCTCCCTTTTCTGGTTGTGCGCTTCTTTTACAACAAGCCTCTAGAAACAGTTTCTGAGAATTACTGAACTCTGTAATGCAGATGTACTTAGGGAGTATGTAAAATAATCATTTTAACAAAAGAAATAGATATTTAAAATTTAATACTAACTACGGGAAAAGGGTCCATTGTGTAAAACATAGTTTATCTTTGGATTCAATGTTTGTCTTTGGTTTTACAAAGTAGCTTGTATTTTCAGTATTTTCTACATAATATGGTAAAATGTAGAGCAATTGCAATGCATCAATAAAAATGGGTAAATTTTCTGATTCATGTGTCTGTGTTTGACTTCTTTTATAGGGGGACGAAGGGAGTGAGTGGCTAAACACATTGCATCTGAACATCACTTGAGTTAGAGACAAATTCTTTCTTCATACAAATCTCCACAGCAGAACAGGAGTGAGTAGGGAACACTTCCCAAGAATGGAGTGTCAGGGCCCTAACCGATCTGGCCCTGTGAAAGAGGCAGAAACTTCGGACACAAGCTAATTAAAATCTGCTTCCTAACGTGTTCCACCAGATATCTCAATAGCAGAATGAGAATAAGAACAACCACAAGGAGATGCTGTTTTCCCTTCCTTTCAAACTGCACTGTTAGAAGCATATTTGTTTTAAGAGAAGATTTTTGATCAGATTTCTCTTGATGAAAGTGAGTAAAATTTCTCCTGATGAAGAATTAGAGATTTGTCTACATTCGTCACTGCACGTCTCTGAATAATCACTATGTTCATTTGACTTCTTTTGATGCATGTGTTTCAGGACAGGTGTACCTTACAGGGGTCATTGTTCATTTTGGGCTCCTGCAGTCATCACTGGGATATAGCAATGAGAAACATTTAGAAACACCCTTTTGGACCATAACCAAGAGAAATTATCACTAGCCCCTTCTCCCCAGACAGTAGGGAGGTCAGAGTACATTTATTTTGGTTTAGACTGCAACATACATTTCAAGATTTTTTTTCTTTAGATGAATGTAAAATCAGTGTGAGCTCAGTGACTACTTCCCAGTTTTGGTAAGAATATACCTAGAAGCTTTGGGGCAAAGGAAGACTATATATAAAAAGGCTCTGTTGTCAGTCTTGCTTCCAGATAATCAAGAATTAATTTACTAGTTTCTCAATCACGTGTTTTGGGGTTTTTTGTTTGTTTGTTTTCTGATAGTTTAATCTCAGCTACATTCTCTTTCTTAGGCTAAATCACAGAGAGATTGGGATAGCCCCATAAATAATCGGATAGTCCATGGGGAAAGCTACATTGTAATCACAAAAACCCCTGTAAATTCTATCTGCTTGGCTTGCTTTGTGGAAAATTTTCCACAGGAGGTGAAGTCTAAGCCTTGGTTTCCCTGTAAATCCTGAGGTGATACCAGGTGCTTGGCACAAGATGGCACCAATGAGCTGTAGAAGAAGGTGGTACAGCCTTGCCCACTGTGGCCCTTTTACCCACCTCTTCCCCTCAAACCTCATCCCCTCTGTTTCCAGCCACCACTAAAGGCAGAAACCAATCCATGCTGTTATTTTTGGGAGAGGGAAGGATTCATGAAGCCTGTTTCTTAAGTCAGCACTGGAAGCATTCTAAAACAGGAATAGAGTTTGCTGCGTCTTCTCTGGGGCCTCTGCCTCCCCCTGCTAACTCCTTTTCCTGGGTGACTGCCCAGAAGGCCTTTGCCCCAGGGTTCCCAGTCTCCTACCCCTCTCCTGAGGGGCCTGCAGCCTAGGCAGGAGGTGGTTAAGCTTCTGGCTGCTCTGCAATAGGGCCATCTGTGTTTGATCAATCCGAGCGGAAAGGAGGGGGTGGGGGCTGTAAAGACTGTGAGAGCATTCCAGAGTAGTGAGAGAGACCCGGAGATCCAGAAAGAGAAAAGGCACCGCCCCCACCCCGCCTCCAAAGCTAGCCCGCCGGCTTGAGTGGAAGAGGCCGTCTGCACACGACTACACACTCGGTCTCCCCTGGCCCCACTCTCCGGCTGCCATGGGGCCCCGCACTCCTCTCCTCATCTTGTTCCTTTTGTCATGGTCGGGACCCCTTCAAGGACAGCAGCACCACCTGGTGGAGTACATGGAGCGCCGACTAGCTGCCTTGGAGGTAAGTGACTCCTTTTCTGGCCCAGCCTGGAAGGATTCCACATCTGTTGATTTATCCAGTTTGTCAGTGGGTGAATGCCAAGTTAGGGCTCTGTAAAGACCTACAGAAAACTTCATCTTTTAATAAGAGGATCCTCAAAGTTGCAAGCCCTCCTCTTTTCCCCACACACAAAGAGCAATTCCAGAACAGATAGACCCTTTTGCATTTTACCTCCAGGATTAGATGGGCTGAGGGAACAGAGTGGCCATGAGAGCTGGAATTGTGGGGCTGCATCTCAGGATGAGCTAATGATTCTGCTAAAGTTGGAAATTCTCAGAATATCTGCAACTCTCTGCCTTTTTAAGTTTGAAGTCTGTAGCATCTTAATTCCCAAGAGGAAGACTGTATAACGGAGCAGAGACCCTTTCTCACCCTCCTGCACATGGACGGCCCTAGAAGCCCAGATGACTCAGTGGCATTGCTCACAGAGACAGTCTGCAGGACTCCAAGTCGGGATGGAGGCCTAGGTGAATCTTAGCCAGGCTCTTTGCACATTTAGCACCTCTGAACATTTGGTTTCCTTTCCGTGGGGCTGAAGGGGATGTTGATGCCTGGCTGAGTTTGTGCTTTTTGCCATTCCTGACTCCCTGGTTGGGCCTCTCCCTGGCCGGGAGTTGTAACCCTCCAGCCCTCCCTCCTGCCGCCCCATCCCTTCAGGAACGGCTGGCCCAGTGCCAGGACCAGAGTAGTCGGCACGCTGCTGAGCTGCGGGACTTCAAGAACAAGATGCTGCCGCTGCTGGAGGTGGCCGAGAAGGAGCGGGAGGCGCTCAGAACTGAGGCAGACACCATCTCGGGGAGAGTGGACCGTCTGGAGCGGGAAGTGGACTATCTGGAGACCCAGAACCCAGCCCTCCCCTGTGTAGAGGTTGACGAGAAGGTGACCGGAGGTCATGGGACCAAAGGCAAGGGCAGAAGGAATGAGAAGTATGATATGGTGACAGGTAAGCAATCTGAACTAACCCCTGACACTCTCAGTACCTGTATTCTTCCTTGGTTCTTTCTTTTTTTCTCCCTATCCCAGTCCATTTGGCTCTGCCTTCTGGAATCTGTCTTAGGGAAATCTCTATAATAACAGTTTGTTAAGGAGAGTTTCTGAGGACCCACATACCTTTTCTCTAATCCCGGTAAGAATAGAGGCAGCCACTGGGCAAATGCTGGCTCTTCTCCAAATGGCGCCCCCTGGGGAGTTCCTGCACTGAGCATCTAACTCTTGCCTGTGTTTCCTTGTCTTGTGCTCTTCTCCTTTCCCACCAGACTGTGGCTACACCATCTCCCAGGTGAGATCAATGAAGATCCTGAAGCGTTTCGGGGGGCCTGTGGGCCTGTGGACAAAGGACCCATTGGGACCTGCAGAGAAGATCTATGTGTTAGATGGGACCCAGAACGACACAGCCTTTGTCTTCCCAAGGCTGCGTGACTTCACCCTGGCCATGGCTGCCCGGAAAGCTTCCCGAGTCCGGGTGCCCTTCCCCTGGGTAGGCACGGGCCAGCTGGTATATGGCGGCTTTCTGTATTATGCCCGGAGGCCTCCTGGAAGACCTGGAGGGGGCGATGAGTTGGAGAACACTTTGCAGCTCATCAAATTCCACCTGGCCAACCGCACGGTGGTGGACAGTTCCGTATTCCCCGCAGAGGGTTTGATCCCCCCGTACGGGCTGACGGCAGACACGTACATAGACCTGGCGGCTGACGAGGAGGGCCTTTGGGCTGTCTATGCCACTCGGGAGGATGACAGGCACTTGTGTCTGGCCAAGTTAGACCCACAGACACTGGACACAGAGCAGCAGTGGGATACACCGTGTCCCAGAGAGAATGCTGAGGCTGCCTTTGTCATCTGTGGGACCCTATATGTCGTCTATAACACTCGCCCCGCCAGTCGGGCCCGCATCCAGTGCTCCTTTGATGCCAGTGGCACCCTGACCCCCGAGAGGGCAGCACTCCCTTATTTCCCCCGCCGATATGGTGCCCATGCCAGCCTCCGCTATAACCCCCGAGAGCGCCAGCTCTATGCCTGGGATGATGGCTACCAGATTGTCTATAAGCTGGAGATGAGGAAGAAGGAGGAAGAAGTTTGAGGGAGGGAGCTAGTTCAGTCTCTTTCACCTCCATACAGTTATATCCCTACTAAATTTCCCGCTCCTCAGTCTCCGAATGTGGGCAAGTTGTGATTCAAATCTCACATTTTTAGCCAATTGAAGCCAAATTTTCATTGCCCCTTCTTTTCATATGGGACTCCAGAGCTTGAAGAATCCTTTTAGACCTAAGAGAAAGCCCTAAAGGTTCACTTGTTCCCTCCCGCTCCCACGTCAAGGAATGTCAGGCCAGTCGGAGACCACCCAGACGCAGAGCTCTGACCCTCGTGTGGGGGCAACCCCACGGAAGAGGCAGCAGAGTATTTCTTGCCTCAGTGCAAGTCAGGGGAGAGAGGGCTAGGAGGAGACTTTCAACTCTGCCCTCCTCCTCTTCCCCCTCCAGTACCCTAAAGAATGGGACTCATTTTGTATTGCAGTCTTTTGCATTAAAAGGAAAATCCACTTTTCCTGGCCTGTGTTTGTTTGGGGTAGCCCTCCGATCGGGTTTCCTCCCATGATCCTCCATTTTCTTCTCTGCCCCATCTGCACTCCTTCAGCCACATTAGGGACTTGGCTGGGCTCCCTTGCTGAGGCAAAGGGAACTTCTCTAGGTACAGATTTGACTGGGAGGCGCCTGGAGAAGCGGCAGAATCCCGCCACTTCAGGAGGCTGGGTGAAAAAGGCCTCCGTCCACACTCACCTTCGTCCACGGCAGCCCTCCCAGAACCACCAGTGGCACAGTGCCTCTGGCCACAAGACGGGAGCCCAGGGGCAGAGCTTCTAATTCCAATTCTCTGAGGTTTTGAACCAGAAAATGGATTTTAGTCACATTTAGTCTAATGTGGAAACCAGAGCCCTGAAGGCATGTGTGTTCAGTAAGAACAAAGTCTCACCTCTGGGACTCTGCCGCCAATGCTGAACCCCGCTTCTGTCTCCAGCACCCGGCTGTCTCCAGTGCCAGGTTGCACAATAATGCTTGGTCAGAACCACTCTGATTTTCCTCCTGCCACGGCGCCTGCAGTTGGGGCCAGGAGGAGGGGCAGTGACCACGGCCCAGATGTTATTCTTACCAGTTTCCCAGCACATCCCTCTCTCCACCCTCCTCACCCCCACCTACCAACCCCAGTCCTGGAACCTGGCCCAAGTCTGTCCGGGAGGCCTGGAAACTTAACCCTTTCCTGCCTAGTTCTTTGGTCTCTGGTCTGGAATTGCAGAAGGCCACCCGGAGAAGGGAAAAGGGACAGGAGGAAGTGACCTGGGTTTTAGACTCCAGTCTCTAGGAATCTGCAGAGATCTGTACTGGACCCACTCCAGCCTCTTCTTCCTTGTGTCCAGCACTCAGGAGCGAGGCCATCTGATGGACGAGATCCACTGCTTTGACAGTGAAGTTGACCTCAGGCAGCCCTGGGAGTCCTCTTGGTTATTTACCCCACGGTGGGGAGGGAGTGTAACGAGCAGGACCCTATGGTCCTTCCTGGGACCGACTCCTCCCCCATACCCTCTCTGAAGGACCTAGGTAATGGTATGCGGCGCACATGTCCTGAGTTGTTTTACAGATGCTAGAATCCTTACCCAATGGAAGATGTTAGTTACTTGATCACGAGCCCCCAGACCTATGGGCACCTAAGATTGATCATATTAACCCCTGTGACACGCCCTGTTACCTCAACAACAACCAATCAGATAATTGTGCACAGCTGACCACAGGCCCGGGGCTCCCCTCTCTCACCTGGCTTTTGAAAATACTCAGCTGAAACCCTTCAGGGAGTTCAGGGTATTTGAAACAGGACCACCCGTCCTCCTTGCTCGGCCCTGCACTCAACCTTCCTATGCTCCAAACTCTGATGTGTCGGTTTGTTTGGCCTCACTGTGTGTTGGGTGCATGAACTTGCGTCTGGTAACAAAAGGCCCAGGTCTCCTCTCCCAAGTCCGTCCCTGTCCTGTCCCTGCTCCCTAGAAGAGGGGATCTGTCAGGGCCTGTGATCCTCCCTTTGTCATCTCTTGTCTCCCCCGGCAGAGCTGCTCCTGACGTAGGTTGGTGAGGAAGGGGAACGAAAGGCAGTGAAGCACCTCACAAAGGCCCTATTGTAGGGAGCGGGGCGGGTGGGGGCTCGCTTCCATTCAGTTCTCTCTAATGTGGGGCTGGCAGCAGTAATCACCGCCTGTCAGCCCACGGAGGGGTCTGCCCACGGAACATCTGGTTCCCGCAGCTCACGGCGCACAAGGAGGGTGTGGAGGAGGGGGGGAGTTCTCAGCGGAGGCCTGGAGAAAGGGGTCCAGGCCCAGGAGGGCGCGTGTGCGCACGTGCGTGTGCACGTGGTGGGGCGCTCGTCTCCTTCCTAGTGTGACGCTGCGTGTCACTGTCCGATCTTGAGCTGCTAGAGGGTGGGGCCGTGTCTGTAGAGTATCCTGACACTGCACCAAACAGCAGAAGCGGCTTTTTGACAACCCTGAGGAGGGAGTAGCTCAGAGAGGCCCCGTGTAAGTGGCATCATCATGAGGAGCGAGTACTGACACCGGGTCCCTGCACCCCACACCGTGTGTGCCTGTCTTTGTGGCATCTTTCTTTGCCTGGCTGCTCAATGAGAGGGGGGGAAAAGCAGCTTGTGTGTGTGTGCGCACCTGCCTCAAATTTCTTTGGAAAAGTTCACTCAGACTTTTCTGAAAGGGCAGAAATCTCTGGGGCCTTGTCACTTATTACTTCTTGTTTTTTCTCTTTCTGGCTCCTGGACAACAGCTAGAACTATCTTGGAAGCATTTCACAAGGTGAGTGGAATTGTGTGGGTAGATCCAGCCAAGTGTCCAGATTCATTAAACGAAACTCTCTGTTGCTCAAGGAGAGAGCCTCGGGGGCTGTATCCTACCGTCAAAAAGCAGCCCCACTGCCCCTTCTCAGACCCTCCATAGCACATCACTTAGCAGAAATGGGTTATGAACTCTGGTTGGGGTTGAACAAGAGACAGTGGAGAGCAGAGGCCCTAATGGGGGAAAGAGAGGCTTAAAGTCCAAAGAGAATTTCCACGTCTGCTCCCAAGACTTGGCCCTACGACCATCAACAGCTGGGGATGGAGCTGCAGGAAGAGCCTCAGGAAGCAGGAGGGGGGACAGCTGTCTGCCAGACCCTTGGTCCAGATGTCACCTCTCCATCCCAAGGCAGGGTTGCAAGGGCTCCCTTTACCCCTACTCTGCCCTGAGAGTTTCCCACCCTAACCTCCAAGCTCTCTTCTTGGTTCTCAATATCTTCTCCTCCCTGCTGCTGGTCTTTGTGTCTGCCTGCCAGAGAAACCAACGCATTTGTCTTGTCATTTTCATCAGGGAACCTGAGCCAATGTTGCCTGAGCCCTGGGGAGGGAGGGAGAGGGCAGAGATGTAAGGAATGAAGTTGTTGATTCAGCTGTCATCGCTTCCTCTGGGATCAGGCTCTGAGCTAAACAGGAACCAGCGCCCTTTCTCTCTTCCGCCTCCTCCAGGCTCAGAGTTTCTGGATCCCTTCTCAATCCCTCTCCTTGGATAGGCACCCCCTTCTCTGCGGCTCCTGGAGCATCTCTTCCACTGCTCCCCATTTTACTACCTGGTTTAAGTCAAAACATGCCCATTTTGAGAGTTGAGACTGTCTTGGTATTTCTCCCAGCCGGAGCCAGGTCTCTCTGGGACCTGGGGTCCAGCCTCTCTCTGGCTGCCTCGGCAGTGTTGTCTCAGCTCCGGGAGGGCTCTTCTGTTCCTTCAGCCAGAGAGCAGAGGCCGTGCTTCTGCCCTTTGCCCCTCTCAGCAGCTGCAGCCTCTCCTCTGCCGCTGCAGCCTGACGCTTCCTCCTTTGCCACCCCGGCCACCAGGACTGGTAAGCTCTCCTCTGCCTGTTCCTTAACTTCAGCTCGCACCGTGCAGAGCTTAAAAGATTAAATCTTTATTTATGGATTTAATAATTCCAGAGAAGAATTATAAATGTGGAAACCAATGTATTACTTTGAAGGGCAGAATGAGAAAGTAAAAACAAACATCTCTCAGCACCTTCTCTCCAGGACACAGGGGTTCTAACAATGTCTGGAGTCGGACATATCTCTGGGGTCTCTCCGGCCCCCCAAACTCCACCTTCTCTGAGAACAGACACCCTTACTTCCCATCCATAGCTGTGGACTCTCTCTCCTGGGGATTGAGACGTGTGGATCGGAGACGTTAGGTCTGAGAAAGTGTCTGGAAGCATCTTCTGAGAGACAGAGCCAAACTGCAGGGGAAAGGCCGAGGAGACACCAGGCAGAAGCAGAGACAGGAGTGCGAGGGCTGACGGGGCCAGTGCGCATGTCCCTCCTGTGGTCACAGTACGTTGCTAGTCCTTGGGTTCTACAAAATGCATGAATCCTTAAAATAAATACTCCCTTTCCTCGTTTGCTTTTCTTTTTTTGCTCAAGTTTGTATGAGTGGCTTTCTGTTTCCTCCAAGTCAAATACAACTCATCTTTACCTTACCTTCCAACCAAAAATATCACCCCATCCCCTGGACTGTGGGGCACATGGTCTTGAGCTTTTAGAAGGTTCCTCCCTGCACACGACCCAGAGGACCCACCAGAATCAGGAAGAACCCGGGCAGGCCTGTCCTGAATCACTCTACCGTGGCTCCGCACGCCATCCTTCCTCCTCGCAGACGGCCTGCTCAGTGACCCTCTCCCGTTCTGGTCCCTCGTGGTGTGTGCTTTCTTCCTTCGCCATAGCTTGTAGCACAGTGTTCTCTGAGACAACGTGACACATTAGAGCAAAAACTTTATAGTCTGTCAAGCTTGGAATCGGAGCGGAGCTCTTGTGTCGGAGTCTGGCTCTGCTATTTACTGCTCTGATGCCTCAAGCAAGTTACTTGCTACATTAACTATAAGATAACAATAATACTATTTGCCCAATACGATTGTTGCTGCGAGGAGTAGAGACAATTTATGCCAACTCTTTCGCAGTGCAGGTGCAGACAATCAGAAGGTAGCTCGGGTAGGGGGAGGTATAGCTCAAGCGGTAGAATGCATGCTTAGCATACATGAGGTCCTGGGTTCAATCTCTGGTACCTCCTCTAAAAAATAAATAACCTAATTACCTCTCCCTGGCAAAAAAGAAAAAAAAAAAAGTAAACTCTGAAACCCCACTTTCTTCTTTTGGAAGGCTTTTCTGACCTCTCCCACCCAGCAGGGCCAGGGGTCTTTCCTCTGGGCCCTGACATAGCCTGTGCAAATCCCAGTTGGAGCCGGTACCACAATGTGTTGTCTTGCTCGTCTTTGTGGTCCCAGGGCCTAACACAGAGCCTGGCTCAGAATGGGGCTCAGTTCATACTTGAGTTCGTGCTCCCCCATTAGACTGGGAACCCTTGGAATTCTGGGCGGATTTGTCTCCTAACTTAGGACCTAACTCAGGAGTGGCCTGTGGCCAGCAAGCTGGACATGTTCTTTGTGGCATTTTTCAGTTCAAATGGACAAAGATGAGCTACAGATAACAGAAAGCAGTCTGCTTTCAACTGCAGAACGTGCTGGCCTTCCCACAGTGAACATTTCCAGTTCCTACATCTAAGGGAAAAGTCTCAAAGTAGGCCAGCACAGCTAAGCCCCGTGGCCACAGGGGAGGAGGGCAATAAAATTACCAAAGGCGATGGGAAGGCCTTTGCTGTTCAGCAGCTGGTTCACAGCAGGGGTTCCGGAGTAACTAAGCCTGCTCCCAGCCTGGCCCTGCCACTTGCTGGCAAGTTCCTTCACCTCTGTAAGCCTCAGCTCTTTTCATCTAGAAAACGAAGAGGATGCCAATTCACAGACTGTTGTGAGAATTAAATGAAGTAATCCCCGTAAAGCAGTAAACCTGGTGCCTGGCACATAGTAGGTGCTCAGTAAGTCTTACTATTGTTTTTGTTAAAGTTAACAGCATCTTGACTGCAGGAGTCTTTTCAGATTAAAAAATGCTCATGCCTTTCACCTCCTTGGATCTTGACAATTCCATGAGATAGGCAGGTCTCAGGAAGCAGATGATGCAGAGACTTAAAGATTTGTCCAAGGTGTCACAGCTCATAAAAGTGTAGTGGGGCCAGAACCTAGGCTCGAGGGCTGTGTGGAGGAGCAGGAAGAGCCGGGGCTCTGAACGCAAGCTGTGTTCAAGTCCTTGCTTGGCCACTCGTTAACCGTGTAATCCTGGGCGGGTCAATTCTTTGAGATTCAGGGAGGATTATCTACCCGAAGACTTGTGAAGGGTGGACGGACTAGCGTTTATAAAATCTCTAGCAGAGCATCGGGAACAATGAAGGTGCTCCATACACACCCATCCCCAGGGCTGTGCTTCTCGATGTCTCATATTGGACCAGAGGCTGCCAACCACCTCTGCTGGGTGATCGCCATATGTCTCAATCCGGTGGTTCTTAGCTGCCTTCTGTCTCCATTTGTACATTGTCTGCAGGCAGACGTGACACCTGTTTGCCACCATAGTCTGTACATTCTCAGCCACAGAGGGCTTGACAGGTGTCCTGTGCCAGCCACGCGAGAAGAAAGCAGGGTATGGGAAAGCATCCCCACCCCATCTTTTCTCTGCGATTGCACCAACTCTGCCAACAACGATGTGTGTGTCTGGTTTTTCAGTTTTCTTTCTTTTCTTTTTCAAATAAGTGCTCCCAAGGTGCCTTTTCCGTCCTACCACATTTTCTTTCTCCAAGAGATTTTAGTTGTTCAGACATGTGCCTTGGAGCAGTCACTATTGACTTTTTTGATTTATCTTGCTGTTGATTTTGACAGATCCTTCAATGCCATTTTGGTTGCGCTTGTTCTTACAGGTTATTTATTACTGTCCAACGGCACATGAGTTTGGTTTTGCAGCTGTCGAGTGTTGTATTCCTGGCCTGTAAATTGATGTGCTTGTCAAATGCAAGAGCTATTCTCCATCTACTCCACTCGCCCTTTGGAGGAAGGATGAGAGTGTGGAAAGAGCACAGGGGTGGGAGTAAGAAGACCTTCCGATTTGTGTGGCTGGTTTCAGTGTGGAGTGTCCTAGCTCTGCTTCTCATGGACTGTGTGACCTGGAGTCAGACGCTAACCTCTCCGAGTCTCAGTTTGTCATTTGCCTAACAGGCTTCTGTTACCTGGATTACCATCTCACAGGACTGTTGAGACTCAAGTCCTAATGCATAAAGCTTTTAGGACCTCCAGAAAGGAATCTTAGGAATCATTGAGTTTGACTCCTTCATTTTATAATGGAAGCAGTTGAAGTCCAGAGACTTTTTTGAGGGCAGGGACCATGCCTTATCCATCTTTCCATCCTGGGGGTCCAGACAGAGTCAGGCACATACTGGGTGTCCAATGAATATTGTGAAAATGAGTTGAGTAATCAGCTCGCGGTGACATATTTATGATTTAACCTCTCGATGACTCAGGGTTATTACCAACATCAATTACTGCACCATGTTGCTATGCCCTGATGCCTTCAGAACCAATTATGCTGTGTAGGATGTGCCCATCAGGCTTTTCCTCTCTCCTCCCTCACTGTCACCTGTCATTCTCCCTGTACCCATTGGATCCACTCTGAGAAATCTCCATCACTGTTTCTAACTGGCTGTCCACTCTAGGCTGGGATGGAACAAGAGTTAAAGGGCTTTGAAAGGTGTAAAGTTGGCATACATGCCAGCTACCTTAACTGGAATCACCAGGAGTGTGTCTGAGCACTGAAAGAGTAGAAAACTAACACAATTGCTACTGAGTTGTTCAGGCCTGTACTTCTAGCAAAACTGATCTTATGACTCACACGCCCCACTCCCTGTGTATTCTTTTCTTAGAATAACATCCTTTCACCCTAGAGATCTTTTTATTTTATTTTTTTAGTGGAGGTACTGGGGATTGAACCCAGGACCTCATCTATGCTAGACATGCACTCTACCATGGAGCTACACCCTCCCCCTTACCCTAGAGGTCTTCAAAGAAGGTCATGAACTGACAACCTCAAGAAAATGGGCAGACCTTCCTAAATACCTCCATAACAAGGGCAAGTTTTTACCAAGATGAAAGGGATGTAGCCCTGCACGCTCTGATTGTGATCACCCTCCTGTTCCCAATTGTCTATGAAACCACAGGACCTTTACCCCAAGAGGGGCTCACAGTCTTTAAGGCATCAGCCCATGGTGACTCCCTTTGCCCGGCAAAGCAATAAAGCTGTTCTTTTCTATTCTCCCCAAACTGTCTCCGTTTCTATTTCCGCTGTGGGCACGGAGGCTGGGATTTCGGCAACAGTCCTCCACGGACGAGAAGCAAAGCCTATTTTCAGCCATACGAAGCCTAAACTATCATCTGGTCTAGGCCCCTCATGTCACACAGGTATTTTCTACCTCACTATACCCTTCCAGCGCCTTCTAGCATGGTATGACCTGTTCACTCAGTGACTTGCGAAGCAGGTACATGTTTTATAGTTGGCAGTGGCTGAGAATGCAATGGTTTCTACCCCTTGGAATCTCTCCCCAATGACCTGGATTCTTAAGCATTTTTCCTCCCCGCACAGGGGAGGTAAACACAGAGATGTGGATTTCTCCTCTCATTCCTGATTATGACAGAGAAATTCCCTTCTCCTCCTCTTTCTGTCCTTTCCAGCCCTCTAACCCTGATTGAGGTGAAATACTTTTTACTGCTACACATTGTTTAGATACCTAGGGGAGGCTTCAAAGATCTTTGATCAGGCCACTCAGGCTGGCCGTTCTCTTTCTCTGTGTACATCCCCTGCTGGACCAGTGCCTGCTTCACCTACACCCTACTTACCCAACTGACCTTCCTACGTGCTTGCCCCCACCCCAGCTGGTGACTGTTCTTATCAAAGGGGCTGTGAAGGGTGGGCCCTTCTGCTAGTTTCCCTGGTAACTAATGAGCCAACCTGACATCAATTTCCCCCATAGTTGGTAACCTCCTCCTCCCCCCCCGTAGGGGAACTAAGACGACCATCATGTCCTGCCTGCAGTCTGCTGCACACGGTAGGGGGGTCACTCCAGGACCTCACTTCAGACATGTAAGGGCCCCATATTCATTCAATCATTGATGTCTCTATCGCTGACTCTGAGCTCTTTCTTCGGTCTTGAAGCTGGGCGAGTACAGGCCTTGTAGGCCTGAGAGGTGCAGCCCAACAATGTAAAATGTAAACTAGAAAACACTAGCTTAATAATTAAGGAGGGAAGGGAGGATGTAGGGAAATGGTAGTTTTATCACTGGATTTTATTTATTTATTTATTTATCTACAATTTCTTTTCTTTTTTTCTTTTTTAGTATTTTATTGAAGGATAGTTGATTTACAATGTTTGTTTCAGGTGTACAGCAAAGCGACTCAGTTATACGTACATATATATTTTCTTTTCAGATTCTTTTCCATTATACATTATTACAAGAAGTTGAATATATTTTCCTGTGCTATAGAGTAGGTCCTTGTTGTCCATCTACTTTATATATAGTAATGTATATCTGTTAATCCCAAATTCCTAATTTATCCCTCCCCCGCTGTTTTCCCTTTGGTAACCATAGTTTGTTTTCTATGTCCTTGAGTCTGTCTGGAGGGGGCTGGAGGGCACCTGCTTGGAGCAGTGCAAGTCAGTGAGGGGAGGGGAGGGGAGGCAGGGAGACAAGGCTACTCACTGAAGACACCTGGTGCTCAGGGGGTGGGCAGGAGGCAGGAGAGAAGGAAAGGCAGGGTTGAGGGAAGGGTTTTTTAAAATATATTTTTAATTATGAAATAGTTTGAACGTACAGAAAATAATATGATTGGCAACCATAAATCACCACTCAGACTTAAAATGTTAACATTCCTGAAGCTTGCTGTAGATCTTTCTCTCTTTTAAAAATAAGCTCACAGATTCAGCTAAACCCTCCCCCTCCCTCACCTCTCCTCCCTCCCTTCTCACAGATAATTACCGTCCTTAAGTATCAGTCCCTTGTATTAAAAAAATGTTTATTGCACCTATCTGTACTAACGCAGCTTGTAGAATCATTTTGTATGTTTTAAAATTCACCTAAAAGGTATCTTCTATGAATACATTCATGCAGCCTTTTTAAACCCCAGCATTATTCTGGAGACTGCCCAGGACAATAGCAGGGCTCTGGGTCCTTCGTTTTAACTCCCACTGTATCAATAAGCCATGTCCTTCCCCGACTGCCAGTTTCCATTTCTCACAATTAGAAGCAGTGCTGGGGGAGCATCCTTGCTCAGGCCTCCTTGTGCCCACGTGGGACGGTCCACGACAGACCCTGGAAGTGGGGGAAGGGCTCTGTCCTCAGTTTCACTGGACATGGGGACTCCCCAGAGTGAGGGTGCCGCTCCCTTCCTGCTTCTCAGTGTTTCCAGAGGGGAGAAGGTAAGAGTCTGGGCAGAGGCTGACAGTGTGACAGAGGAATGAAACCAGCTGATTTAGGATGAGGACGGACGTAGGGGATGAGAAGGGTCAAGGCTTCTCAGAGAAGAGCAAGGGGGCGAGATACTGAGTGAAACAGAGACTTGGCATTAGAAGAATTCCAGTCTTGTCGGGAAGGAGGCCTGCTGAGGGGGAGGGGCTGGGAAGAAGGAAGGGGAACAGCTGCTGAAGGGAATATGGCACGTAGCCAGCAAGAGATGCCCAGATACGGGGAAGCAGTGAGGGCCAGCGAGTCTGCAGCGGGCCACAGCAGGTCTCCTCATGGCCAGCATCTCCTCCTCCTGGACCATATTTGCCTACTGGTAACAGCTAGCAGCCCCTCCCTTTTCTGGAGCCCTTCCTATGTGCACTTGACAGGCATCTTCCCATTTTACACCCACCTTTCGTTGCATGATAGTCTTAAAGCAAAAGGACTTCTGGGGTTGGGCTGATCTAAGGTTTATATTAGTAGGTGCTATGTGGTGTGACTGCCCTCAAAGACGCTACTCCTTTGGCCGAATAAATAGGAGCACAGCATTAGCGGGAGAGGAGGGGAAACAGTCCGGTCACTCTGCTGCGGTCAGGCTGGAGAAGCAGTGTTCTCTGCCGTCCTAGGTGAAGACGATAATTAGAACTGCTACTATTTGCTGGGCATCTACTGTGTGCTAGGCTCGGCTGAGAGATGCTCTGCATGCATTCTTTTCCATCCCAACAACAACCCTGAAAAGTTGATGCTATTACCTCCATTTCACAGGCAAGAAAGTTGAGCCTCCAAGAGGTTGTCACGGGCCAAGGTCACTGGGAACTGGTGTATTTAACACCCACTGAAGAGAAGACCTATGGGAAGTAAGAGTACTGTCTTCAAGTATCAGAAAGGGCATCGTAACAGTTGTTTTATCCGGCCCCGAAGTGCAGATCCAAGCTCTCAAGAGAGGTAAGTTGCACAGAGAGGGCGTTCCACTCAACACAAGGAAGAGCGGTCAGTGCTGCGCCAGGAGGTTGTGTGCTGCTGTTGCAGGTAGTGAGCTCCCTCCTCCTGAAGGTGTTCAACCAAAGGCTGGATGAATGTTGGGTGGGGCCTTACGGAGGGTGCAAGTGTTAGAGAAGTGGAACCAGATGCCCCTCACGGTATTTGCTAGCATCCAAACTTTATTTCAGGTTCCAGCAAGATACAAAGGAGGAAAAAACAGAGGGAGGAAGTTCAAAAGCCTTAGAACTGCTGGCCACGGGGCAAAGCTCCACACGCTGCATTTTAGGGAACGAGAGGGGCTATTGTGGCCGTTGGGGTGAGGGGTAGAAAGGGGGCCCTGCCCCACGCACCCCTGCCCCAGCCTCAGGTGAAGTCTCCTGGAGAAGTTAGACAGAAGACAAAAGTTTAGTGTGTACGTTTCTGCCTCTATTTTTCTCAAGCTCTGGCCCAGGCAGGCAGGTGTCTGGCTGTGGCTCGAATCCGATTTGTTTGCATTTCTGCAGCAGGAGGCCGCTGTGACTGGCTACTGAGGGAGAGATTTGCTTCGCACGTAATTGAATCCAAGGGTTAGTTAATGCGTTTGCTCCCCCTGCCCCCAACCTCCCTCCCACCCCACCCCCGCCAGCCCACCGAGGAGAATCAGCATACTTCCTCCAGCCTCGCCTTAGCTGGGTCATTAGCAGGGATGCTGCTCAGCGCGCCTTGTTAGATTCATGGGATCACAACTCAGGGGTGATTTACTGCAGCTCCTGATATTAAAAACCTCTGCGTGAGCCATGTGGAATGAATAATGCTCTGCAGTGACTTTGTTAAATGAGTTTCCTCTCTGCTCTCAAAAGAAGGGACTGGCAAAAAAAAAAAAAATGGGGGTGGGGACTTGGACCAGAAATAAAACCATAAACCTGTACAGATCAGGGTTCTTGATGACTCTGGAGAGAAAACAATCAGAAATCGCTTAAAAAAAAATCCAGCCTCCTATTCTCAGTAGGAACTGTCATTAATTTCAGGGTAGAGGATGGCTTGGCGTCTTTCTGGTATTCTTAAAATAGAATAAATAAGCAGTTACCTTCAAACCAAAAAAAAAAAAAAAGGAGGTGATGAGCCAGGGTTTGAGTCATCTTGGCTGGCTTCTGATTTGCGTGTCAGTGATGAAGTACACCACTCTTCCAGGGGTTGACTGCTGGGGAGCTGGACTCATGAGGAATGAAAATCCGTTCAGCAACAGGTGAGGCGGCAGCGGGACCGCCTGCCAGCTCCCCAGGGCTTGTTGCCTCTCAGCTGCTGGGACACAGTATCCTGCTCCAGGCCAGCGACCAGGGCCAGCTTCCCAGGCATGTGACCGGGGCAGCCTCACAGGGCCCCGTACTTGGAAGGGCCCCACACTGGCTTTAGTGCTCTGCTGTTACTGTCTCGAAATTCTTAATTTTTGTAAAAGGAGCCCTGGCTTTCATTTTGCCCTGAGCCCTGCAAATTATGTCCCCGACCAACCGACCAGTGATTCTTTCACTGATCATCACCTGCCCTGTGTTCATCTGCCCTTTCTAACGCTGGCCTTTCTCAGAGGACAAAGTAATGAGAAGTTTACTCTACAGGTATGTGTATTAGCTCAAAGCGTGTGTCTGTCTTTCACAAAGATGGTCAATTTATTGCTTTTTACCACACTGAATTTAAAATACTAGATGTTCATTGTGGAAACGTTGAAAAGTACAAAGAAGAAAAAAAATCATCCATGAGCTCAGTGCACGACCACATATCTTTCCAGTCCTCTTTTGTACATGTTTTGGTTTTCCTCTATCTTTACATCATCAGAAATATGCTGAAATAATGTTTTGGAAAATGCCTTTTAAAAATTCCTGATACAGCACAGGCTTTTCCTATAAACTTAAAGATTTTATAGTATTCTAGGGTACAAAGATACCATCATTTACTCAGTCCCTTATTGTTGGGTCATTTTATGTGTATTATAAATAACACTCCAAAGAGAACACTTACAGATAAAAACAAAACAAAGCAGATTCCTTTCTTGGGACAGTTCCTAGAAATCAGACTTAGTAAGACCTTTGGCACACATCGCCAAATAAGACTCCGGAAAACTGTCCCAATTTCCAGTGGGGAAGGCAGGAAGGAGGGGGTTGTAGGAGGAGTAGAAAATGACAGAAGATAAGGGAGCTTTGCTTGGGCCTCTGGGCTCTGGGTCAACAGTTGAGTTTTTCTTTTAAGTTTGGACTTTGGCATCCACTTAAATGATTTGGAACAGTGCTTGTTTTCCACTGGTCCAAAACCTCTCCAGGAGGTGACTGGTCCTGGCATCTTCTGCCTCTACCAGCGCTGTCATAGGTGATCTGACAGCTGCGGGGAAGGGGGTCTCTCAGGAGCTGTGTCACTTTGGTTGTTATAGTCCTAGGGCCCTGGCTGTCCCTGCCCCTGGAAACGTTTTAGGGTGCGAGGCTTGGCTTTCTGTCTGTCTGTCTCTTTCCAAAGTCTCCTGGTGGGAGGGAAATAGCATTCCGAGCTCGATGGCCTCTTCCGATGAGCAAAGAGAGCTTCTTAGAGGCCGCCGCAGATTCATTCCAAATGTAAATGATCTCTGTTTGCATTTGCCAGTGAGCCTGCCAGTTGCTGTCTTGATCATTTAGACTTGTATTTAGGCTTTGGGGAGGAGGAATGGTGCGCAGTTGGTCTGTTTACTACTGAGGCCTCTGTCTGACTGTGTGGGGGAAGCTGCCACATGCTGCTGGTGGGGAGGGAGCTCGAGATCTCTTAGAAATGCGAGTTGAGAATCTCTAGATGCTTCCACTGTGGGTCTATGGCCAGGGTGACTCCCTGGAAATGACTTCTGCCGAGAGGTGAGGAGTGTGTTCTGGGCAGCGTGGGGTTGAGAAGTGGCAGTTAGAGACCAGCTGTGCAGCAGACCCCAAAGGCTCCTCGGCCGTGCAGGGCTTGGGGCCAGGAAGGAGCGAGGACAGGGGTCCATCTTGATACTGAGTTGCTGTGGTTCTTCTCTGCTTGGATGACCCTCTCTTGCCTAGGTGATTTTTCCATCTGCTGCAGACAAAAAAAAAAAATCTGAGTTACATTGTTTTCCCTGGACTTCTTTCTGCCTCTGCCCACAGTCCGTCTCCCCTCAGTCTTGTGCAAGGCGCTGCTGGCTGGCTCCGGGGCTCTGGTGGGAGGTTACTCACACCCCCGGGCTGGACCCCACCAGGATGGAGTCTCCAGGGACAGACCGCCGGCCTTTTGGCTCCTCGTCCCTAGTCTCTCGCTTCCCCACAAGGGAAGAACAGAAGGCTCTGGGTTTGAAGACCGAGACGATGAATGTCCTCTAGAGGGAACCACACTGCCAGCCCTGGAAGTGCCCCCCACCCCCAACCCCGCCTTCCTCTGCCTTTGGTTCTGCCCCAAGTCAACCTAGCAAACAAAGGTTTCTCTGTTTGGGTCTGTGGACACCGTCTGAGCTTCTGCAAGTTCTCCAAGAATTGCCTGAATGTTGACTTTTCAACCCTATGGTCAGCTTTACAAAAGTTCTTACACATTTATCAAGACAAAACTTATTTTTAGGTCAGTGGTTTTGCACATGTATTCTAAGGGATCCCATGAAAAAATTTCTTCCTGAAAGGGGGCTGAATGAACTTTACACAAAGCTGAGGAATTCCGCCCATGGCCTCCCATGATCACAGCTGCCTTTGTTGAGCCCTTGATCAGTGGCAACCTCTGTGCTCATTTAACTCCATCAATAGTGCTATGAAATAGGCATCACCTGCCTCAACCCCATTTTCCAAAAAAGGAGGAAAAAAAGAGGTAAAATGGCTGGATGAGGCTGTACAGGCCTGGAAACCAAGAATCTGATGCCAGTCTGATCCCAAAGCCCATGCTCTTAATTCTGTTAGCATCATTCCAGGTGATGTGAGGATGAGGGTGGAGTGTGGTTACACGAGTTAATTCCAATGTTCCTGGACAGTTAGTTTATAACCCAGGAGGGGATATAACACCTGTACACACATAAGTAATGAAGATTGGACTGTGATCGCTGCTGAAAATCAAATGCAAGTAAGTGCTTAAGAGCAGAGGAGAGATTAATTCTAGCATAATGGGTTGGGATTTAAGAGGGGAGCAAAGAGATCATTCATTTTTAAACTAAAACTTAATTGAGCGGCTACTACGTGCAAGGAATTGTGTCTAGAGCTAGACAAACTGAGATGAAGAAGACACCGTGCAGTCTTCAGAGCACTCTCCAGGGCAGACAGGTGGGAACCTCCTGGACCCTCCCCACCCCCAGGCTAGTTAGAGAAGCGTGTGGGCAGTGGGAAGAGTCGGAAGGGAAAGGGGATAAATGCTGCTAGCAGAGAGAGCCTCTGGAAAGAAGATGGGGTAAGAGGCAGGGCCCTCACTGGACTTAGAATGGGTTTCACCTTGTTGAGGGCAGGGCTTTCTCCTCGGACAGTGACTGTAGGAAGATGAGAGAGGTGGGTCTAAGCCCAAATCGCAAAGTTTTAGAGCCTCAATGAGGAAATTGACATTTTCTGGCAACAGTGGGGACCTGTTGAAGGTGTTAAGAATGGGGATGATGAGTCTTAGAAAGCCGACTCTGGCAGCACTGACAGGTGGGGCAGACGAGTCAGGGAGGCCAGACAGGAGGTTATTGCAGTGATGTGGGTGAGAGATGGGGCATCTCAGTTAAGGCTTCTCATTGCACTCAGAGTAAAGATCAAAGTCATTACAATGAACAGTCAGCCACTGTCCCCTCCCCCTAGGCTGACCTGTTATCTCTGTGACTGCATCTCTCAACCAGTCTTTCCTGGCTTAGCCACATTGACCAATAGCTGATCCTTGAATGTCCCTATTACACTGACCTCAGGGCCTTGGCACTTACTCTTCCTCTCTCTCCAGGTGGTTCACTTCTTTATCTCCTCAAGCCTTTGCTTAAAGTCTCCTTTTCAAAAAAGCCTTCCTAGTCAGTTTATTTAAAATAGTACTCCCACTCTCTATCCCCTGTCTCACTTAAATGTTTGTTTCCACCCACCACACTATATCTTTTACTTATCTGTTTATTTTCTGTCTCCTGGGAAAATGGAAGTTCTTGAGGGCAGGGTCTGTTTTGATCACTGCTAGTATATACTGCAGTGACTGGCAAAGAGTAGGTATGAGTAAGTATTTGCTAAAGAGTGAATTATTGAATTCATGAATGAAGGAAAATTTATGAAGGCAGGGGTAGTAACAGTGAAGTTGAGAAAAGGGGAGAAATGGTGAGAAATTTAGGAGGGCTTTTCAATGGGACCTGGCATTGCTGGATGTGGGGTAAGGGAGAGAGAAGAATCAAGGGCAATTGTCAGATGTCTGGCTCAGCACCGGGGTGGTGGAGGGCATTCAGACAGCTGGGAAAGCAGTTTTAAACTAATTTGGAGAACCCCTGGAGGTTTCCTGTAAGCACTACAGAGGCCATTGTAGGGAGGAAGGGGAATGCTCCAACCAGAGAAAATCTGCATTTCTCCATTTTGCTTTTGGTTTTCTTGGTTTGGGTTAATTTTTAAATCACGAGATCAGAAATTATAATAAAGGACAGGTCCTGCGTTCTTTTTATCTTCTGGATATTAGGCTAAGCAGGCATTAAAACCCGGATTATCTCATGTTTTCTTCACATCTTAATTAGGGTGACACTTGTCTTATCGTTCTTTTTCTACACACCAGGAAACTGAGGCAGGAGAGAGATTGAGTGTTCACACAGCTAGTTAGTCAAGAGCAGCGTGATTCCTGAATCCAAGGTTTAAAGAAAAACAGACAACTGTGTAGACTGATGGAGAATCAAGTATCACCTTTACTAACGCGTAAACTCTCACATCTAGAGCAAAATGGGATTGTTGAAGTCCTTCCTGTTAGGAGATTTGCCCCTGGGTCACACGCCCGCACGGCCCAAAGGCAAACTGAGCGGTGTGCTGGTGTCTCAGGGCCCGGAGAAGGGGGCGGGAGGACCACGCCCACCAGGTTTCTCCCCGCCCACCCACCAATCAGGAATGGGGGGCGGGGTCCGGCCGGCCTGTCTGCTCAGGTAGGTCCCTTCCCAGATACGGATCCGCAAGCAATGGGAAGCCGTGTTTGCATGAGGGTGAGCTCCCTTGTGAAACCAGGCGCCAGAAGGAGAGAGTTCCTAAAATGGCGAGCAGTCGTCTAAAACCAGGAAAAACCAACTTCTGGGAGAGAAACACTGACCAGTTTTTGAAGATCTAAAACAAGGAAACTAAACCAGGGTCAAGAAGGCAAAATCATTAAAAAGAAATTGGTCTGGTGGGGACTGTGGGGAGCCTGTGCCCCATCTGAAGGGCAGCTGCTGCCCTGATCTGGCCAATTCTTGCCACCAGGGAACGTGGGCTCAGGGTTACTTCATGTTCCAATTTTTTTTTTTTTAAGCTAGAAGTCTTTATATTTGTGTAGCATTCTCTGACCTTTAAATATTGCCAAAATGCCTCAAAACACTCTGCGGTCCAAACCAATAACCATAGAGGGCCACAACTGCCTTGCATGCCCTGATTTGTGTCCTCTGACAAGTATCCTTAACCTCTTTGGGCCTTGAGAATCTGATGAAAACTGTGGTCTTTTCCTTAGTTGGGAAAAATGCCTGAACAAACACACAAAATCATGGATGTCCTTTATGGGCGTCCCTGTGCCCCTGTAATTATCCTATTCTAAAGGGACACTTTGTAGAGGCAAAAGTGACAAAGGCTTCCTGCAAACAGACCTGAAGTCTTGGAAGAAACAAGCTGACACAGTGGATGACATGGATGACACAGCAACCTGGATGATGTGTGTCTTGTATCTGAACCAGATAGTGGAATTTGTTGGGGTCAATACGTCCACATCTGTGCACCCTGTTAGCCATACTCTGTATCCATCTTTCCTCCTCAGTCTTGTTTAAGTCTCTTCTGGGCCAGTAAGTAAAGATCAGGAAGGTTGACCTGGGGAGCAGGGAAGGGTCTGGGAGGCCGGGACGCTGGCCTGGAGGAGGCAGAAGAGCAGGTGTGGAGAGAGTGAAGGAGCCTTGATGGACAGGGAGCTTTTGAGCTGGAAATTGAAGGTTGACAGAACTTTAAAAGAGGGGATGAATCATGTTTCTGCTCTTGGGCAAAAGGAAGGATGTGGATTTAAGGTTGGAATGCCCTAAATACCAAGGCTGTCTGCATCGAGGGCAGGTATTCCACTCAAGAGGCTCTCCTTCCAGCCAAGCATGTGTCCCAGGCAGGCTCCTGAACTTTCACAGGTGGATGACAGCCCATCTCCAGCTCAGCCTGTTAAAGAATGTGGATCTGCCCTTAATTGGTCGCAGGGAGGAGCCGAACTCCATGTACTTGTCAGAAAGCATAAAGTTGAGTTTCTAGCAGCTCAACATTTACCAAAAGCTTGATGGCAAAAATAGCATCAATGGAGGCAAGAAACATACTTCCCACCATTCCTCTAGATTCCCTGTCTTACTCATGGATAAGTCAGACCCACAGAAATCTTTAGAGAGTTGAGTGCTGGAACGTATCATTTTGGCCTCTGGTTGGCTAGCTCTTTAGAACAGGACTTCTCTGCTCTGCCACTGGCCTAATGATGTTATCATAAGAATGTTAAGGATTGCACCACATGGTAAATCAAGTATACTTCAATTTAAAAAAAAGAATGTTAGTGATGAGGTTCACTTTATTAGGCAAGTTTCTGCTTTTTGAATGCACGCATAGCAGCCTTCAATAATCTTTGCCTCTTGGTAATTTATGATCGTGTACTCATTGCCTCCATGGGGTAGAAGGATGAGCTGTGTGTCCAATAGGATGTACATGAAATGACAGAATGTGGCTTCTGAAGCTAGGTCATAAGGTACTGCGACTTCCACTGTGTTCTTCCTCATCCTGCCCGCTCTGGGGGAAGTTGGTTGCTCCTCTCGAGGACACTCAAGCAGTCCTATGGAGAGTTCTGTGTGGTGAGGAACTGAGGCCTCCTGCCTGCAGCTGGCCATAGCCTGCCAGCCCTGTGAATGAACCCTCTTGGAAGAGGGTCTCTGGACCCAACTTCTATAAGCTGTTTTGTTGTTATCATTGCAGACTTTCATGTCTCTAAATGACAAGCTTAAACTGCTACTTCCTGATTTTTCTGTTTCAGGCATTATTCATTTCCCACTTTTTCATTTTTATAGTGAGAAATACAATTACCCCCAAACTTGGCAGATTAAAACATTAAATGTTATTATCTCTCACAATCACTTTCTTCTTCTCCTCTCAATATCTTATAGCATAAATTTGACCAACATTTATATTGATATTTCAGGATTACATGATTATGATCACATGAATACTATTCGTAGCAGAGCTATTCGTTTTTCTTTCTTACCCTGTTTTATTTTCTTTAATGCTGCGGATAATTATTATCTTGTCTTTATGCTTAATTTCCATGTATTTATCATTATTTCATGCTGAACATTCCTCTAATTGTCTAAAGTCTTCAGTTCTATCAGGTATTCCATCAGTTTCCTGGAGACAGCTCCTGGAACGTTCTGGTGTTCTCTAACGGCTGATACCCACGATTCTCCTTTACTCTCATCCTGGAGGTTCCCTTTGCCCTGCTTTTTATTTGGATTCCCTTTTTCTTATATTTTAATACATCTGTTTTTATTCATAAAGCACAGTGAATTGCATACCTCCTCTTTTTCCTCTTTACATTGGCTGCCAGGAGGGTCAAAACTCAATCTATAACCATTTCAAGAAAGTTTACAGAAACTTAAGGAATATATTTTTGTCATTTTCACCTCACCTTTGAGTTTACCCTGTTTCTTCTAACTTTGCTTTGCCTTCTGATTCATGATTTAATTAAAAAAATCTTTGTTAGATTCAACATGTCTTTGTTAACCACCTCAAATCCCTTTACCCAAGACAGATAAAAGCTAGAGTGTCAAAGTATTGAATACGAGGCAAAGCTCTGGAGGAGGAGCCTAGTTTTAGAAGCCAGCAATTAAAGCATCCCAAAAGCTAAAGAAGCAGGGGTAGTTAAACTCTGAGAGGTGGATCCAGAGTTGGGAGGTGGGGAAGTGAGACAGGTTCAAACAGAGGAGAAGTCAGGACAGTTTAATTTAGCGAGGATTCTCAGCCTGCCTATGGTTCAGTGGAGACACTGAGCTGGGGAATATGAGGGATGTTGACGCCTCTGTAGGTCCGATTACAGGCTGATTCCTTTCCCATCCCACTTCTGTTGGATCCTGACTCCCGGACCTCCTTCCTGCTTCTCAGGCACCTCCGAGTTCTTGCCATTGTTGGAGGAAGTTGAGGAAAGAGGAAACAAGGAAAGGGTGAAATGAAATGAAACGAACTTTAGAGTGATCTCATTAACAGATACCAGTCTTATTTTACAGGAGGCAGAAAGCTGTGTACACGGGGTTATTTTAGGAAAGCTGGAAAATTCACTGCATCGAGGGGAAGCGGTGTCCCTTCTTCAATCCATGTGAACACTTTCAGCTGTGCCCTTGAACCCTGCCCTCATCACCTTCTCCAGGATCCCCGACTATCAATTTTTCCTTCTCTCCTGTATCTCCAATCTCTGCCTCTCCCCAAACCGTTCCTCTGTAGGTACTCAAGTTGTTCTCATCCTTTAAAAATTCCTCCATTGATTCCCTCTAGTCACAATTCTATTTCCCTCTTTCCCTTCCCAGTCAGATTTCTTGAAAGGGTTTTCTGCACCTGACACCTAATTTCTCTATTTCTCAGTCCCACTTCCTGATGTTACTGTGGCCTTTTGGTAGCTGTACTCATCTCAGTCTTGATGTTTTTTGACACGTTTGCATTATTTGTTGATCCCTTGAAATCTCCCTCCTCCTTGACTTCCAGGACTGTCTTTTAATCTCTTCTCCTCTGGGCTCTTCTTCCCTTCTTTCTGCAGTTTCCAATCTCCCTAACCATCCCTTAAATGAATGGTACATTCTTGGTCCTCTTCTCTCTTCACCTCTTAAGTTCTCCCTGATGTATCATCTTCTCCGGTGTCTTCACATCTCAGTGCTGCCAAAGACAGATGTTTTCAATCCAGGACCCTCTCCCGAGTTGTGTACCTGCCTGTGTAACCACCTCCTGCAACTTAAACTCAATCTCTCCCAAACCGAATTCAAAGTCTTACCCAAGCCTACCTCCTTCTGGATTTCCTATTCTGGAGAGGGGCACAGTCAGCGTTTCTGACAGGAAACCTGGAACTTAGGCAGTGGCCATGGGGATGGAGACAGACCAACGGTGTGAGATGGGGCAGGGGGTAGAATCCAGGATCACGCTGATTGGTGTCCGCCTGGATGTGGAGTAGAGAAGCGGGGAGCGGCATCAGAGATGATTGGTCTCTTTTCTTCATCCCACGGCCACTGCCTTCGTTCAGGCTCCCAATGTTCCCACAACCTCCTAAATGGTCTCCACACCCTCAAGCTTCTCTCCTAGAACCCAGTCTCCACCTTGTGTCCAAGGTAGTTATTAAAATGCATGTCTGGGTGTGATGTTCTCTTGCATCCACGAGTTTAGGGAAAACCCAGACTCTCTATCTAGGTCTTACAGGATCTTTGGAGCAGGGTCCTGCTTGCATCTCCAGCCCTAGCTCTCTGGGGTCCTGCCTTTGTGCAGTCTGCGCTAGCCTGTCCTGAGCTGTTCCCTCCTTTAAGCCTCAGTGCCACTGAACTTGCCATTTCCTGTGGCTGAAGTCTCTGTTGCCACCTTATTCACCATATTAAGGCTGAGCACCCACCCCAGCCTGCCCTGCCCTAGCCTCCCCCCTCGGCCCAGGCTGGGTAAGTTCCCCCTGGGTTCCCTTGTCCTTGCCTCTACCAGACCCCCTCAATGTATCTTGTAATCATTTGTTTCCTTTTCTGTAAACAAGGGGTGAGGGGGCAGAACCTATTTTTTTAAGCTTGATTTTTTAAGTCAGGACCCGGCACAGTTCGGCCTGTTGGAGATGCTTAACCAATGTTAACTGAATGAATTAACAAATAAATGAAAGACTACATTGCAGGAGAAAGATTTGTCAATACTCCTCTCTTACTTCACAAAGTCTATGGTTAATAATAAACATTTTTTTCCTTGAATTTTAGGTGCATAGGATTGGATTAATATCTACCTATCAACTCATGAAATACAATCACCATTGGTCCATGCAAAACCCCTGCCATTTATTTATTTATTTATTTATTTATTTATTTATTTATTTATTTATTTATTTATTTATTTATTTATTTATTTATTCATTCATTCATTCATTCATTCATTCATTCATTCATTCATTTTTTCCCATTCCTTAGTCCTATTTCTTTTCTAATCTGTTTAATGCTGAAGCTTTGAAAAATGTGTGTGATTGTTTTGTGAGCATGTTTTTACTTCACCTGACTGGTACTGTGTTACAGAGCTCATTATGTTTCTTGTATATTTTCTACGCAGGGCCATGTGTTTAAGCTCCAACCATGCTGCCATGTGTACACCTAGCTTGTTGCTTTTAACTGCTTCATTGTTTTCCTAAAAATAAACAGTTAAACAGATTTTTTTTTTAGGTTCCCATCCCGTGATTTTTCAGGTTTGTTTTGGTTTTGTCTTTTAATTTGATCCCCGTATCAGCAACATGAGGAAGTCAGAAGAAATACTAATATCTCCATTTTACTGAGGAGATAACTCAGAGATTAAATGAGTGGTGTGGGTCAGAACCCGAAGGGAGTTCTCTGTCTTCTAACACCAAGTTCAGTGTGTGGTCAAGGAGCAGACTCCGTTCCTGGCCTGGGTGGAGCTGTTGCTGTATCTAAGGATGTGGTAGATCTGAGCTTGCCCTGAAGCGGTCAGGGGCTGGAGGGTCCGGGGCAAACCTCATCAGATGTCTTCCAATGCCAGCATTCCTGCCTCCTCAAAGTCAGGTTAGAAGGAGTGACTGGGGGTGGGGAGTGGTACAGCGTGTGCTTAGCATGCATGACATTGTGGGTTCAATCCCTGATACTGCCATTAAAATAAATGAATAAATTAAAAAGGAAGGAGTGACTGGGGAGCCAGGAGTGGAGGGAGGGAAGAGGACACTGTATAAAGGCATCAGTTTTGAGGGTTTTGGAATCCACATAGGCCGGGGTTGTGGGGTGATGGCTGATTGTGTATAACGAACACTTGTGTCTCCTTTCTTCAGTAACTTCCCTGAGCCATGGCAGAGTCACTTGCAGGGACGTGGCCCCCATCCCCACAGAGCCCAGTCCCCTGGAATTCACCCCATCTGCTCACTGTAGTCCCTCCTTGTCTCGGGTGCAGGTGTCCTCGCTGCACGTTCTGAAAAGAGACACCTGTGCTTGTTTTCTAATTAAAACTACAAAGGACTATAAATGCCAGGTGAAGCCTCAGTAGATCCTCCCCAGGAGGGAGTTTCCAGGGGCTCAGGCTGCTGCCTTTCACCCTGTGCTCTTCCTGTTGCTGGAAAAATACATGATTATGATTGCAACTATATATGTTTGTTTAATATATATTATATATTATTTATTATAAATATGTATTATTTATTTAAATTAGAAAGATATATATCTATACACAGATATATAAAGATATAGACATAATAATACATATCTAAATGTAGATATATCTATATATAAAGATATATAATATTATAAAGATATATGTGATTAATCACAAGTTCACTGTTTACAAAGCATCTATTACCTCATTTAATACTCACATCTCCAATACATGTTGTTCCCACTATCCCATTTTCAGAGATGAGAAAATTGAGGCTCAGAGAGACTAAATAACTTCCCCAAGGTCACACAGCAAAAAAGTAGCACAACTGGGAACTCAGATCTCGATCTGATCACAGATGCTATGCCTCATGCACAACACCCTATCAAGGGCAGATGTCCAATTCTCTCCGGGAGAATTCCAGGTTGGTGCCTGAGACTCAGCATGAAGATGATATTATAAAAGGAAATGGCTCATGTCTCACCAGTGAGTACCTTACCTGGGGCAACACTGTCATCCATCATTTAGCAACTCTGCCCTGAGCACTGCTGGGTGTGTAGCCAGCCCTCAGGTCTCCTTCTGTCTTCAGAGTAACAGAGTCATCTCCCAGTGAATCATAGGTGACTAATTAAAACGCATGCCCTCCTGGGCTCCCTGGTTAGCGTTTTCCCAAACCAGGGGTTGGTGGGGTGGTGGAGTTACTGCAGCATCTAAAGAAAGCAGAAAAGAAGGACAAAAGGAATGGAAGGGGAGAAAGAGAGAAAAAGACTGGAGGGAGGGAAAGAAAGGAGGCAGGAAAGAAGGAGGGAAGTGTTTGCCTATGTTTCTCAAGGAAAACCGGTAAGCCTTCTGAGTCTAACAAATATACATTTGCTCGCGTTTTATAAAGTGCTCACAGGTATGTGACCCTATGAACCTCATCAAGAACTTGCGTTTTAAGTAAAATATTATTATTTAAAAAATATTTACAAGCAAGGAAGTTGAGATTCTTGGAGGTTAGAGATCATTTAACCTTAGCAGCAGCCTAGAACAGGAAAGACCCTAAGTTGAAGGTGGGTAGACCTGGATTCGAATCCAGACTAACTGAATTATAAGCATGGTCTTTGTCACATTCCTTGGCACCTCTGAACTTTGGTTTCCTCTTCTGGAAAACCGAAGGCAGTGACAGCACCAATTCCTCAGGGTTATTCTGAGGATTAAATATGACATTGCATGGAACAAGAGCTCAACAGATGCCAGCTATCTTATTTCTACTGATTCCGTATGATTGCCATTATTACTACTATTACTGAAGTATCAGGCAGTATTGGTACTTATAATGGTATACACTCAGCAAGTGTTAGTTTCCGCCTGTACGATCCCATGTCCTCACTTCCCTGAGGTGTCATAGCTAGTTCTTGTTGGAGGCAGGCTGACCATGGCTTTGACTTTAGTACCAGTGCTCATCCGTGGCATCTTGTTGCCCACCTCTCTTTTTATTTCTTTTTTTTTTTTAATTGAAGTATAGTTGGCTTAGAATGTTGTGTCAATTTCTGGTGTACAGCATAGTGATTCAGTCATACATATACATACATATATTTGTTTTCATATTCTTTTAAATTATACATTACTACAAGATATTGAATATAGTTCTATGTGCTAGACAGTAGAAACTTGTTGTTCATCTATTTTATATATAGTAGTTAGTATCTGCAAATCCTGAACTCCCAATTTATCCCCTTCCACCCTCTTTTCCCTTGGTAACCATAAATTTGTTTTCCATGTCTGTGAGCCTGTTTCTGTTTTGTAAATATGTTCATTTGTGCCTTTTCTTTTTTTAGATTCCACATATGAGAGATACCATGTGGTATTTTTCTTTCTGTTTCTGGCTTACTTCACTTAGAATGACAATCTCTAGGTCCATCCATGTTGCTGCAAATGGCATTATTTTATTCTTTTTTATGGCTGACTGGTATTCCATTGTCTAAATATACCACAGCTTCTTTATCCAGTCATCTGTTTATGGATATTTAGGTTGTTTCCATGTCATGGCTATTGTAAATATTGATGCTATGAACATTGGGGTGCATGTATCTTTTTGGATTAGAGTTGCCTCCAGATATATGCCCAGGAGTGGGATTGCTGGATCACAAGGTAAGTCTATTTTTAGTTTTTTGAGGAATCTCCATACTGTTTTCCATAATGGCTGCATCAAATCACATTCCCACCAACACTGTGGGATGGTTCCCTTTTCTCCACAGCTTCTCCAGCATTTATCATTTGTAGACTTTTGAATGATGGCCATTCTGACTGGTGTGAGGGTCCACCTCTCTTTTTAACACCTTTGAAATGTAACTAGATCATACTATATATCTCCATGACATTCTTATTTCTAAAAGGATATTCAGATATCATTAGATCAATTCTTCAAAATATCCAATTATTCTCTGCAGCTTGGGAAGGACCTGTGTGTGTGTGTGTGTGTGTGGTGTGTGTGTGTGTGTGTGTAATGTACATCACAGCCTAGCATCATGATGTTTCCTCTAATTATTTTTAAGTTTCAGTAGACAATCAATTCTGTACAAACAATAAACTAGGAAGCCTGAAAATAATGGGCAGAGTTGAATGTTGATATTCATCTTAAAGCGAAGCTAATCAACACAGAATCATCTTTGTGCTGCATGGTGATTAGGTAGAAATGAAAGCCATTTGTGTAGATGAAAATAGTCAGTAATATTTTGTGCAATTAAACCAAGCACTCCTAGGGGCGTTGAGGGGAAAGCAGCAGTCCTGAATGTGGGCGGGTAATGCAGTTAGAGTTCCCAGTGTCTCTAACTTGCTTGAGGAAAGGATTGGCCACTCGGTCCCTAAGATGCTCATTACAATGCCTGGCAGTGTCTAAGTGTGCAATGCTGTTCGCTTCTCCTCTTGCATGTCTATTTCCTCCCCTTTAGTTCCCTCTTCCCATGATTATTATTGTTATTATTATTTCTTAGCCTTAACTAACACGGTTAGTTCCCAGTGTTTGAGAATGAATAATTGTGAGCTAGGAGTTCGAAGACCCTTGTTCAGACAATCAAAAAGGGGCAAAAAATTACTTGGGAAAAAATTGTTTTAGGATTCTTTAGAAAGTTCCAATAACAAATAATACATCCTCAGATAAAAAAGCAATAAATGAAGAGTTAGATTATAGTCATTTTTAACACTCCAAGGTTGCTGGAGTTAAACAGAACAGCAAGAATGAAAACATGGCTCTCTGTCTGTGCAGGGTGATAATACAGTGTAGATATTCTGATATTATTGGGGATTGTACACTGTATTAGAGATTGCTGCCTAGCTCTCAGTGACTGTTTTTTCAAGAATCCTCCCTGCCTCGCCCCATCTATGTGTGGGATGGTTTCCCAGTATGTGTTAGTGTATGACCACTTGGCTGGGACTAGATTGGATCAGGAATGGGTACTTGACTTGGCTGAGCCAATTGGACTTTCTCCTGGGAAACTGGAGCTGTGATTCAGGGACACTGGGTTCCTGCGTGTGGCTTGAACTGAGAACATATGAACTTGAGATCTGAATGACGGCTCTTCGGTAGAGAAAAGCAAAAAAGAAAAAGAAAAAAAAAAACGATCTGCTGAGAAAGAAAGAGAGAGAAGAAATCAAATAGAGGTATGGAGAGAAGTAGAGATGGGTGTCTGTGTGATCCTAAAGTAAAAGAAAAACAGAAAATGGCTGATTTGGTTCCCGAGGGCTTTCTAGCTCTTGGTGTAGATCTGTCCTGAGACCCATATCCTCTCCCTAATCTTGGGTTCTGTGAGATACTCTTGTATCCATCTGATCCGTTTTTCTATTTTGTTTCCTATTTTGTTTGAATGGGTTTTTGTTATTTGCAACCAAAAGAACCTTACAAAACACATTGCTTAGTCAGACTGGTTTCCCAACACATTTTACCAAAGAAAGAGGAATTTGAACCATTTTGTTGAGAAAGATAATGCCCAAAATAGACATGGCTGCTTCCTTCTTAGAGGCTAATGCCAAGTGCACTTAACTTGCTTTAAATCACTTTCCTCCTTCTTCCTGGCCTGGAGTAATTAGGGAGAATGGGAAGGGCTGAATATGGTGACAGTGCGGCAGGGACAGGATACAGACAGCTGTGCTGGAGACTTTGCATCCTTTGTGATGTGTTCTCAGAAGAGCAGTAGCCACCCAGGACTCATCTTCTAAAGCTCAGCGTTTCCCTCATTGGACTCAGCCAACTGCGGACTTTTCAAGGTCTCAAGGAACCTGCTGCCACAGTTCTAGCTGCTGGCTGTGCCTACCCCTCCCCCTTCGTCCCCTCCCCCACCGCTTAATCCCCCACTGCCCCCTCCCCCACTTGGTGTATTTGGAGTTAAGAACAGCTTTCAGAGGGACTTTAAAGTCAACAAAAAACAAAACAAATACAGAGTACTAAGGGGGATGGAGAAATCAATTTCCAAGAGATACGAGTTCACTTCCATTTATTACAAATAGATGTGGTGCATTGGAGAAGAGCACCAAATATGGACTTAATTAAAAAAAAAAAGTCCTTAGTGTTCTTCTATGTCCCCTGTGACAGAAAAACTCATTTTCCAGAGCAGTTTGGGGTGGTAAGAGATGCTGAATGACTGGCAAGGGCCTCCAAATGTGTTCTCTGTGTTGGAAGTAATTAAAAATCCAGAAGATATTTACACATGTGAGTTTAGTTAGAACAGAAATGTCCCAAGTTTGGGGCAGGTCAAGCCTATCTGTGTGTGGAGGATGAATCTGTCTCACTGAATAAAGACTTCTTCAGGGAACACGTTGAAGACAACTTCCCGAGTCGCATCGATGCACACTTTGTGATGGATTTCTGAATGTGAAATCCTGGCACCAGGCAGAAAGTTCTCTATTTGAGAAGATCAGAAATTCTAGATGTTTCTCCAGTCATCCAGCCAGCAAGCATTTGGTGGATGCGTGCTTAGGCCACGACACTGAACTGGGAGCAGCAGAAGACACATAAGCGAGGCAAGCACAGCACAGATCCCACTTTGAGAACCTTTAACGTCTCATTCACGCATTCAGGCAATGTTTGCGAAGCATCTGTTACGGGCCAGACATTCCAGGCATCTGAATAAAGCAGTGACCCGAGTAGATGAGGTCCCCACTCCCATGTAGTTTAATTTCTAATGGAGAGGGACAAAAAACAAACAAGAAAGTTAATGAAAAATAAATACATATGCTAATTTTCAGAGACTAAAGGAAATGAAACAGGGTAATGGGATGGAGTGGGGTTGGACAAAGAGATACTTTTATTTGTTTTTTTACTTAATGGAGATACTGGGAATTGACCCCAGGGCCTTGTGCATGCTAAGCATGTGCTCTACCACTGAGCTGTACCCAACTCCGTCTTGAAAGAGATTCTTTTAAATATGGTGGTCAGGGACAGCCTCCGGGGCCTGAATAATGAGGATGAAGCAGCCAACTGAAGCTTGGGGAGAGCACTGAGGTGGAGAAAACAACAAAGTCAACGAATATTTGAGGACACAGAAACAGCAGCCCAGCCTGGGAGCAGTAGTTGAAGGGGCTACAGAGAAGCCAAAGGCGAGGTCATCTGAGCCTTGCAGACCACGGAAAAGAGTTGGATTTTATTCCAAGTGTAATGAGAAGCCTTTGGAAGGTTTTAATCAGGAGAGTAATGCGATATCATTTGTTTTAAAGTGCGAAAGACCATTTTGTGGAGAGGGGACCCTGGGAGAATAGGAGAGGACCGCCGGGAGACTAGTTCGGCTAGAGCTGTAAGCTCGAGGGGGGCTGGTGGGGGCTGGGGCTGCGTGCCGGCTGTGGGGACAGTGAGATGAGATTGGATTTCATGTAGAACCTGAGGGGACAGGACTTGCCGGAGGGGCCTGTTTTGGCCATGAGTGGAGGGATTGAGCATTTTGGCCTGAGCAAATATACAGAGCCCCAGCTGAGACCGGAGATTAGTGGGAAGGAGATGTTTCAGTGGGAACCTCAAGAAGAGGTTTGGAGGGGAGAATGATGAATACCATTTTGTAAATGTTACATTCGAGGTCCTTTATTATACAGCTTTTTTGGGGGGGGGACAAACATCAGAAACAGGCAAAACAACTCAAGTATTACTGAAGCCTGGTATCCAGAAGAGGCCTGGAATATATGAAATCTCCTTAACACTTAAGATCCTACAACAAAGGATCTTCAAAGCTCCAAGCTATTTACCTAGATGATTGCGGGTATGTACTTAACTCCTAAAACCTTATGTTCCCCACTTGTAAAATGTGGATAAAAATAGCATCGACTTCATACGGTTGCAGTGAAGATTAAAAGAGATTTTGCACATAGAATACTTAGCACAGCTTTGGAGCCTGGTTTATTTTTCAATAACTATTAGCTATTGGTGGTTGTAGTCATTTCCCAGGGCTGTGCAAACAAAGTATACCGACTGGGTGGCTTAACAGGACAGAAGTTAATAGTCTCCCAGCGCTGGAGGCTAGAAGTCCAAGATCAATGTAGCATCAGGGCTATGCTCCCTCTGAAACCTGTAGGGGGCGATCCTTCCTTGCCTCTTGTAGCCACTGGCGTTGTGGGCAATCCTTGGCCCCTCCTTGGCTTGTAGACACATCACCTCAATATCTGCCTCTGTTGTCACCGGCTGGCTTGTCCCTGGGTGTCTCTGTGTCTTCACATGGTACTCCCTCTTTGGGTCTTTCTCTTTCTCTTATACGGACACCCTTACCCTTCTTCAGTACAATCTCACCTTAACTAACTACACCTGCAAAGACCTTACTTTCGAGTAAGGTTACATTCTGAGGTACTAAGGGTTGGGGAAAGGGACACAGTTGAGCCCATAATAATGGTCTTAATAACATCACCGATTAGTTACTTCCATTTCTTGATAGAGGGCCCTGCCAAACAGAAACACTTACGGCCAATTCTTTCAATTCATGTAATAGTCTTTGTCTCTAATAAAAACTTGATGATACGTGTCGTGGGGTTTGGCAGACCAGTGCACAGGCAGTAGAAGAGTTTCCCAAGGATAAAGGATGAACATAGAAAGGGAGTTTATTAGCTGTGCTCCATAGACAAGAGTGGGCCACACAGACGAGAGGGGCCTGTGTGAGCCCTGAGGCTTGGTTGCCGAGGTCTCCCATTGGGGAGGGTTACATCAGGTACCGAGGGGTCACGTGGTGCCTGATCGGTTTGTGCACAAGTCTCTGATTGGTTGATGTTGACCTAACAGGGAAAGGAGGGGGTCTTGAAAGGGTCATGCTATGTGGCTGGCTGGGGGCTGGAGGTCAGGCTTCTGGGCATTGTGCAGGTGATCATTATCTCAGCTAAGGCGGGTATGTATTAGAAAAGGAATGTTCTTTGTTATTTTTAAAGGGCAGCAGCAGAGGGGCTTTGGAACAGGAATCTGCCAGTTACCTATGGCCCCCACAGTATGTGGTTGGCTTTTTATCAGAAAGAGCTTTGAGGTGATCTAACTATACTTAGAGTCATGAAATTTTCAGAGTTTGAAGTGACTGGGAATAACTTAGTCCAACTCCTTCATTTTTACTGAGGAAACCAAGACCTAGCAATGGGATGCAATTTGGCAGAGGGCACATATCTGGACAGCAGCCAAGCCAACTCTAGAAAGCTTGTTTTCGCCCTTCTAAGATAATGTTTCTCCCATTATACTTATTTGATCCTGCAGCCAAATAGCAATTGAATTTCACTGACTTCACCCCTTCCTAATCAAGTCTCCCCTTCCAATCATCTACCCAAAGTCCAAACCTATCTCCAAGAGGAAACGTCATACGGGAAGATCCAGGAATCAAGACATGGAAAAGTTACCTCTGTCCCTCTTCAGCTGGATTCAGAATATTTATTTTTCACTTCCTGTTTGACTCTGGGGAGGCTAAGCAGCAACTGAGAAGTTGTAAAATACAAAACTCTAAACAAATGTAATGAGTTACCATGACTATATAGTTCCTGCAATCTGGGGATGATGTTCCTTCAAGCAACTCATTCTTTAAAAAGCAATTCTAGTGTAATAAAACGACTTGGAGTTAGAATTTTTCCCTTTAGAGTAAAGTGAAGGCTTAAATGTTATATAAGTTAGGATGCTTTCAGCTGCAAGTAACCTAATCACTGAGTAAGTGTGGCAGAAGCAGTAAGGGATTCATCGTACATAATGAGAACATCAGAGTGAGGCAATTCAACTCGGTAGTTCAACAAGGTCAGGGGGGCTGCAGTGGCCTCGTGGGGATCCTACTGGCTTTCTCCTGTGGTCACAAGATGACTGCAGCAACTTCAAGTCTAACTGTATTAATCACGCCCTTCCATTTTCTGTATTTCTGATGCTTTGACCTCTTGGACACTTGCTGACCCCAGAACAACTGCTGCTTCTGGAGCTGGCTAATTTCCTCGAGACAGTAAACTGATGACCTGCAGACAGGCCTTTCATAGGCCAACCAATCAGTCCAGGTCCTCTACCTCATCCCCAGCCACTTCCTGTATCAGGCTCTCTCCCTCTCACCCAGGGCCAGATACCAGGCAGCTAGGGATGTCCCCAGTGCCACAGAGCCAGCTGAAATTATTCAACTAGCCAATGCTAAGCCTGCTTACCCGACCTCACCTGTTCTGCCTATAGAAACTGCATGAAGACTCTTGCCCGCACCTTCCCCTGCTCCATCTCCCTCTGGGCTCACCCTGATTCTTCCCTAGTGCTCCCACCCTTTCTCCAGTGATGTGGCATGCTCCCTTCTCTTGGAAGCTGTGAATAACTAGCTTTTCAATGGCAATCGTCTCTGGGTCTGTTGGTGTTACCATACCTGAAAAATAATAAAACCCACATTTAAAAAACAATAATATCCTTACGGGACAAGTTCAAAATGTGAAGGGACTGGGGAAGGGACACCTTCCTTGAGCACCTCGGGAGGGTGAGCATCAGAATTAAATCTGAGCACTGAGGAAAGGCAGTAGGGGGCCTCGGCTGTTGGATAGGCAATCCACACTGACACAAGCCCGAAGGGAATACAGGCAAGAGAAAAGACCAAAGTTGGGTTGGACTAATCAAGGAAGGCTTTCTGGAGGGAATGAGCTTCTAGTGAGAGCTGGAAGTCCTAGAGGACTTTGGCGTGTGCGGAGCGTGGAAAGCAGGCAGTAGAGGCAAATTAGAAACCAGAAGTAAATGAGTTGCCCCTGGCCGTGATGGTAAACAGACATACCTGGTGTGAAGTGAGAAGTAGCCTTGGCCACAGGCGTCTGTTTGAAGATCCTGGTCCTTCTTAACTTTAAATCACCTGCCTTTGGCATGGAGGAGGATAGCTCATCAAATGAACCAATCTGGCTGAAAAGAGCAGCCAGGTCCATCCCCACTCAGGAGTCCTGGTTAAAGATGCTCCAAGACGTCTGTGACAAGGAACAGTAGGTCATAAGATCTATTTCTGCCTCCTGCCTCTGACTCATGGGATGACTCAAGGTGAATCTCTACCCATCTCTGAGTCCCTGGCCCCGTCCAAGAGGAACAGAAGACCACAGCCATATTTTCCTCCAGCAAGGTTGGCTCTCTCTGCAGGGGCCCTGCAAAGAAAGACTCCCAGACTGGCCTCTCTGCCCGCAGCTGACTCTCTTCAGCTTTTCCGGCTCTTTCTCCCCCTCCCACGTCCCCACTTTATTTTTCCTTTTCTTCTTTTCCAAATAGCACTGCTCCAAAGCATGTGTCCCGGGGACGGCTCTGCCTGTTGCCCCAGAGCTGCGGGGGCAGCCCTGCGATTGCCTCCTATTAGCGACTCCGTTTGCAGGATAAATAACGTGAACCCGAGGGCTGGCTCCTGGGGGCCTGGCAAATTCCCATTTTGCAGCGGGTCAGCTTCCATCCCGCTGGGGGGCTTTTGAATGTTAATAGGCATTTTTCCCGGGTGCCCTTCTTTCTTTACAGAGCACCAGTCTGGGCGGAACCTTCCCTTGGAATCCTACAGAGAGACTATTACTCTTTTCATTGTTTTCCTTACAAATTGGTTTCTGGATTTAAGGGGTTTGGTTGCTGAGCAGACTTAGAAAATTGGGGCGGAGAGAGGCCTGGTTATCAGCGGCCTCCGGGAGTGTGGGGCTTGGGATGTAGGTGCAACTGACTCTTGGAGACTTCGGGGATGGGGTGGGCCTTCTGTTCCCCGGCAGGAATCATGTTTGTTGTTGTTGTATGTTTGGGGAATTTATAGATCGTAGCACTAGAAGACAACAGACGGAGAACAGGGACCTCAGTGGGCATGTGGCTCAGCTTGGGGGGGACGTTTGGAGTTAAGAGTCAGAACTGGGGGTTGAGTGTTACCTCAAGATCATCTTATTAATGCCACTGGCAGAAAGGACAAAAATCCAGCGATGCCAAAATGTGGGGACAAGTGTACACGGGGTGGGTGGATAGGGACAAAGTTGAGAATCACAGTTCCAGGAGGACAGGGATGGGAGGGGGCAGGAGTCTGTCTGGGTCACAGGGTCTGTGGGAAAACGGATTGGAGCTGGTAACCTGAGTGAATCATCTTTGACTCCCTTGGTTTAAGATGTGTTAGTCATCTCAGCAGTGAGCTGGACCAAGAGAAGCCCTTCATTCTGGCAATGGTGGTGGCTGAGTGGGAGTTCCCACAGGGGGCTGGAGCTTCGAAATAGGAAGACAGAAGTGGATGGTGGGATAAGCAGAAAGAAAACCAGCTATTATTAAAAGAAATTTGGGGATCAGAGAAATTATAATGAGGTGATGGTTCAGGCAGAAGCCTTTTCAGTTAATGAAAGATTCTTTGTAATAAAAACCATGCCAGGAAGTGAGTGAATGGTCCTTTAGCATAATAAGACCAGGGCAGTTACTTCCCAGAGTCGGGTCAAAGCTGTGTTAATGGGGAGAATATGTACTTTTTCTGTATTCCAGACTGAGGTCTTTGGAAGAAAATTAATTATTGCTGTGGCAAGGAGTGTTTGCTTTTAGGTCATTCAGGGAAAAGCAGGCTACAGCATTGCTCATGGAGAGAAGCAGAAATGGAGTTAGAACACCCATAATCTGCCCGTCAGCCCTCCTCTAACACACACAGAAGTGTGTGCATGGTTCTCAGGGGACCAGCAGAGCCCGGGGAGAGGAAGACCTTGCTGACATCCTCCTGAAAAAATAGAAGGCCAAGAAGAGAATAGACTGAGTCCGTCATCATCCTATGGGAGGGAAAGAATATCCCAACAGAGGAAAGGCTTATAGAGAGGACAGTGGGGAGGGGGGAGTGGGACAAGGAAGAGAGTTAGGGAACAAGGAACATTCCATGGGGCCTTGCCTCCCCTTTAGTGCAAATAATAGTAGCTCTCATTTATGTGAGGGTCTAGTCTGTTCTAAGCTCTTATGTCCATGGTCTTGTTGCAGGAGAATGGGGCCCTAGAGGATGGTCATGTCCCAGGTCTCAGATGAGTCTGTTGCACAGGACACCAAGTGAGGGTCGCTGGCCTTGCACCTGTAAGAATTCAACAGTGAGCCATAGTAAAGTGAAAGCAAGTTTATTTAGAGACACATTCCATAGACAGACTGTGGTCCTTCTCAGATGGAAGAGCAGTCGTAGGATACAGGTTTGTCTGTTTTTTGGGGCTGGGTAATATATTGCTAACAAGTGGGAGGATTATTCCAACTATTTTGGGGAAGGAGTGGAGATTCCCAGGAATTGGGCCACTGCCCTCTTTTTGGCCTGTTACGATCAGCCTCAGAACTGTCGTGGTGCCTGTGAGTGTGCCATCTAGCATGCTAATGAATTACAGTGAGCCTGTAATGAGGCTCAAGGTCTACTGGAAGTTGAACCTTCTGCCATCTTGGGCCCAGCTGGTTCTAATGTTGCTGAAAAATCAGCCCCCGTCCCTGATGAGCCAAATAACTCAGAGACAGGGTCTTAGAACTTAGAAGAGACAACTTAATTACTTTGCCGGTCACTGGGGATCACAGCAGGCTAGTGCCTTCAAAACTGTGAACCCACCTTGGGGTTGGGGCGGGGTGATTACATAGCCATAGCTTAAACAATAAAGCATTGGCAACAATCAACAGAATTATTTTCTTCTCATACGACTCAGAGTGGCGTCATGGTGTCTCCAGGTGACTAGTTCTACAGAAGCTAGTGGTTGTCGCTCTTTCAATCTCTTCATCTTATAAGCGCCCAAGGCATGGTCTTCTTGGTAATTCAGGGTATTTTGTAAGGTTACAGTTCTGTGACCTTCTCCTTGGAAAACAACTCAGAAACCAAGAATGATTATTACTTTTGATCATTGGAACAAAGCAGAAACAGTAAAATTAATAGCTTTATTTTAACTATGGGCCTGGAGCTGTGAATAGCAACTGGTCAGGTCAGTTGACCATTTTAAGGGCAAGCGCAGAATAAGCAATCTGTTAGCCTAAGTATGGCCATTTTATTAATCCTCCTTTAAAACCAGTTTATGGTGTATCCTCAAAAGCTGTATCATTCTTTTAAAGGTTGTGCCCTGCCCCTTACCCTCCCGTCTCGCTCTCACTTAATCCCCACAACAGTCCTAAGAGAAGGCACTATGTCTGTTTTATAGACGAGAAATCAAAGGATTAAAATCTCACATGACTTGCCCAGGGTCCTTCCGGCAGTGAGTGGTAGAAGCAGGATCCGTCTCAGGTAGTGTGAGTCTGGACCTCTGCTCCCAAACCCACCACTGAACGGGCACAAGGAGACAGAAGCAAAATGGCTGGAACCCCAGTGCTTGGGGTCTTTCCAGCTTTGGATGCCTTTGGTAAAGAACCACTTCAACTGCCATCCGAGGTGTGACTGTGCAGCCCAGCAAAGACCAGCCAGGCCATACTAGGAGAGGGAGGGCCCACATTCAGTGATCATCTGACACCCCAGGTGAAAGCTTTGATTACCCAGGCAGAGAGCATGACCAGGTGGCAGGTAACTCCCCTGCCACTTGGGGATGTGGACCTGTCGCATGGATTGCGGGGCTGGACCTAAGCTGGTGATGGTGATACCCGTCCACTTCATCAGAGACAGCTGTGATAGTGGCCCAGGACAGCAGAGGCCACAGAAGAGCTGAGCCCACCTCAGCACCCATATGTCTGCTAAGTCAGCATTCTTCAGACAGCTGCTTGTGGCAGGAACAGGCCAGGGCCAAGCAGGCCTTCCAGAGAGCAGAGCACAGACCTAGAGGAGTGGTGAGGGGCCTCTATTCATGCATTCATTCATTCATTCAATCAGAAATGTTCAGGGGGGAGAAGAGCTCAGTGGCAGAGGCGTGCTTAGCATGCATGGGGTCCTGGGTTCAATCTTCCGTTAAACAAACAACAAACAAACCTAATTACCTCTCCTACAAAAAAAAAATTAAAAAAGAAAAAGAAAAAAACAGAAATGTTCATTGAGCAAGTACCATGAGCCAGGCACTGTGGTATGTGGTAAAGATATTGGAACTGGTTTCTGCCTTCAAGACAGACAAGCAAAATCCAACCAAGTGTGAAAAGTAGGAGCAAGCCAAGTGTGCTAGTGTTACCCACCCAAACTTGGGTCCTCCCACCTGCATGCAGTAAAGCTCGTCTATTAACACCAGGTTGTAGTGAAGGAAAGTGCAGCATTTATTACAGGCTGCTTTGCAAGGAGTCCTGGACAGATGATGCTCAAAAAGTCCAGACTCTGATGGGTTTTAGCAAAGCATTTTTAAAGGCAAGTTGAGGTGGGTTAGTCCCAGGCTATGTGATCAGCTTGTGCATAGTTCTCTGGTTGGTTGATGGTGAGGTAACAGGGCGGTGTCACAGGGGTTAAATGATCAATCCTTAGGTGCCAGTAGGTCTGGGGGCTACATGACCATGGTCATCAAGTAGTTAATTTCTTCCATTTGGTGGGGGTTTTGACATCTGTAAACAACTCAGGGAATGTGCATGAGATACTATTATCTAGGTCCTTCAGAGAGGATACAGGGAAGGGGTCTGTCCCAGGAAGGCTCCATAGGGTCCTGCTCAGTTACACTAGCTTGGAGCAGAGAGAGGTCAGGCATAGGCTCCCAGAAAAAGTGGTACTCACGCTGACACCTGAAAGTGAATAGAAGTGAGGCAGCTTGGTGTGTGCGTGGAGGGGTGGGCAGTGGCGAGGGGGTGGGGAGGTGGGGTGAACTTTCCAAGCAGAGCAAACAGTATGTAAAAGGTCCATGGATGCGACAGAACTTGGACCACCTAGTTTTTTCTGGTTGAAAGCTGATGTCAGGAGAGGTGAGCCAAAGCAATGTCACGGATGGCCTTGTAGACTTTGTCAAAGACTGTGGGTTTCATCCTTGGGTGATGAAGGGGCTTTGAAGAGTCTCTGAATGGGAGCAGTGAGACCAGACCTGTGCTTAGCAAGGTCATTCCTGCTAAGGTGGGAGGGCAGTTTGGAGGGAGACTGGTTAGGGGGCTACTGAAGTTTCCCAAGCAGGAGATGATGGTGCTGTGATCCTCAGGTCTGTGTAGGACACCCCAAACCAGGGGAGAAATATCTGTAGGAGTGGTTTAGAGACAAGCCTTCCTTTCCCAGTGTCCAGGGATCAGGGCACAGTCCACAAGTGCTCGCATGGGCAGCTGCAGAGTTTACAAGCAGAAGAGCTCCTGCAGTGAGTGGGGAGATTAGGAAGAAGGTTCTGGAAGAGACCCAAACTTTCATCACATGTAGGAGAGGTGTCAAAACAGATATTCTTGGGCTAAAGTGCAGTAGCTTAGTCTGCCATCCAACCAGACAAGAAGTGCAGGTGAATCCCAGGGATGAGAATGGACTCCCCTGAGGGACCATCTAAGGGTGGGACGGGGTCTGAGAGCCATAGAACTAAGGGTGTGGTGGTTTCAGGGAATCCCAGGGATGAAAACCTCTAACAGTTCTTCATCCATCTTTCTGGTAACTTAAAATTCCCCTAGATTTGCCATTTAAAAATTCTGTTTTCTTTGCTTTTCTGTAGGAATTAGCAACAAAACCCTTAAAATGCAAAGGACTATTACTTATTTAGAGAAGGCTGGTGGGGTGAAACTGGGGAGACTGCATCCTACTGCATAGGGGGAAGTCTGTGGCGGGGAGTCTGGCTATAGATGGTGATGGCTAGAAAAAAGAAAATAAATCAATTTGGGGGTCTGAGGAAGACGGATTGTGTTTGTGTTCAAATACATCCACTAATTCTTTGACACAATTCCCTTCAAAAAGTGGAGTCTAACTCCTACAGCCTTGAATGTGGGCCAAACTGAGTAACTTGTATATAATGCCTAGAATATGGCGAAAGTGATGGTGTGTGATTTCCCAGGCTAGGTCAGAAAAGGCATTGCTTCTTCTGCCATGTTTTTTCTTGAAATTATTCACCCACGGAGAAGCCAACAGTCATGTCTTGAGGATACTCAAGCAGCCCTGAGGAGAAGCTCACATGGAGAGGAACTGATGGGTTACACCTTTGTGAGCCAGTTGCCTTGAAAGCAGATCCTCCACCCTCAGGCAAACCTGCAGGTGAGTTCAGGACCCTAGCTTTTAAGTCATCCAGCTGAGACCCAGAGATTATGGAGTGAAGTGGAGATAAGTCATTCCTAGTGTGCCTTGTCTGAATTTGTGAGATACAATTGTGAGATAATAATTGATTGTCATTGTTTTAAGCCCCCCAGCCATGAGCTGATTTGTTATGCAGTGATAGATAATGAATACAGGGATGAAGATGGATCTTGCCTGGGACCAAGGTGGCTCTCACAGTTTAATTAAAGAGAGGACCTTTTGTTCCCTTACAGTGGACCTATCCACCTCAAAGCTTCATCTACTGATTCACTCACATACCTATACATTCATCCATCCATCCATCCATTTATTCCTTCATCCTGTCCATCTATCCATCCATCAACCTATCCATTCAAAAAACATTTAGAGTGGAAGCTCCCCAAGACCAAGAACTCTCTCTGCCTTATTCATTTTCATGTCCCCAGGGTCTAGGACAGTGCCTGGCACACAGTTAGTACTCAATGTATATTTATTAAATGAAGATAATGAATTGCTTGTTCTTCTCCTCAGAGAGCCCTTAATGTCATGGTAGCAGACAAGAATATCATTAATCGGAACTCAAACAATCCTATAATAAAGTATGGGGTATTATAGAGACCAGAGGAAAGGCTTGTGACTTGGGTTTTAAGGGGTTCCGTGGAGGCAGGAGAGGCTCTGAAGCCTGAGCTGAGCTTTAAAGGATGAATAGGACAGGCCAGCAAGTTGAGGCAGGGCCAGCATGAGAAAACGTGGAATATACAGAGAGTGACACAGTAGTGGGTGAAGGAACTCCTTAGGCCCTTTATTTGAAGGAGTGAGGGGTGGTCAGAAGACATAGGTGTGGGGAAGCCCCCTGACCTGGCTTCAGGAGCAGCAGGAACAACCTCTTCAGGGCAGTGCTGGGCCTTTCAGGAAACTCATCCCATCCACCACCACTGGCGGATTCTCACCCTTACTCACCTTTTCTCTACCTTTCCTTTTATTTTCTCATCATCTTGGTCTGCTCATAATTTTGGTCCTATTGTTGACATCGTTACCCTGCCACATGTGCCTGATCACCCTTCAAGATTCACTTTAAGAATCATCTCTTGTATGATCAATTTTCCTGATCAATCTGCCCCCGGGGAAAACTGACCTATTCTTATGGCCTCATCTTTACCTTTCACGGTCAGTTTCAACACTCACTGCCAATGGACTCATTCGTTTGGCTTCCTCCAGTTCGGAGTCCCGAGAGAGGACTTGATTGAGCGGTCGTATCTCGTTACGGATTACTAGCCAGCTTAAAGTGTGGCTGCCCTTGGGACATGTTACGTAGCAAATGTTTGTGTCCTCTCAAAATGTGTATGTAGAAGCCCTTCCCAATGTGGTGGCATTTGGAGGTGGGGTCTCCGGGAGGTAACTGAGTGGGGGTGAGGTCGTGAGGCTGGGATCTCTACTAAGGGATTAGTGTCCTTATAAGAAGAGACCAGAGCTCTCTCTCTCCACTATGTGAGGACACCATGAAAAGGTGGCCATCTGTAAGCCAGGCAGAGAGTTCTCATTAGGAACTGAATCACCTGACACCTTGATCTTGGACTTCCTAGTGTCAACGTGTATGAGAAATGTTCCTTGCTTGCTCTTCCTTCCTTCCTTCCTTCCTTCCTTCCTTCCTTTCCTTCTTTCTTTCTTTCTTTCTTTCTTTCTTTCTTTCTTTCTTTCTTTCTTTCTTTCTTTCTTTCTTTCTTTCTTTCTTTCTTTCTTTCTTTCTTTCTTTCTTTCTTTCTTTCTTTCTTTCTTTCTTTCTTTCTTTCTTTCTTTCTTTCTTTCTTTCTTTCTTCCAATAAATAATGTAACCCTCTCAAAACACACACATCTCAAATCAGAAGGGTGGTAACGCACTTCCGTAAAAATACTTTCCAGAAATAACTTGGAAAATATTTGCTTGAGTAATTTAGCCTTTTTCTAAGTCTCTTCCTGTCCTGTTTTGTGATTAGCTGTGATGAACTCCACACATTTCAACACATAACTGTCCAACATTATCTGAAATGCCTCTGGAAAGGAGCCACTTCATTGAGAAGTGATGGTGCGTGTCTGTCCCCGCTTCCCTTAGGTGCCTGTCCTCACTGAGGGAGGAGTGGCAAGGCAGCAGAAGGGGCCTGTGAACGGATCCACGAAGCTTCTATTTTTTAAACCAGCCAATCTATGGTACTTTGTTATAAGAGCCCAAGTTGACTAAGACAGGATAGGTGCCTGTCCTTGGTCCAGTTGACTGTGGCATGGGGAGGCAGGCGGAGCGATGAGGGACAAATGAGGCCCCTATAGGCTGCATCTTCAGCGGGGTCTAGTGGCAGGAAAACTCCCTCTGGAGGTGCTGTGAGCTACCCGAGGACAGACGTCAGGTGAAAGGTTTTGGAACTCACAGCAGATGCTCTTGGTGCCTCTGATCACATCCCCCTGGGCCACCTCTGACTTCAACTGCTGCAGTGGTGGGAGGTTCTGTGCATCTCGCGTTCATGGCTCAGCGATGGGTGTCACCACAGGAGCCCTCCACCTGCCGCCTCTGACTATCTCCGAGGCCACAGGAGCTGCTCCACTGCCAGAGGGATGGGTGGTTAGTACACTTTGGCCAACCTCATGCAGTGGAGGGGCCAGAAGACAGGTGGTCAAGTGTTCTAGCCTCCTGTCTTTCAGGTGGATAACACTGAGACTCAATAAGCATCTCGGGGTCTCTGTGAAACTAAGCCCTTCACCTTCAGCCGTGGTGTCCCTATTGTACTGCACATTGGTTCACTCCCTTTGTCTCTCTTCCTGCTCCCTCATTCCTTCTTTTGGACAATTTTATAAACTATTTGCATCCAAGACTCAATCTTTGGCTCTGTTCTCAGAGAACCCAACTGAGATTTATTCTGAAGGCAATAGGGAGCTCTTGAATCATGTTTTTCCCTCTGATAATAATCATGTAATGAACTCTAGGCACTCTGCTAGGCAGAGAGGATACAGGTATAATACATTTTTGTCCTTGAACTTAAGGAGCTTATAACCTCCCCTTTCTCCTGTAAATTTTCAGTGTTTTTTTTCCCCATGATCTCCTGTGGCTCTCTCAGCAACCTTTCCAGGAAAGTAGTGCAAACATCATTATTTCCACCTTACAGAAAAAGCAAAAGGAGATACAGAAAGGTTAAAGCAGTTGACAAGGTCTCACAGCTAGTGAGTCGCCTTTTAAGCAATTAAAATCTTTGGCTGGGTGTATAAATGATCATAGTTACTCTGAGCAAATAACATGAAAAGCGACACATTTGCTGTAATTTAATTATTTGCTTGCCTTCATTATACTTTCTTTGTGTTCCCTGTTTCTCCTCAACTTTCCAAATATTGTACTGGCTTTTAATCAGTGCTTTACAATTTCTTCCCTGAAACTAGGTCAATGTACAACGTGTTAACATAACTTTCCTTTTACAGTTTAAACATTTTAGTAAAATTGAAACTTAAAAGGAAAAAAAAAACTCTTGGACTGCCATCGCATAATTTTAAGCAGAACAACCCGATCAGATTTGCCTTTTAGAAAGATGAATCTGAAGACAGGATGGAGAGACTGGAAGGGCAGGATTCTACGTCTCCTCCCCCCGGTGGTTCTCTCCCTCTCCATGGCTTTAAATAACATCTTTATGCTGATGACTCATACATTTATAACTTCAGCCCCAACTTCTTCTCTGAGTTCCAGATTGGCACATCCAGCCCCCTCTAACTGACATCTCTCCTTGGATGTCTCACAGGTGCTCAGACTTAACATGTCCAGGATGAAACTCTAAGATTTCACTCTCCCCACAAACTGTCTGTTTTCCAGCATTTCCTGCCTTGGCTAGTGGCATTACCATAGCCCTAGTTGTTCAAGCCAGAAACCCAGAAGTCATCCGGATCTCTCCTTTCTCATCCTCTGAGTCTAGTCAGTTAGTGACTCTGGCATTTATATATTTTCCAAATATGTCTCAGATCTATTTGCTTCTCCCCATCCTGGCCACCGTCATCTCTTGCCTGAACTGTGCTTGTAGCTTCCTAATAGTTCTCTCTCCTACTCTTCCAAATGTTGAGACAGGGGTCAGGGGAAAGGGGAATGTTTTCCTTCTCACTGGTTTCAATGGCGTGGCACTTTCATTAGGTGAACAGTCCTGGCCTGTCTCAGTGATCTGGGTGGTGAGTTTAGGAAATGGAATAGCTTGCATGGCTTAGCTTTCTTTCAGAATAATCTGCCTGCTTCAGAGCGGCTGTATTGGTTTTCTAACGCTGTATAACAAATCGTCACAAACTTAGCAGCTTAAAATAGCACACATGTATTATGGCTGTCCAATCCATTTCCTTGCCATTTAAAACATTTCAGATTTTCTCTCACTTGTAATACTGATGCCAACATGTTTGGGAGCCATCTTGGTGGAAGTCTTAGGTGGTCATTGGACACGATGTATGGGTCAGAAACACAGGACAGTCTGAGCTAGAGACAAAGACTCGGGAACCAGCAGTGTGTGGGTAGGAGTTGAAGCCAGTGAAGTGAATGGGCACCTAGGAAGATGTACACACTGACAGGAGAAAAAAATGACAACATGGGTCTGAGGAGTGCCTGCATTTATGAGCTGGGCGAGTGAGAAGGGCCAGCTAGAGACGGAGGAGGAAAACCTGTGGTGGGCGAGGCGGGTGGAGGCAATAGGGAGATCAGGTGAGGAGAAAGGGTCAGGAGGAACAACAGCCCAGATGCTGTAAATATTTCCAGGAGGGTAAGAATAGAAAAGAGTCCATGTACTTAGCAGGTAGTTGGTTGCCAGAGATTTGGGCAAAGATAATTTCAGCAGAAGGTGAGGGCAGAGAGTGAGGGGAGGAAGGCAGTGGAAGCAGTAGAGGAAGAATTTGTGCGCAAAAGGTTTGGCTGTGAAATGAGGGAGAGAGGATGGTAAGGGAGGCTCGCGGAGTTGTTTCTAGTCCCACACCTTTGCGGTTCGACTCTTTGGTACTCCCAGAGATAGTATGAGTTCCCGAATAATAGCTAATCATTTTTCTAATTACTAGAGTGGGTTCTGCTGCCTTTAATTAAGAATCCTTGATGAAACGGTGGGCTTGAGGAAAACGATGAGGGTCTGAAATAGTAACCGTGGAAGAAGGGAGAGGACTTTGAAAAAACGTAACAGTGGGAGATATGTGAGCCTGGTTTGTTTTTGAAGGGACAGAGCCAATAGAGAGAGAGAGGAGGCTGAAGATGAAGGGTTGGGAAGACTGACTGGTGCAATGGCACTCTGGAGGAGGGGGAGGAAGGAGAGGTGGGGCCTCAGGTGGACGTGGCAGAGCTGGCCTTGGACGGGGACGGACACCACTTTCACTGACCCAGAGGGAAGGCAGTGAAGATGGAAATAAAGGAACGGAAGCTGCATTTGTGAGGAGGTGGAGGAAGTCAACCCTGACTCCCTGTTGAGGAGGAAGCAAGGTCGTTGGCTGGATCGTGAGAGAAAAGTGGCGACGTTGGGTGTGGAGCACACACTTGCCACGTTACGATTCCCTGGTTCCTTTTTTAAATTTCTTTTTTCCTTTGAAATAACTTCACACTCAGGAGAGTTGCAAGTACAGTTCGAAGAGCAGTTTTTCTGAATCATTTGGGAGGAAGTTGTCAGCATGGTGTCTCATCAGCCTCAGATCCTTTATTGTGTATTTTCTACGAAACAGAATATTCTCCCACATAATCACAACATAACTTTCAAAATAGAGAGACTCAGATACACTGCTACAGACCCTATTCAAGTTTCACTGATTGTTCTGATAGTGTTTATTGTAGTGAAAGGATTCAATTGAAGATTACATGTTGTGTTTTCTGTCATGTCTCTTCATTTAATTTGGAAGACTTTCCTAAATCTTTCCTTGATTTTCATGATCTTAGCACTCTTGAAGATTACAGGCCAATTTCTTTGTTGACTGTCCTTCAACTGGGTTTGTCTGCTGTTTCTTCTTGATTGTATTTAGGTTGTGAACTTTTTGTACACGTACCACAGGAGTGATGCTATGTTATTCTCATTACAGCCTTACCACGTGGCCGAGGATTTCTGTTTGTTCCACTGCAGATGGTGTTAACTTTGATCACTTAATTGAGATGATGGCTACTGGTCCTCTCCACTACAAAGTTAGGCCTTTTTCCTTTGTAATTAATATTTTGTGAGGAGGTACTTAGATACTATGTAACTATCTCTTTCCTTATCAAACTTTAATTCAATTCATTTTTATTTATTTATATCAGTAGTGAAACCCTCATGGGTTTTTGTTTTATTCTGTTTTATTCAAAGGTTATAATGTGTTGCTATGATGACTTTTCCCCCTAGATTTTGTCATTGTGATTCCTTTAAACTGAATTCTGTGACTTTTTTCCTTCTTTTTTTGTGACACATCTTCATCATTCTTTGAGCACTTCCTTACTTTTTGGAAAAACAAGATGTTCCAGGCTCAACTTATAGTTTCCCTGTTCCAGTTATGTGCTATGGACTGAATTGTGCCCCCAAATTTATATCTTGAAGCCCTAACCCTGAAAGTGACTGTATTTGGAGACAGGGTCTATAAGGAAGTAATTATGGCTAAATAATTAGATCATTAAGGTGGGGTCTTGATGAGATACAATCATTGTTCTTATAAGAAGAGACACCAGAGAGCTTCCTTTCTCTCTGCCATGTAAGGACACAGAGAGAAGGCAGCTTTTAGCAAATGAAGAAGAAAGACTTCACCAGGAATGGAATCAGGCAGCACCTTGATCTTGGACTTCTAGACTCCAGAACTCTAATACATAGATTTTTGTTGTTTAAGCCAACCAGTCTGTGATATTTTGTTATGGCAGCCCAGGCAAACTAAGATATCATGGAATTAGCTATTTCTCTAAGAAGCTCTGGTTCTTTTACTTGAGAATGGTACCTAGAACCCACCATCTTGGTGCTGCAGGTGCTCATCACACTGGAGGTGTTGCTGTTCTCTCTGGAGACAGCTGGAGTATGCACGTGCATGATCACATACACATGTGTGTGTGTGCACATAGTTACATATGTATTTAATTGTCTAATTATATTGAAACCCATGAATTCACACCAATACCTATACTTCAAGTTTCAAACCACAGTGTTGATTCTGGTTTTCTCCCTTGCCATATTTATAACTCCCATCTCCAACAGGGAGAAACCTAGTTCCATTATGCTTAATATTAATTTACTTATTTGCTCAATATCCCTACATGTAGCCAGTCTCTTGTTGCTGTCCCCTCCTTGCTGAGTCACTGCAGCTGCCTCCTGTGTGGATGCCTCATCACCTTGTCTTGGTTCCAAACCTACATATTGGGCCACCCCCATACCCAAACCCTCAGTCCTCGAAAGCTCAAATACTCATGCTGGGATGTCCCTACCCCCACGTGAATATCCTTCTCACTCCTCTCAGGCTCTGACACCCTGCCCCAGGTCACCTCTTCATGCAAAATCCCCCTTTACCCTGCTCAGGTTTTGACACCTTGCACTGGGTTGTCCGCACATGCATGTCATCCTCATGCTTTTAGACTCTGACACTATCTTGCAGGGACACCTCCTTCCTTACCCTGCTCAGGGTCCACTGTCCTGTCTTCCCACCCTCCCTTTCTGATGCTTTCCTCACCCCACTCAGGCCCTTATACTCTGCACTGGACACCTACCTCCTCCCCGGTGTAGACGACCTCACCTCAGTTAGGCTCTGGCATCCCATTCTGAGACACCACAGCTACTTTCCCTTCCCTAGTGCAGACTAGGGAATCAAATTTGTTTGGCCCATCTAATGCTTTTAAACTGAATTGTTGTGGGGGGGAAGGGAAGAGGAAGAGGGGTGGAAAGAAAAAGAGAAATCCCTTACCAACTTTTGGACGCTTTTCTATCTTTGGGAAATTTGATACTGCCTCTTGAAGACAGAAGTCAGAAGTACAACCCCTTCTTTTAGCTTCCCTTGCAGCTCAGACACAGATACATGAATCTACCAGCTAGCTGAATCCTAGAGGCTTTAGTTCAGGAGTGAACCACAGGAGAAAGAAGAATCTACCTTTTTTTCTTCTTTTTTTTTTGGTAAGAGAGGTGGTGGAGGTTTCAGCTCTCAATGGATGAGGATGGTGGAACTTCCTGTATCCAGTCCTCTGCATCATCAGTGAGAGTTTGTGAGTGACTGGGACAGTGGTGTCTAAATAGGAAGACCCTGAAGGATGTTTGGGGCATTGTCCCTAACTGTGGAGCTTCTGAGCCCACTCTCTGGCTCTTCTAGAGATTCTTTGAATTATCTAATATACTTTCATAACTTCCTTTTCTGTTTAAGCTAGTTGATGTGGACTCTGTTATCTGCAACCAAGAATGCTGATTTTTGTCTCTTTTATATCCCTTGTGATGCATTATAAATATTTGTTGATACAGTAATTCTGCACAGGGTTTTCTTTCCCAAGGGCCCTCTATTTCTCTAGGTAATATAATAAACAAATATTTACTAAGTCAAAGGACTGTTTATTAATGAACAGGCTGCTTAGTCAAACAAACAAGAATTTCTTTAGGTGATACTTTAACATATCTAACACTACAGGATTTAAAGGCAGGATATAAGACACCACAGACACTGGAATTTTCTTAAAAAATATACCCCACTGCAGTGTTTTAAAATCAGGAGTGTCTATAGGATTAGTGAGGAGGTTTTTGTTTTTGTTTTCCAAATAACTGAGCTTCTTTCAGTGAAGTTCATATTTGGTAGGTCTGAGTTGGAGCCTAGGAAACTATGTTTTTTGAAAGCCCCCCAATTAATTTTGGTTTACCATGATGACAAGAACAGCTGAAGGAATAGGTCCTGGCTTCGGTGCTGTCTATTTGATTGGGTGAAGAAAACAGACACTCGGGTAATCAGCAGAAAGTTAGGCAGGCCGTGGGGGTAGTGGGAAGAGTGCCAGGCTGAGAGCTGGGCCCAGGGGCTGTGCAGTTAGGTCTAAATGTCATAAAAAGGGTCTAGTGTCAGCTTAGCAGCAGCGAACAACCCTCTAAGAACTTGGAATTAAGGTCGCCTCAGAGATAAACTTATGAAAACAACCTTCAGTGGATGTGATTGTATGTCTGTGGAATAAACTAAGAGATTGTCTATAATGTGGGAATGAAGAATTTGGAACACCCCAAAACTCCACTCAAGGGGTTATGGGAGGAATCCTAGGGAAATAGGACTAAAATGTGATTATAATTTAGTGGATAGTTATCAGTGATTAGGTTCTAATCATTGCATCTGTTTTGAGAAAAATCTGTGTACACTGTAAAGGATCGGTCAGGTTCGAGCGTGGCTGCCACTGGCCACTTCGGGTGGTCTCTGCACACAGTAAAACTTCCTAAAAATCTTTGTATCTCCCCACTCATTATAGCAGCTATGCTTTGCAAAGCTCTCCTCACTCTCCTTCTAGAATCTTCCAACCCATCTGGCTCCTTCATTTTTCTCTATTCTAATCCCCTTGTTCTTGCCTTCTGAGTCTCTCTCTCGCTCTCTTTTTTTTTCCTGTTGCCATGTCTTTTGTAACAGACATCTGATTAGCTTTCCCTTTCTCCATTTCACCCATACTCTTAAAAAAAAAAGTGGAAGAATTTTCCCTAGAATACAAAGGGAAGGGGCAAGATTATAGATTCATTAATATTTTTGTCCCTATCTAAAATATAATGAATTATTAACTAAGGTTCTCTGGATTGAAGTAACCAAAACCAACTCAATCTAGTTTAAGTCAAAAGGAGAACATGTCACACACAGTCATGGAATCAAAAGAGAAGTTGATTAACGAGGTTCCTGAAAAGGTAAGAAAAGGGCAGCTCTAGGGGCTTAATGTCAGATGTTTGTGGTCCTTCCTCCAGAGGAGAGATCTCAATTTTTCACTGTAACTCATTTGAAGAGGAGCAAAACCCTTGAAACCTTTCAATGATCCCCAGTTTCTAGAGGATAAAAGTATTACATGAATTATCACTGTATTAGTAAAATTTTAAGGGGGGATATGCATGTATATGCATATATAGGGGTCTGATGATATTAACTGAATTATAATGCATAGTTTTAAAGTCTAATTATTGAAAAATGATAGATCTTAAAGATCACTCCACACTACAACCACAGTAAACTAATTATAAAGCTAAACAATCAAGCCAAATTTACAGTAATTTATAATTAATGTAATTTATAAGTAATGATCAATATAATTAAGCTAGCAAAACCCACAGTCAATTCAAAACAACACTGATGAAGCCCTGATAGTAAAGTGTCATTACCCCTGATTGCAGGAATTCCAGCTATCTCTGCGCCCGCGCTGTGAGAGCATCACGTCATTGCCAGCTTGGCCCAGCAGACAGCTTCCTCAGCAGAACGTCAAATTAGAGTTCTCAGAACACTTTTAAAATAATCACTTTGTTTGTAGATCCTAAATTTTAGTAATCCACAATGACCCATTCCATAGCTTATTAGGTAACAGCCCCTTGTTATATATAAACATTTATGGCATTGTGTAGAAATGTCATTTGCTCATAAGAATAGAAGCAAGGACTTGTATTTTGGGAGGGTTTGAGGCTCACTGAGGGAGTTCCCACAGTACTTTGGAGTCACTGCTCTGGAAATCTACTGTGATTTTCAGCAACTAACAGCTCCTCTTCTTCAGATCGAAATGTCCAAATCTCAAGGCGCAGATTCCAATTGGCCCAGCTTGAGCCAGGTGTCCACCCTGGACCAGTCATCCATGAGGTAGGAATGGGAGGAGAGGGAGCAGGACCTCTTAATGGAAAGACGACTTGTTTGTTAGGGCTGCCCTGTGGGTGTGGAGGGCCATTCCCACAGAAGAGGGGCTCCACAGATGACAGCATCCTCTGATAACAACAACGACATGAAATACTCAACTAGGGTCATAACACTTATGCCATAGCCTGGACATCCAGAGGGAAGTGGAATCTTTGTCTCCAGCCTCTGAATAGCTGGGAGAAAAATCTAGATTCAGTTCAATCTAGGCAACAACATAAACAATACCTCTGGGAACTATTCAATCACTGTGTGTAAAAACGCTCAGTCTCCCAGTTTCTAGAGTCTTCTGTCCACTCACCCTGACCCCGAGGCCTCCTTGGAATCATGTGGTGGCGTCCCTGATCTCCAGGGCTCTATCTCCTGTCTCTAGGCCCGGTCTCTGCTTGTACCCCTAAAGCCAGCAGCGAGGGGGATTTGTGATTTGGTCCTTCTCAGCCTGGTCAGGGCCCTACCTCACCCCCTGGCCAACCCAGGCTTTCTTTAGCATTCCTGACTGGGTGGGGGTCCCTCTGAGTTTCCGTTGTGTCCCTCACGTGGCTCACCAACCTTGGTTGTCTTTTCATAGTCCTCTCTAGACCCTCATTCTGCCTCACATGACTACTTGATCCTCATTGTCTATGCTTTGCCCATCATGTCTCTGTGTCCTTAGTACTTTTCACTTTCTTCTTTCTGGGTGTTTCAGGTCAGTCCCAGCAGTGGAGTGTGTGGTGGGGTGTGTATGCGGTGGGGTGTGTGAGGAGTGTGTGATGTGTGTGTGATGTGTGTATGTATATGTTGCGTGGTACGTGTGTGTGTGATGAAAGAGGGGAAGCTTTCTCCTTTGTCTCTTCCTCACCTCCTCTCCCCATAATCCCTCAGGACTGAAAGGAAAGGCTTCCATCACTTTCTCTATGTAACATCCCTCATCTACTACAGAGAGAGCTTCATGGCTTCACTGGCACTTTAAGAGCTTGTTCTTAATACAATGAAGAGGAAGACAAGGCTGCTTCTGATGCCTTGAGAGGTCCTCAAGCTACTTAGCTGAGAGATATGTCCCAAAGTGATGAGATCTAGAACTGCTGGGGGTTCACTGTTCACCGAGGGACTTTCTGGCCCTGTGGCCTCTCAAGTTTCTCGTCCATGGAGAGAAGAGGCCCTGACAAGGTTCACTCACATCTCTGGCCTGCTTTATAGTTACGTTTTGTATGGTAACTAAAGAGGTGGGTATCCTACCCTGGTGAGCTTGGGTAACAAAATCTGGCCCTGGGAGAGAGCCCCTATTTGGTTCTGGAAAAATCAAATTTCTGAACCAAGAAGGCTGAGGATAAGACATGGAGACTGATGAATTAACCAAGACCAGTGCCCTCTCCTGGGACTGACCTGGGTAGCCAGGCATTCCTTGGGGTCACTTTTCTGTCTCTTTCTGAGTCTGAAGAGCTGAAGACAAAGGCTTACGAGTGAGATTTTCTTGGAGAGTGGAAATTAGAGAGCGTGAGCAAAAGTCAGAGGGCGCGCAGCAGGGACGGGGAGCGCTACTTCAAAGGCGTGTTGTCAAGTGGGCCACTTCCTGCTTGCCCGATTGTGTGGGACCTCCTGAGAAGCCCTACGACAGACATCTCAGAACTGTCTATCCGGAGGAGAGAAAGAGAAAGCATGTATCCATCAGTTCTCATCCGCTCTGGTTTTGTCCCTCCACCAACTGGCCAAAGGTTACCTCCCCAGCTCTTTCAGGGTCCCCTCCTTGTAGGCAGAGACATCCGACCTGGGGAGCAAGCACTGCTGTGATGATGGCTACCAGGCTTAACAGCAGGAAGGTGGCCTTTGCCTAGGGAGGCCTGATTACTGCATCAGGAGAGACAGGGAAGACCAGGAGTGTCTGCAGAGATGTATAGGCAGTGCCTTCAAACCGCCACAACCAGCAGCGTGATCTCAGGTGGGTCATTTCAGCCCTCAGGGCTTTATTTCCCTTGTCTACGAGGTGGGGGGTAGGTGAAGGGAGATGGGGCAGTGAAATCAGTCATTGAGGCCCCTTTTGATTTTGACATTCCACATAGAACAGAACTTCCAAATGGGACCTGGGGGGAAAGGATGGGTCAGATACCAGACCAGCAGGAAGGAGCAGGCTTTCTGGGGAAGCTGTGTCTTGGGGGTCAGATGAAGGAAGTGTGGCTGAGGTAGAAGATGTGGAAAGGCTACTGTGATATGGGGATAAAGAAAGTTCAGTTTGTGTAGAAGAGGAGGTGATTTGGGGACTGAGCAGAGATGACGCTTTGAAGGTGTATGGTGTGACAGAAAGAGTGGACAGGGGTCTGGGGTCAGATTCCAGCTCTAACTCTGACCCTGAGCAAGTCAAGTGCCAGGTCCCAGTTCTTCTGTAAAGCGAAGGTGGCATTTCAGGGCTCTCAGAGGCTTGTTTACTCACAGCAGATTGGGCCAAAGCGGAGGAGCCTCGCTGGGTGAAATTAGCACCTGGCAGCTGACCCAGTTATGGGGTGAGTGTGACCTTTTTATCTCCCCAAAATAGGGAGTGGGTATCTTTAACGATATAGGCAACATCTAGTTCTGAAACCCCTAATGAGATAGCAAGGTTTCTACAGATAGGAGCGACCCCGAGGGGAAGCTGGACTGAGTAACAGCTGGCACCGGAGAGGTGAGTCTGGGATGAGTGGGGCTCAATATCTGGCTGGGGCCGTCATCTGGGTGCCATTCTGCTGGGAAGAGGACTTACTTATGCAAGCAAGACAGGCTTTAGTCTGTCCTTCGTGTGCCTCCTGTGACAGCTGTAGTAACCAATCACCAAAGATTCAGACTCCTTCCACAGTGCGGCAGCACTGTCAGGACGCAGCTGCCTAACGAGACACCACGAGCCTTAACCCATGTGTCTCCAGCATCCTTGGGCCCATAGGATTAGCTCTGGCTGGAAGAACAGAAGTAGAAATGAAGAGTGTGATTTCCCAGCTGCAGAGACTGACTATCAGCCGTGCCTTCCCCCACTCCCGCCCCTTCCACCGCCGTCTTGGAGGCCGCCTGTCCAAGATGGCAGCATCGCCACAGGGAAGGGGCCTAGATCCCCGAGCCACCGCTTGGAGGCCAGGTGCCCAGGAATGTTCTCATCGGACTTTGCATGAACAGGAAATACACTTGTATTGTGTTAATCCAATTATATTTCAGGGTTGTTACCATGGCCATTAGCCTGTCTTATCTAGTACAGACATTCTAGAAACTTCCAATAAGCCCAAAGCAGAAGCTCAGTTGTCTGAGTGTCTTCAACTTGAGGAACCTAAGGATGAGCCCACTGGGCAGTATTGGATGGTACTTGTTTTAAAATATTTATGGGGTACTTACTATATGCCTGATCCTCTTTTCCGTCCGGGGAGTCAATGTCAGGATGACAAAGTCCACAGTCTTCTGAGGCTTACACATCAGCGGAGGGAGACAGATTACAAGCTGACATGCTTAAGTTCTTGACTTATAGGACCAAAGTGGTGGTGATCTTTTCCCGCAGTGCAAGTGTGTGCAGATCCCCTGATCTGTCCACTCCTAGGCGATAGACAATCCTTTGCTCAATTTCAGTTGTAAAAACAGCCTCAATTTAAAGATTTGATTGCCTGGTGCAAGATAATGATTAAATGCTCCAGTTTCACCCAAAGGTTGAATTAAAGCCTCGGAGTTTTGGCCTGTGGATGGCTTCCTGAGTCCAGAGGGAGGATGTAGCCAGCTTCTCCTTGCTCTTATTTCATCTTCTTCCCCATCTCACCTGCTCACCTCTTCCAGGCTAGCATTTTGCTCTTTTCAGGGTGGGGATTGCATGTGTGAGGGGGAGAGGGTGTGTGTAGTAAGGGGGTGAGGCAGTTCTTACTGCCCTGGGAGAGTGTGTCCTTTGGGCCTGGCAGATACTTCAAGCTGACTCTTTCTTTGGAGATTCTAGTCACTGAAGTTCCTTTGGCCCAGGGAGATGCATCTTAATTGTGACACATTTCTTGGCTTTTCTTCCTTAGTCCCTAGAAACCTGGCCTTCTCTTCCAGCTTCTCATTGCTGGGATCGCTGCTCTGGGGGCCCCCATTGGGCAGAACCCAAAACGACCCTTCTCTGATTTTCCTCACGTGGTTCACATTGGTCCATAGGAAGTACTCTGGCATCTTGCATCCCAGCAGGCTCTAGAAGTGCAGACTGAACCCAGCACAGCACCCTCCAGCCTGTTTTCCCAGGCTAACCACTTTAGTTTTCTTAGGTGAGAATCAGGCACGAGTCCAATATCTCACCCTCCTCCTCCTCTCTTGCCAACCTGAGGAAACACACAGGAAGCTCTCTAAGTGGTCCTTCAGGCTCGAAGGAGGTGGAGCTCCCCATCTTAGCCCTCCCTCTTGGGTGGAAGGAGTTGGCTGTCTCAGGACAGCAGCAATTCCATCCAAAGAAATCCTCTATAAATCTCTCCTTCTTCATTTTCTTTCCTTTTTCAAAAAATGTATTTATTTTTATAAATTTATTTGGGGGGGAATAATTCGATTTATTTATTTATGTTAGAGGAGGTACTGGGGATTGAACCCAAGACCTTGTACATGCCAAGCATGTGCTCTACTACTTGAGCTATACCTACCCCTTCACCTCCTTCTTCATTTTCTTACCTCTTTTGTATATACATAATCTGGCTGAGGGTGCCCACAATTATGGAAATGTGTTTGAACACTTCCTTTGTAGATTTTGTATATGGTTATATAGCTTTGAAATTTCATATCTATTTCCCTTGGTGTTTTGGTGGAAACTTTCTATTTTAATGTCCCGTTACACAGGTGAACAAACAAATTAACAAGATCGTTCCAGATAGGAATAAGCTGCATGGCAAAATCAATATGGGGTGATGTGAAGAGCTCATTTAGAATGTGTGACCCAGGATGGCGTCCCTTTCTGAGGAGGTGGCCACCTGAACTGTGACCTGAAGTTCAAGGAGGCAGTTCTGCCAAGATCTGGGTGTGTGTGGCGAGGGAGGACACAGCATTTCAGGCAGTGGAAACAGCAATCAAAGAGTCCCAGGTGGGGGAGTTTGGTGTGTTTAAGGCAGGCCATTGGGGCAGCCAGTGATGAGAGAAGATTGGAGAGGCGGGCAGGGCCTGGACCATGTAGGGCCGTGGGCTTGGTGAGGGTTTTAGATTTTATTCTAATGGCATGGGAAAATGGTTGGAGGGTTTTGAGCAGGAAATGACCTGATCTGGTTTATATTTGAAAGAGATCAATTAATGACACAGAGAGAAAGAAGAAGAGGGGACGATTATAGAATAAAAGAACCTTAAAGACATATGAAATACAATGTATAGACCGGCTTTGAATTCTTATTCAAACAAACAAATTGTGGAAAGAGAGCTATGAAATTTGAATACAGAATTGGCATCCCAGATGATATTAAGTAATTATTGTTTGTTTAATTGAGTGTGCTAATCGCATGCTTCTTAGGTTAAAAGAAATTCTGTGTTGGTTTGAGATGCACGAGGTGCAGGTGTTTATGGGTGATTTGCTTCAACATAGTCCAGACACAAAGACAGCAAAAATCTGGGGCTTCATTCTACTGTGTTATCTACTTAGGTATCTTTTTTTTTAAATGCATATTAAAAGTCATAAAGAAAACAACTTGTCTGTTTTGTGGAGAACAAATTGCAGGGGGCAAGAGTGGAAGCGAAGAGACCAGTCAGGAGGCCTCTGCAGTAATCCAAAGAGAGGAGAGAGGCGATGGCGCCTTAGAGTAGGGTGGGAGGGGTGGGGGTAGACATGGAAATAAAGATAGAACTGACTTTAGGGGTTGACCCAACAGAGCTTGCAGGCTGGGTGTGAGGGAAATGGTACCAGCCCAGGGAAGACTAATAAAAATGACACTGGGGACAATGAGGGAGACCGTTTTTCCACACCAGGGCTTGCCTTCTCAAGCTAATCCCCACTAGACTGGGGACGGAGAAATGCGGAACTAAGGCTCTTGAAATTATTGATGTCACAGGTCAAGGTGATGTTCTTGGATATGCGGCTGGGCTGAGCCCAAGTTAGCAGTGCAACTGTGGGATGCTGGCAAAGGCAGGGGGAATGGAGGACCTGCTGGAAAGTTTGGAATAATTGCAAATTCTGTAATTCTACAAGGTTGGCAATTGGAAGAAACCACTTCCCATTAGGAGCTGTAGTTCTAACCTTCAGGTAAAACCCTTGGTTTATCCTCTCCTGGGATAAATTGTTTTTTCCCCACACTAGGCCCTTCCGTAGTACATTTCAGCAGTGAAAACCCAGAAGCACAGATCTTCAATTTCCTCTTGGTTAGATCAGTTGTGCAAACATCCGCTTAGCCACTAGAACCACTGTGTCAGCATTTAAGGAGCTTTAATTCAGCCGCGAGTACTGGTCCCAGCAAAGGAACTCCTGACTGCCTGTGATCTGCCCAGAGGCAAGCTATTTGTTGGTAGCTGTTTGTTTTCGGTGTCCCTCTTTTCTTTTTCCTTTCTGTACAACTGGTAAGACAAATGGAGATGTGCATCTGTCACTGTTTATCTATCAATGGCTTGGGTTTTCTGGATATAATCGTATTTAATGGAGCCAGGACCTCTTTTTCCCTGAGTTTTTTTCCTATGTGTAAAGCATTTTTGTTGTTGTTTTTGCTAAAGTGCTCTGATGTCCTGGCACTAAAATACAAACACACACACACACACACACACACACACACACAGAATTCTCTTAATGATCATCAAGTGTGGAGGCTTCCATTATGGAAAACAGTATGGAGATGCCTCAAAAAACTAAAAAATAGACTTATCCTATGATCTAGAAATCCCACTCCTGGGCATATATTCGGAGGAAACTCTAATTCAGAAAGATACCTGCACCCCAGTGTTCATAGCAGCACTATTTAAAATAACCAAGACATGGAAGCAACTTAAATGTCCATCAACAGATGAATGGATAAAGAAGATGTGGTGTATTTATACAGTGGAATACTACTTAGCCATAAGAAAGAATAAAATAATGTCATTTGCAGCAACATGGATGAACCTAGAGATTATCATATGATATCACTTATATGTGGAATCTAAAAAAAAGATACAAATGAACTTATTTACAAACAGAAAAGAACTCACAGACATAGAAAACAAACTTATAGTTACCAGAGGGCTCGGCAGCAATGCCCAATGCAGTGTACAATCCCCAATAATATCAGAATATCTACACTGTATTATTGCCCTGCACAGACAGAGAGCCACATTTTCATTCTTGCTGTTCTGTTTAACTCCAGCAACCTTGGAGTGTTAAAAATGACTATAATCGGGATCCTCATTTATTGCTTTTTTTATCTGAGGATGTATTATTTGTTATTGGAACTTTCTAAAGAATCCTAAAACAATTTTTTCCCAAGTAATTTTTTGCCCCTTTTTGATTGTCTGAACAAGGGTCTTCGAACTCCTAGCTCACAATTATTCATTCTCAAACACTGGGAACTAACCGTGTTAGTTAAGGCTAAGAAATAATAATAACAATAATAATCATGGGAAGAGGGAAGTAAAGGGGAGGAAATAGACATGCAAGAGGAGAAGCGAACAGCATTGCACACTTAGACACTGCCAGGCATTGTAATGAGCATCTTAGGGACCGAGTGGCCAATCCTTTCCTCAAGCAAGTTAGAGACACTGGGAACTCTAACTGCATTACCCGCCCACATTCAGGACTGCTGCTTTCCCCTCAACGCCCCTAGGAGTGCTTGGTTTAATTGCACAAAATATTACTGACTATTTTCATCTACACAAATGGCTTTCATTTCTACCTAATCACCATGCAGCACAAAGATGATTATGTGTTGATTAACTTCGCTTTAAGACGAATATCAACATTCAACTCTGCCCATTATTTTCAGGCTTCCTAGTTTATTGTTTGTACAGAGTTGATTGTCTACTGAAACTTAAAAATAATTAGAGGAAACATCATGATGCTAGGCTGTGATGTACATTACACACACACACACACACTCACACACACACACACATACACAGGTCCTTCCCAAGCTGCAGAGAATAATTGGATATTTTGAAGAATTGATCTGAAGATATCTGGATATCCTTTTAGAAGTAAAAAGAATGTCATGGAGATATACAGTATGATCTAGTTACATTTCAAAGGTGTTAAAAAGAGAGGTGGACCCTCACACCAGTCAGAATGGCCATCATTCAAAAGTCTACAAATGATAAATGCTGGAGAGGGTGTGGAGAAAAGGTAGCGCTCCTACACTGCTGGTGGGAATGTAGTTTGGTGCAGTCATTATGGAGAACAGTATGGAGATTCCTAAAAAAACTAAAAATAGACTTACCCTGTGATACAGCAATCCCATTTCTGGACATATATCTGGAGGGAACTCTAATTTGAAAAGATACATGCACTCCAATGTGCACAGCAGCACTATGTACAATAGCCAAGACATGGAAGCAACCTAAGTGTCCACTGACAGGTAACTGGATAAAGAAGCTGTGGTATATTTATACAATGGAGTACTACTCAGCCATAAAAAAGAATAAAATAATGCCATTTGCAGCAACATGGATGGACCTGGAGATCATCATTCTAAGTGAAGAAGACCAGAAAGAGAAAATAAAATATCATATGATATCGCTTATATGTGGAATCTAAAAAGACACAAATGAACTTATTTACAAAACAGAAACAGACTCACAGACATAGAAAACAAAATTGTGGTTACCAGTGGGGGAAAGGAGGTGGGAAGGGATAAATTGGGAGTTTGAAATTTGTAGATACTAACTGCTATATATAAAATAGATAAAGAACAAGTTTCTACTGCATAGTGCAGGGAACTATATTTAATATCTTGTAGTAATCTATAACAAAAAAGGATATGAAAAGGAATATATGTATGTATATGTATGACTGAAACATTATCCTGTATACCAGAAAGTGACACAACATTGTAAACTGACTATACTTCAATAAATTTTTTTTAAGCAAAAAAAAAAAAAAGAGTAGAGTCTTGGAATGGTGCTTAGAACATAGTTGGGACAGTGTCGTGTAAGATGGGCAGACCCCATCCTTCACAGGCAGCAGCTGCTTGGCCATCTTCCCTGGTCCTTGATTTCCTCCCTCTGCTTGGCCTACCCTGTCATGTTGTTCTCTAGAAAATCAGGTCACCCTGTACCTAACTTTCCCTGGTCAGTGATTTTTAGCCGCTTATTGAGCTTGTTGTGTTGGATCTAATCCTTGCTCAGCCCAGCCACATGTGCTGCCATTCAAAAACACTACAAATCATCACTTAAGGACTGTAAGATCCACTCTAACGGTTGGAACACAAAGTTGCCCCCTCCCTCCATGGCAGTTGTGAGCTCCTGCAGTAGGTCTCTTGTTACCTTCTTAACAACTTCAGTATCTCCTGAGTTAGGGCCTCAAATCTCATTACTCATAACAGAGTTTTCTTTAGAACCTGCTCATTTATGTGCTTTCTCTGCTACCAGAGTCTGGCACCTGCTCCCCAGCTGTCACCCAGTATGAACCATCCCTAACTACTTGCCATCAGGCAAGTCACTTAATATATTTGAATCATATTTCCTTTTTACGTAAGTAAGAGTAACATTCCTCCCTTCCTTCTTTCTTGGCTGGAGGGCTGGCTGGGATGATCCAATGAGACATGACTTGTGAATAGCCTTTACAAGATATAAGACCCTGCACTAAAGCTAGCAATTGTAATAAAGTATAAGCCTCTGTAAGAAGCCTCTCTAGGCAGTGGGAGGTACAATAAACAGTAACAGGTAAGTGTGTCTTTTTTATTCAACAAACTAGTATTGAACATGTACCAAGTACAATAATTAATATGACATAGTCCCTGATGTTAAGAAATTTAAAGGGTTGTGTTTGTTTACAGATTAGAAAAGAGGTGCTTACAATTCAGAGTGATAAGAACTTTAATGATGCTAAGTACCTTGTGAGAGTGCACAGAAATCACTTCTAACCTAAACTAAGACAGGTCAGAGAAGACCTCCTGGAAGAGGTGTTGGGCACATGCAAAGCTGAGCCCAAAAAGAGACCGGAAACTCGTGGCTTCAGTGGTTCAATATGGCTCTAAGAGTGAAGCCCAGCAGCATAAGGCTGGAGAGGTAGACCGAAGCTAGATTATGGAGAGTTTGAAACATTGGGGCACTACTGAAAGGTTTTAAGAGTCACATGATCAGATTTCTCTAAAAGCCATATGGGGACTATTTTGGAAGGAGGAAAGACTGAATGAGGAAGATCAGTTAAAAGTCTACAGGGATAAGCTAGTTACAAGATGAGCATTATCTTAGATTGGCTGAAGAAAAGTAGAAGAATTCAAGAGACATTTGAGAGGTAAAGTCAATAAAATTTGATGTTTTAAATCTCAGCAATGTTCTCCTAGGGCAATCTACCCAAGCAATAGAAATAAAAGCAAAAATAAACAAATGAGACCCAATTAAACTTACAAGCTTTTGCACAGCAAAGGAAACCATAAGCAAAACAAAATGGCAACCTACAGAATGGGAGAAAATATTTATAACAGATGAGACTGACAAGGGCTTAATCTCCAGAATATATAAACAGCTCATACAACTTAATAAGAAAAAAACAAACAACCCAATCCAAAAAGGGCAGAAGATCTAAACAAGCAATTCTTCAATGAAGACATACAAATGGCCAACAGGCACATAAAAACATGCTCAATATCACTAATTATCAGGGAAATGCAAATCAAAACTATAATGAGGTATCACCTCACACCAGTCAAATGGCCATCATTCAAAAGTCCATGAACAATAAATGCTGGAGAGGGTGTGAAGAAAAGGGAACCTCCTACACTGCTGGTGGGAATGCAGTTTGGTATAGCCGTTATGGAAGACAGTATGGAAATTCCTCAAAAAACTTAAAACAGACTTACCATATGATCCAGCAATCCCACTCCTAGGCATTTATCCAGGGTGAACTTTAATTCAAAAAGACACATGCACCCCAATGTTCATAGCAGCAAAATTTACAATAGCCAAGACATGGAAACAACCTGAATGTCCATACAGATGACTGGATAAAGAAGCTGTGGTATAGTTATACAATGGAGTACTACTCAGCCATAAAAAATAATAAAATAATGCCATTTGCAGCAACATGGATAGATCTAGAGATCATCATTCTAAGTGAAGTAAGCCAGAAAGAGAAAGAAAAATAACATATGATATCACTTATCTGTGGAATTAAAAAAAAAAGACAAAAAACCTTATTTACAAAACAGAAACAGACTCACAGACATAGAAAACACACTTATGGTTACCAGGGGGGAAGGGGATGAGAAGGGGTAAATCAAAATCTGATTGGCGTAATTCATTTGTTTGAGCCAGCCACTGGGCCATATGAAAGTTGCTGAGATGCAGTGAATTGGTCCCTCATTGTCTGCTTGAAAGGTCTGAAAAGATGGGATAGACACAGATTAATGAAAAACCAGGTGACCATGTCACCAACCCTGAAAGAGACAGAGACAGAGAAGTTGCCTGGTTCACTTTCTAATTTTTACTTTCAGTTTCCTGGCTGTCCTTGTTCTTTCTCTCCCACAGTCTCTCCCCTACCCCCTTTCTCTGTGTGTGTGTGTGTGCGTGTGCGTGTGTGTGTGTGTATACATATATATACACATACGTATGTTTAAGTGTTCAATATATTTAAAATTTTTTACTTTAATCCTTTTGAGTGTGCAACCAGAAAAGTTGTAGTCAGAATGGAAATTGGTACCAGGAGTGGGGTTTCAATTGTGAGAGCCTTAAGACATGAGCCTAGCTATGGTATTATGTTGGAAAGAGATATAATAAAAATGTTTTCATTACAGGAGAAGTTTGCAGTCTGTGAGTTTGGGTAGAAAAGCAACTAATTAAGTTGTCACCTGCTATCCCTTGAGACCCAAACTGTAGGCACACCAAAGGTGAAGCTTTGGGAGGCTTGATGTCTGAATGTAAGGATAATGAAGCAGACTACTTATTGCTTATAACCTGAGACAAGGGCCGGCAACAAAGAGGCAGGTTTCTGTCCAGAATGCCTGTCTATAAGCACGTAAGAAAAGCAGAGTGAGATGGGGAGGGTATAGCTCAGTGGCAGAGTGTGCGCTTAGCACGCACAAGGTCCTGGGTTCAATACCTAGTATCTCCACTAAAGACAAACAAACAGAAAACCTAATTACCAACCCCCGAAAAAACAAACAAAAAAATTTTGAAAGGAAGGAAGGAAGGAAGGAAGGATGGAAGGAAGGAAAGCAGGGTCATTATATAACTGGTGCAGGAAGCCCATTTTGCCTGTAGCTGGAGCTCTCTGATTACTTAGGGCCAAGTCCAGAAACTAATGGGCCCTGCCAAACTTTGGTCTGGTCCTAATTTTCTGTTTCATTGAGTTTCTGGTGCCAAAGTTAAAAGTTCTGTTTGACAAAGATGGATGTTCAGGCCATTGGGAAAGAATTCTTTGGGAGGAGAAGGGGTTGCCAGAGAAGATGACACCCTTACAAGCCCCTCGTAGGCACTTCTCACTCTGCTTTCCCCAAGAGGAACCCTCCCACCACCGAGAGGCAAGTCCCACAGCTAGGGCTGGAACATGGATAAGGAAAGATAGATCAGGAAAGGCATACCTCGTGTTTCCCAGCTACCTCCCTTCTGCACCATGTGCTATCAGCCATTAAGAGAAGGGCAGTCAGATTGAAGAAGCTAATCCTGGGTTCTGAACAACAGAAGATTTGTGGCCTGGTCCTCAGGATTCATTTGGGTTCTTAAGCATGGGCAGCCTCCCAAGGACGTTGGCCCTACCATGCCAGCTAGGGGTCCCCTGTTCCTTCAGGATTTGATATATGCTTGGACCAGGAGCCACTGTATGATTCTTGTCCTAGAGATTTCTTGCTTGCCTCCATTTTTCTAAGGAAATGATTTTTTCCCCTGCTGTCATCCTGTTTTGGGTGCACTGTTTGGTACTAGGGGAATGGCTGAGGTTATATTTACCATTTAGGTCATAGATTGTAGAAAGTGGGTGGTCTAATTTGGACAATATCTCACAGAGATAGAAGAGGAGTAGACAGAAACTGAGTATTGTGGATTCTGGGGCAAGCAAGTGACCTCTGAGATGGCCTTGTGACACTCACTGATTCTGAAAGAGGAGGTGAATGGGACTTTGGGGAGATGTGTGATTTGTAGCCATAAATATGATCAACTTAGATGAGAGCATCTTTGGAAAGGTCTGAAGGGGGAAAAGTTTATGTGTACCAGGCAGGCAAGCAGAAGAATGAAGTGGACACTCTTTCATTGCTGGTCCTGTCCAGTGATGCTGGAAGGGACAGCTCTATCGGTCACATGACCCCCCTCCCTCCACAGTGCTGCAGCTCTTGGACCTGCGATGGACACCTAACCCCAGGCGGCCAATCCTAGGACTTCTGTTGTATGGATTGAGACATGGAGTCCCTTGCCATTTGGAGTGGGCTCTGGAGTTGGGGGATAATGAGCAGGCAGGGGAAGGTGTGAGGTGTGAGATGAGAACAGAGCAGACCCTAGAGAGGGACAGACAGATCTGCTGCTTCTTTTCTCAATGGGTTTCTCCTGATTTCAATTCCAGATCCTCTCATATCTGGCAATGTTTTATTTTCTCTCCCTGGAGTTCATTGGATTTCTGCTTTCTTTAAAAAAAAAAATCCCAAAATATAGCAGAAATCCAGAGTTCAGGAGAGAGATCTGGGTGGAGATATGGTTTGGGGGCCCATCCACATTTCCATAGAACAAAGACCCTGAATGTAGATGGACTCACCTAAAGGAGGGATAGAAGGAAACATAAAATGGTGCTATTTTGATCATTATAAATACTTTACATGTTTTGAAAGATACTAAGTGCTTATGTATAATATTTTAGTTCCCCTTCTAATCAACTCTGTGAGGGAGCTATTATTATTAACCTACTTTTACAAATAAGGATGGGTGATAATGAGGGTTGAATCACTTTGCCCAGGTCACACAGCCTCTAGCAATAATAGTGATGTGCCCTGTCTTTTGACTGATGCATTTTTAATCTCCCACTGGGGACAGATAGAGATTCACAGGGCCAGACTGTTTGCTCTGGATTGGAATCTGGGGGAACAGTTCTCCTCTTGAGGTGGGTAGCACTTTGTAACTCTAAGGACTGGCATTGCCTGGTATTTGCAGAGAAGTTGGCAAAAAAATAAATGGAGTGAGGGAGTTTGTCGCCGGAGCCCCTTGTTTCCCTTTGTAGGTTTCCGACTTCCTGGTTCCCATGCCCAGCCACTCCAGACCTTTGGGGGAGACCACTGATGCTCCATCAGAGCAGGGAGGGACCATGCTCCAGTTATCCCTCCCAAGGTCAAGTCCCAGGCCCTTGGAACTGTGTTTAATGCCCCCAGATTTGACTGGTTGGAGTGGGTAGTGGGAGGGATGGTAAATGGTATTTTGTGGACAAAGGGTTAGTTTGGGAAATGCTGAGTTAAATAAACACGAAGAGATTTCTCTACCACGGTTCTCTCAGAGCATTAAATGTGTTAATGTGCATCTCCCCGAGGGGCATATTATGGGAAGAATTTCCCAAACCTACTTGACCACAGAGCATTTCCGAATGTGGTGGTGTTTAAAGCAGTGATGGGGAGCGGGAGAAAGATAATGTGGAGGTGGGGGGCCGGAAGCAGACAAGGACGCCTCAAATCCACCTCAGGTGTAAGCAACCACCTACCCCCTGTGCGCCGTGCACTTGGCCTTGACTGGAAGTCTTTTGACTGCTAAGTGTGTCTGTGTGTTGAGCAAGTGTGCCGGGCAGGTAGGCAGAATTCCTTGCTATCAGCTCAAAGGCAGGAACCAGATTGACAGTTAGCACTTAGCTCTTAAGGTCTTTCATCCTCTAATATTTGCTCAGGTCCCTCTGAGGACTCCCTGTTAGGTAAGGCATCACCTGCCTGGCATGGTTGGGGGTGTGTGTGTCTCTGGCTGGTTGGAGCAGGATGGAGCGGGGCGGTGAGGGAGCTCATTATCATTCTTAAAAGTCTAGGCAGGGAAACAAGTCAGGTTAAGAGGACACCTGGGCCCTTGCTGCTGGCCCTGACCCCTTGGGGGCTCTCTCTTGGGCCTGCCCTACCTACTAAGGACAGGTTGGAGGAGTTTGCAGAGAACTTCTCTCAAATTGACACTCTCTGTTTATTTTCGCACCCCTAATTACCCTTTCAACTTGCCCTGGTTTATTTTTAGAGGTTTCTCATCCACCTCATTAACAATTTGTAAAAGCTCCTGTCTCATATTTCTACCATTTATACCCTTAATTAAACACCGTGGCCTTTGTTATCTCTGAATACAGGCCTTGTTAGGATTTAAATAGGATGACTCGTAGCTCTTGCCTCCCTGATTTTAAGCCTCCCTTCGCCTTCCTACAACCCTTTTGTGTGCCACAGGGTTCTTTCTGTTCCCTTGTGGTTATTCTTTTTTCATAATCAAGGGCTGCGCTTGTAGAAGAAGGTGTGAGATTCTGGCTGCTGTGTTTTGATTTTGTTTTGTTCTGTTTTGTTTTTTTCGTTTTTTGGTTTTTGGCACCCTTGGCCTCCTTCCTCTACCCCAACCCGGAATTATGAGAAGAGGTTGGCTGGGATTTTTTCAAGCTTGACCCTCCAGTGTGTGAACAGAACAGCGATGCCTAATTATATGCACACCAGGACTCAGATCCCTGATCTTACACCTGCTGATCCTCCCATCTCATCAGGAAAGTGCTGCCTAATTACCTTTTCCTGCTGGCCCAGTTTGTATTCAAACCTTCTCGGTGGGACTGGCCAAAGTACTGAAAGCATCTATCATCAGAGGCATCGATCCCAGACACCACTTTGCAGAGGAAGGAAGGCTGGTTTCGGGCAGAAGCAGCCCTTTCAGTCAGGTGACATTCAGTGGCCTGGGTCCAGGTTTCTAGGGCAGAAAGGAAGATGCTTCCTGTGCAGTGTTTGGGGCCTGTGGAGAAACCTGCATTTTGGGCAGGGCAAAGAGCCAGTGGGCTGTCCTTCGTGGCTTGTGCAATTTGCCTTGTGGAGCTCAGAGCTTCCCTGGCAAGAGATAAATCTGTTGACCGTGCTGTTGTTCCTGATGGTTCAAGGATGCACGTGGGGGCCCAGCCCTCCAGCGACAGGATAGGGTTGGACTTACCTAGGTTTTATTCTCAGCTCCCCACCTTGGCCTTGGGCAAGTGGCTTGACTTCTCTACTTGTTTCCTCATCTGTATGAGATAATACTAATAGTAACTACCTCATTGGATTGATGTCAGAATTGACCGGGTAATGCATGTAAAGAACCTGGCATGAGACAGGCACGACATAATCATTTAACAGATAATAGCTGCTTTTACTAGTATTACTGGAAGATAGTGGCCAGTGTGGTCCTAAGTGGCCACTCTAGACCACAGGGGCAGTAGAAACACTTAGAGAACCTTCCAAAGGTGTATTCTTTTTGGTCTATTTCTATTGGATGTTGTAGGATAATTCTGGGTCATTGTGATGATGTTAATCTTAGTCTAGAGGAGAAGTCATCTCATTCATTCACGTTCCAACTTATCCAATAAGCAATTATTAAGCACCTACTATGCAAAGTGTAGTGGGGACATCAGCGCTCAAGCAGCCTCTGCTCTGACAGGGAAGATCGTAACTATGACATACATCAGGATGAAATGTGTTCTAGGAAGGAGATATAAACGTTGGACTTAGCGGGACAAAGAAGGAGCTGTTAATTTTGATGTGGGAGGTGCAGAAGATGCACCTCCTTCATCAGGGAAGATGAAGGAGGGAAGTGTGAGCAGCAAGATGAAGGACAAGAAAGGTTTCAAGGCAAAGGGGGAGTGTAAGAACAGTCCAGGATGAGGGAACAGTGTTGGCAAAGTCATGGAGAAGTGGAAATGCATAGGTGTTTGGGAAACGCAGCCTGTGTGGAGAGAGGTGAACATGGCGCTGGACTTGAATGCCCCCAAGAGAATCTGAAGGAATGGGGAGGGTGGCCAGAGAAGTGACATTAGACCTTTGTTTCAGAGAGATGGCTAACTGGGACTGTGAAGACAGGCTGGGTCCACAACGTTTCATCACCAGGAAATCCCTTTCATTAATTACCTCCGTAGATCTCAGTTTGATTTCTGCCAGTTAACCTATTATATTTATTAATAATCCATGAGGCTTTATTGATGTAAGTGAACAGTTTCTAGTAGTGCTTTTAAATATTGAGGATCTCTAGATAATCTGCAAGTGCCAGGTGGGGAATTAAGAGGGTAGAGAGGTCAAAAAGCAGAGATTAGCAGACCCCTTAGTAAACGCCCACAGTCAGCTGGGCCAGAAGTGATGGGGGCCTGAGCTAAGGTAGGAATGCGGTCTCTGAAAGGTGGGGACAAGTGTGAGACTGTAGGTGCAATGGACAGGACTTGTGAGTGATTGGGGACCAGGAGAGGGAGGAATAGAGAGACTGCGATTCAGAGGCCCTGGGGCCTGGGGTGAGAATATCAATGGTGTGTTGACCATGGGACGGGACACAGGAGGACTGGAGGCTGGGAGGGAGGAGAGTCAGCAGCGAGAGAAATGCACTGAATTCGAGCTCCCTACAGTCGTCTGCGTGGGGGTCTCCAGCAGGAGGTTGGGAGCTTGGGAGGCATCTCAAGACACTTTCTCATGGGCAAAAGAACAGGCTCAGTTGACCTCCCATCCTCAGACTCACTTCACAGGGCCAGTGGGTGGGAAGGGCACTCTCCCAGACCTCCATCTGACTCTTACCTTCTGCTTCAACCAGTCCTTGATCACACAGAGTCCACCTCCTAGAATTCTCTGGGATCTGTCCCTTGGAGCCTGGCCAGTGCTTATTGGCTGTCAGCAGGAAAAGACTGGGTTAGGAAGCGGGGTGGGGGCAGGGGCTCTGGGCAGCACTCCGCCACCGCCTCTTGCCCTGCCTGTGCCCAGCCTGCGGTCAGCCTGGCTTAGAGCAGATGCTCTCTGTCATGATCAACCTGTCTGCCTCTGCTTTTGCTCTGTGGCGACAGAACAAGGGTGTGGGGATGGGAAGCAGATGGCTTGCCCTGCTGTAGCTGGGACTGAACTGCAGTACCATTGATGGGGGGTGACCTTTGGGGCACAAGGCAGTTTCCAGACTGGGCTCCTTTGCTGCTAACACCCCCTCATGTTTAGGTCAACGGTGTGCTGCTTGTGGGGCTGCCAGACTGATACCTGATGGAGGGTATAATCCCACCCCAAGACTGTCCATGAATGCAGCCCTCTGTGACGGCCTGACATGTGGAATTCAGGAATTCAGAGCACAGTCACCCTGTGAGCTGGCTCTGGGTCAGGGTCTTCTTGATTAGGAACAGCTGTTCCACTCCAGGTAAAGCCAATCTCTAATTCTGGGACCAAATGGTCCTCAGTGCGCGGGCCTAGATTTCACCGGCAACAGAATCACCTGCCAGTTTGTTGAAATACAGATTCCTAGGCCCCACCCTGTGTCTAGTGCATCAGACTCTCTGTGGCAGTGACTGACAGTTTTAACATGGTGTCCAGGTGGCTCAAATGCACAGTAAAGTTTGACAGCCACTGCTGGAGACCATCCTCATTACCATTATACTTTGTTTTCTAGAAACTGTTTTCTGAACCACACACTTGTGTTCTGAATCTGGGTACTTGACTCTGGTCTTGGCTCATGTGTGCACTCCCTTCTGGCTGTAGGTGCTTCCTTTCTCACAGACCCATCCCACTGGGGCACCTGGACACACAAGGCAGTGGGCAGGGGGCACAGAGCTAGACAAGAAAAAGGCTCCAAGCCTGGTCATTGATGGTGGGAGACTTGGGAGTCGAGGATCAAACTAATGGGACAATGCTGAGGTTCACAGACAGCCGAGGGAGTTGGCTTGGAGAGAAGTCTGCTTGGGAAATTGTGGGTTTTGTCTGCAGCAGGATGTCTGAGGGCCTCGTCTGTGACAGATGGCAGTTTGGGCCTGGTACGTGGAGGGTCGTGGAAGCTGGGACATGGATCAACATCAGCACAGGGGCGGTAGGTCATGTGGGGGATGGGGGTGATGAGTGAAATTGTCCAGGCATGGCATGGAGAGTTGGGGGGAGACCCAGCACTGGGCCTGGGGGCCATCTCACTTCTAGGGGTGTGTATATAAGAGTTGGGGTGACTGCAAAATGGGATCGCATGAGGGAAACCAGAGTCAGGTAAGGACAGAACCTCACGGAAGGACGGCTGATCATGCAGGAGGCGCTCCATCCGGGAGCCACAGAGATGGAGTGGGAACACTTACTTTAATAAGCCATTGGCTTTGCGTGCTGGTGAGGATAGTGGAGGCGAGCACTCATGTGCTTGGGTGCTGCTCTAAGTGGGGGTACACTTGGGCGGGGGAGCACCTGTGTGTTTTCGGCTTCCCTGAGCGGCTGGCATGGACTCTGCACGAGAAGGTGACGACTGGGCAGTGAAAAAGTAGCCTCTCCCCTGACAGGTCACTGTGGGCTCCCTGCGTAGCTTGGCTTGGCCAAGGCTGAGTAGCTACCGTTTGTCCTGAGCTGGCTCCCCCTGCCCGGCTCCCCAGGCAGCCTGGAACACCGTGGCCCTTCTCTGCTTCACCGGCCAGAAGCTGCCCTCTGCTAAATGAGCCGGAGTTGCTGGAACTTTCGCGTCCGCCTAGGCCACTTAAACTTCCAGGTTGGTTGAACACCAGCCAGTTTTCCACTTGGGTTTGCGTGGCTCCGTCTCCTGGTACCTCGACACCCGGCGAGGTTGAAGAGACTGGCCGCTCAGCTGTGGCTGGAAGTGGGGGAGCTCACGCTGGGGGGTAGGGCTGGGGTTGGGGATGAAAACTGATCCGTGCTGCCTGGCTTCACGTTTTCTCCCCAAAGTGAAAATCCAGCTGGCTTGTTCCCCTGGTTTGTCTCGGAAGCAGTATCTGGTATTTATAGAGGACTGAACCAAGGGCCAATCAGCTCGGAATGGAAATTCCTGAGCCTGGAGTTCTCTGGTGCAACCGGCTCTTGGCTTTCTCTCTCCCCGGGGTTCAGCTAAGGTTTTCTCTTGAAAACTCTCGAGCTCTGAGAAGTTTGAAGAGGCACAAATGGGGGATGGACACAAAAACACACTGTCTTCCTCTTGGTGCGGATACCTTGTGTGTTTTTTGCACTTGCTGGCCAGAGGTGGTTGAAGGGCCAGGAGAATGGGTCAGTGGGTGCCCCCGAGAAGCAGCTGCAGTGCCCCCCTGTCTGGGGGGGTGGCATTGTCTCTTGTTCCTGCAACCTCCAGGACCTCCGACTTCTGAAATTATGTGCCCGTGCTAACCTACCGGGCATCAACCAGAGGTGGTGGTGGCTGTTAGCACAAGCCTTCCAGCTGCAAAGGAAAGGGATTGTGAGAGATGTGACATTTAAAAAGACAGCTGGAATGAGTGAGATATCGGCTGACACATTCACTAAATGTCACCACTTTTGTTTCTTTTCAATGTTCAGTGATTAAGTTATTCTAAATTAATTACACAGCCACTTGATTTATTCTTTACCTTCCCTGCTCCCTGCTCCCTCCCACCTCTTCAGACTTAACAGTTGCATGCTGGCTTATCCCCTTTGTTCTCAAGTTACCCAGTTGTGAAAGTGACAGGCCTTCAAGGAAAAAGTAGGTGATCCAGGCAGCGAGGCTGCAGTATGCTCTCAGGGAGCAGTTCCGAGGCGAAGCCTGATTACCGCCATCAAAGCAACGACGCACCTGTCCTACAGGTGAGGGCAATGAGGCTCAGAAATGTTAGTGATGTGCCCAGGGTAGACTGGGGGAGCTTGAAGAGCTAGGACTTAACCCAGATCTTCTGGCTCTAGGCTCTTGCATTTTCCAAATGTATTTGGGTCAAAAAGATGAATCCATCCTCAAGTGGCAAATCTGGCAGGAAACGGGCAGCTGCTGGGATGAAAAGACTGGAGAGTACAGTTCCACCCCTCCTCCTTCATTACCAGGGAGAGGGCCCCTGGGAGCGTCAGGGCAGCTCCAGGTTCAAGACCAGGTGGTATAGGAAGAACTTCTCTGCATAGTAAATCACGCATATTTGGATCATCTGGGAAAGAAAGTTCCTGGTAATTGAAGGAAGACGGTGTCTGATGCTTGTCTGGCCCTTTGATTTCACAATCCATTTTAACTACACTATGTCATTGTCAGTAATTTCTCCTGGGAGATGAAAGACCATGGTATAAAGGGCCATAGCCCTTTCAACCATGATTAACAAATCCTCTGTCATCTCAGGGACTCACATTTCCAAAACACTTAGAATTTCTAGCCATGGGTTTTCATTCCTTATTGCTCCAGCCTGAAGGGTCTCCACAAACCTGCCTCAGGCACAGACTGTGAGGTGAAGCCACAGAGAAAAGAACTGCTCCATGTCTCAGAATGCCTGAGGCACCGGCCCACGCTGGTGCTCTGTGTCTGGCTGGATAATCCCTGATGTGTCACCCCAGTCTGTGCAGGAAAAAGAGTCACCTGAGGGAAAAGAGTCACCTATCTCCCCACTCCTCCCCGGAGCACTAATTTACTGCGCGTTAGTCGGTCTCAGCTGAGTTCCCTGCAGGAGGAGGCTCACCACTCTGTTTCTGAAAGGAAAGAGACGCATGGAGGCAGGAGGTTGAGCTTGTCTGTGTGAGTTCCTGAGTTTGCACGATTCCTCTGAACCCTTTGAATTCATCTATCCTCTCCCACAGCAGCTCGTCATCAATTTCTCTTTCCATCCAGTCTAATGGCATAGGCTTTGTTTGGAGCTGTACACTGTAGAGTGATGAGCCCTTTACTGAGCTCAACACCACTTTCCAGTAGAGATGCTAAGTTACAGCGAAACTTCACTCTTTCCTGCCTTGTCCAACATGGAACGCATCTGTGGGCTGACTGGCTGGGGTTGGGTTGATGGGCAGGCTCTACACCTCTTTAGTTTTCCCTGGAGGAGTAACAGATGTAGGGGATTAAATTAATATGCATGACTGAGGGTTCACAGAGTGGCCATTGTGGGGCTCTCTCCAGGAAGGGATGAGGCTGAGGTCTCAGAGGGGACATTTAGGGGAGCACCATGAAGGGGTATGCATTGACGGCTGGGTTAGGCCATCCTTCTCTAGGATGCCTTAAATTTCTGGTATATCTCTAGCGTTGCCCTTACCACATTGTAGAACAATGTCTTCTCTTTATGTACCTGTTTCCTCTGAAATGTGAGCTCCTTGAAGAGCTATGTTTTGTTAGAAGGCAGTTTTGCATTGTGTTTACACATGTGAGCTCTGGATTCAGTTGTGTCACCCTTGGACAAGTTTTTAACCTCTTAGGGCTAGAGGGAGAATTAAATGACGTAATGGATGTAAAGAACTTAGTGCCTGGCATATAGGAAATGCTTAGTGTTTATTAGTTATTATTGTTATCATTAATTTGCATGCCTCTAGTCCTAGCATGTTACCTGATATATACTAGGTGCTCAACACATGTTTGTTGACTGAATACCTATGTGCATTCAGGAAAAGATGAGCCTGCATTTGTGAAAATAAGTCCAGCTGAAGTTCTTGAGTGTTCTGGAACTGAGTAGGGCAGGAAACAGACGTTGGGCTGTAGGGTTGAGTTTGGTCCACAGGTTGGGAGTTGGGCCAGAACAGTTGCAGTGGTGGGAGATGACTTCTACAGAAAATGGCAAGAGTTGAGCTTAGTGTAAAAGGTCTGGTTAGCTTGTTTGACCTCCCTGACTTGGTCTTGCATCAAGGATCACAATATGTATTTATTAGCAGGAACCCCAAAGGTGAGGATGCATTTGTGGGCAGAATGTCAGCAAATGGCACTTCGGGTGATTACAGTGTTCTTAAGAGTTGGATCCCTGTCAGTACTAGCCAAAGCAATCAAACATTCAATGCAATCCTTATCAAAGTCCCAATGGTTCTTTTTTTCTGCAGAATAGATTCACCCTGAAATTCACATGGCATCTTAAGGGACCCTGAAAAGCCAAACCAATTTTGAAAAGGAACAAATTTGGAGAATTTACACATCCTGATTTCAAAACTTACTACAAAGCTATAGTAATCAAAATAGTATGGTACTGGCATAAAGACAGACATACAGACCAATGAAACAGAACAGAGAGCCCAGAAATAAAACCTTACATATATGGTCAAATGATCTTCAACAAGGGTGCCAAGATCATTCAATGGGGAAAAGACAGTCTTTGCAACAAACAAGGTAGGAAAAACTGGATATCCATGTGATAAAAGAACGAATTTGGATCCTTACCTCACAGCCTATGTGAAATTTAATTCAAAATGGATCAAAGACCTAAATTTAAGAGCTAAAACTATAAAACTCTTAGAAGAAGACACCGGGGGAAAGCATCATAACATTGGATTTGGCAATGATTTCTTGGATATGACACCAAAAACCCAGGTAACAAAATTAAAAATAGACATATTGGACTATGTCAAAATTAAAAACTTTTGTTCATCAAACGACATGATCAAGAGAGTAAAAATGAGAGCAGCCCACAGAATGAGAGACAACATCTACAAATCAAAAATCTGATAAGGGATTAATATCTAGACTACATAAAGAACTCCTAAAACTTAACAACAACAAAATGAAGTAAAAAAATAAGCAAAGACATTTTTCCAATGGGGATATACAGATGGCCAATAAGCACAAGAAAAGATACTCAACATCACTAATCATTAGGAAAATGCAGATCAAAACCACAATGAGATACCACTTCATGCCTACCATTAAAAACAGAAAATAGCAAATACTGGTGAGGATGTAGGGAAATTGGAACCTTTGTGCACTGCTTGTGGGAATGTAAAATGCAGCTACTATGGAAAACAGCATTATGGTTCCTCAAAATATTAAGAACAGGATTGCCATATGATCCAGCAATTCCACTTCTAGGTATATACCTCCCAAAATGGAAATCAGAGACATGAAGAGAAACTTGAACACCTACGTTCATGGCAGCATTATTCACAATAGCCAAAAGTGAAATGTCCATTGATGGGGGAATGGAAAACAAAATGTGGTACATGCATATAATGAACTATTACTCAGCTGTAAAAAGGAAGGAAATTCTGACACATATTATAACATGGATGAACCCTGAGGCTATTATACTACGTGAAATAATACAGACACAAAAGAACAAACATAATATGATTCTACTCTTACGAGGTTCCTAGAGTAGTTAAATTTATATAAAGATAGCAGAATTATGGCGCTGGAGGCGGGAGAGAGGCAGGATGGGAAGGCTGCTAAATAACGGGTATAGAGTTTCAGTTTTGTAAGATGAAAAAAGTTCTGTGGATGGACAGTGGTGATAGTTGTACCAAAATGTGGAAATATTTAAAGCCACTGAGCTGTACATTTAAAGATAGCTAAAATGGGGGCTGGTATAGCTCAGTGGTAGAGCACATGCTTAGCGTGCATGAGGTACTGGGTACTGGGTTCAATCCCCAGTACCTCCATCAAAAAAAAAAAGATAGCTAAAATGGTAAATTTTATGCTACGTATATTTTACCAAAATGGAAAAAAAAAAGGGCAAGAGCATAGCTGAGGTGGAAAAAAATGATGTGGGTCCCTGCAAATGTAGGTGAAAATAGACTTGTGAGTCAAGTTACATTTAAGCACCTTGGATTAACTTGTTATAAAGAATCATTTTATGTAGCCCTTGATTGATCTGTTTTTGTTCATCAGCATTTTCATCAATCAGCCTCTCTTGGGCACACCTCCATTATTATTCATATCACTTCCCATCAGCTTGACCTCTAAATGTTGATGGTTCCTGAAGAACATCTCTTTGAGACCCTCCTTGTCTACTGTTACTGGCGTGGCAACGCCAGCCTCCTGTCTTCACATCTCATTTTGGTGTGTAAGCTTTCTATCAGTTAATATCTCATGTCTCACCTCTCTGCCAAGCTGTGTGTTGGACTGCAGCTTTCTGCTCGACATCCCTCCAGCATCTCAAACTCAGTTTGGCCCAAACTGGACCCATCAGTATTTTCCTTGTTCTGCTGAGTTCCTGGTTTCCATGGAAGGCACCATCATTGTTTTGGTGCCTCAAGTGTGAAAACACAACAACTTTGAATCTCATTTCCCTCTCCTTTCTTCCAGATCTGCTCAGCAGTCAGCTCTGTTGTGTTTTCCATCTGTCATCACCACATCCTGTGCTGGTGTCCTTGTTTGCCTGTGTTTGCCTGTGCACTGCCTATGCTAGCTCAGACGTCGATCCACTCTTCAGTTTTTTAAAATTTCTTAAATTTTTTTTATCTTTTAAGTTGAACCTTAAATTATTTTTTTTAAAGCTTTTGGTGGGGTAAGTAATTAAGTTTATTTATTAATTTAATTTTTTAAATGGAGGTACTGGGGATTGAACCCAGGACCTCGAGCATGCTAAGCACATGCTCTCCCACTAAGCTATACTCTCCCCTGCTGCCCTTGGTTCATTCTTAAGTAGACCGCTGCAACTGCCTCTTTGCCTCCAGTCTCTCCCTGTGGGCTTGCCACAGCCATCCTAGGAGTGCAGCTGTGAATCAGCCAGAGGAAAGCCACGGAGACACCAGTCCTGTTCCCTGTACTAGAAAATCGAGCATCTGGGTAGAGTTCACTGCAAAGAGGAGCAGAGCAGGACACAGGACAAATCATGAAGTCCTGAGGTGCTTGTGGCTGAGAAATAGCCCGAGGAGGTGAGGCTGGGTCAGTGGATGAGGTGTGGCAGCTAAACTGAGTCTCAGGTTCAAATAAGTCTTGCGGTTCCAAGTGATCAGCCCTTTTGGGAGCAGAAGCCAAGCCTGCAATGGAGAAGGCAGGGGCAGCAGGTCTGTTTCCCAGGAGAGGCAGCTGGCAAGAACTAGGCAGGGCCCAGGGAAGGGGCAAGAAGCACTCCTTGGGCAGAAAGCCAGCACTCTGCCTGGGCTGACCAGTGCAAGCAAGGGGGCTGTGTTGCTCAGGGGGCTCCTTGTCTCCCTGGAATGTAGGGGCTTAGCAGCCCTGGGAATTCCTTGGCTCTGGGTCTTCACCTGTATGGACCACTCAGCCTGGGACGTGCCTACTCCTCACAACTTCCACATCCTCCAATCCCACCCATCCTTCAAAAGTCTAGACCAGGTGCCCCTTCTTCCTTGAAGCTAACACTCCACCTGCAGAGCTGTGACATTCTTTCCTGGACTCCGGTAGCTTTTTATCTCACCTGCCTTCCTGCACTTATCATTTTCTACCTTAGACTATCGTGACTTAAGCTGCCAGCTTTCTAGACTAACGAGCTTTTTGTGGGCAAGATTCAAGCCTGAGGCTAGCACAGTAGTATGGCCCCATGTATAGCCACGTGGCTTAACGCACAGTCCTTGATTTCACTCAACAATGAACAGACTAGTTTCCCTTTGTTAGTGATGAAGGTCTAGTGTGAATGAGAAATAAGCCTTTGTTGTTTTCAGCCACTGACATCTGAAGGTTGTTACCGCTGCATAACCCAGCCCGGCAAGCCAGATGTATTCAGCCCGGTTGATCTGGTCTAGATGTGACTAGCATATCACCAGATCCTGGTGGCTGATGGGTGACCTGATGGGAAGGCAGAAGCCAGGGGAAGCTGCATCTTCGGGCAGCAAGTGCTTCTCTCAGCAGTTCAGCTTCCTCGGTGGCAGTGGCGGTGGAGGCTCACCAGGGAATGCCAGTAATTTAGATGCAGATATGCAAGAAGGGATGTTATCTCCCACTCTCCCCTCTAGGGGCTGCCTTCTAAATTAATTAAAAGCTGGGGGTGAGCAGAGAGGATATTCTATTAAGTTAGAATGTTCTCTTAAAATTTTTGAGCCTGCAGTAGGATTTTCTCATCAAGTGTGTTTTACGAGAGTTAGCAGGATTCTGCTCCTGGTAGGCAAAAGCATCTCACTTTCCACATATAAGTGTGCGACCCGTTTCCCTAGAGAGCCCTTGGCATCTGGAGGGGCTGCTTGTTGAGCTGAACAGCTGAGGAAACAGCAGAGCCCCGTGTACCAAATGTTCTGTGAGCTACCAGCCTGACAAAACACAGGTGGATCCCAGCCCTCCAGGGCACACAGGTATTCCTTGGGCAGAACAAAAAACAAACAAGCCCCTCTGCTGTACTTCTGATTGAAGGGAAGTGGTTATCTGTGTGAAAAAAGATTTAAAAAAAGCTTTGTAGTGTCCTGTGTATGTGTATGCAGACTGCTAAACCTCAGGAACACTTACAATGACAAGAGAAATGGGCAAGAGACAGAGATTTAATTGAATAAAAACTCCAGGCTGTGACAGGGGCCGGAAGACATGAAGCAGTAATTAACAACATAATTTTTTAAATGATGATGCAATTAATTAACATCCTGAGTATGGGGAGGAGTGGGGAGGAGAGAGACATTCTTCAACCCAGAAATGCAGCTAAGTAAAGGAGAAGGGGACTTTGCATTTAAAAAAAAAAAATCTATGTGCAAAAGACCTTGGTTATCCTGACTTCAGCAAAGCTCACATCACCAACCTGAGAAAGAGGTTTCTCATGGCAGAGGAAGCTGACAAATGAATCAACCTTGTATTTCATTTTATTCTGCAACTTGTAATCATTTTATCCTCATCTGTGCCAGGGAGAGATCGGGGTACATAACGAAGTTGGCAGAAATTCAGGTTCCATTCATGCTTTGGGTTGAGGACTAGTCTCCCCTGAGGGTGCTGGGGATGGGGCCCCAGGAGCTGAGAGCCTGAAGACATTTACCAGGACTGCTGTAGCGGCAGTGGAAGCAGTGGGTCAGGGTGGTGTGGAGGCTGACCGTAATCTGCTCAGGAAGTGACTTTCCAAAGCCACCGGGAGCCTCACCTGAGTGAGATGGCTGCTTGGACATAAGAGGAATGTCTAAGAGCAGTAACTTCCATGATTCTCGCTGATCACATTCCCTTCTCCAAAAGGTCAGAGTGATTGTCCTTATCTGTCTACAGGTTTGAAGATGACGGCGGGACATGCATTTTAAGTTCACTTTTGGAAGGACCCCCTCACACTAATTTCTAGGCTCCTTATGACCCAGGAAACTCAGTTGTCCCCTTCATGGTTGTAGGACCCACAACAGCTCCCCAATGATTGAGATGGCCACTGGGGTCATTCTAGTGTCAAGAAACAAAATGAAGTTCCTGGCCTGTTGGAAGTCTTGTCATGACCTTGGGTGTTTTCCCTACTCTCAAGAGAACATCCAGCTGCAGGACCACTTGACTGGGAAGGCTGATCAATCACAGGACATGTGGGGAGAAAACTTTATCTTTATACCAATGACACATTAGCTCCTAGCCTAAGGCTCAGTACAGGGGTCTGGGTTTATCTACATTTACTTTCTTTAAAGCAGAAAACCTCTTTTGCCACAATATCCTGTTACCTCCTGCCCAATCTGGTCATTTTTAGGACCAGTAGACACTACCCAAAGTTACATCAGCACAGAAACCTGATAACTTGGCTTAAAACGAGGGTTACTTTATTGAATTGCTGCTCTTGAAGAGTAAAGAGTAAGTAAGGAAAGAGTAAGACACAAGGTGTGTGAACGGTTTTACGTTCTCGGGCCTCCATTGTTGAGAGAAGCAGTTCTTCAGCAGACTTGCCTCTTGCAAGTCACACACACGGCTCTGGAAACTGGCATTTCACAGCCACAAACTGAAGTGAGAACCCACCTCCACGCATCTACTCCCAGGGCTGTACAGACTGAGATGGGGCAAATCAACCTAGTTACAGGGGGCTGGTGGGAAGGCCACTCGTAACAGAAACGTACGATTACAACACAGAATAGTTCAAACATTCTTTTTTCCTAATCTGAATTTGGCCTACGGTAGAGATCTAAAGGGAAAAGAATAAAAAAACAAACATACTTCTTCACTACCACTGAAACAAACACTTAAGTACTTAGTAATTAATAGAAATAAAGTTCAAGATGAACATTATCCCAGAGTCAAGGGGGCTGAAATAGACTTAAGCTGACTTGGTTTCAATCAGGAAGATACTCTTCCTAGAAAGATAGACTCCGCCCATCACTTGGGATTTCAAAACTCTCCACTCAGAAAAGAACATTTTATGCAGGCTTTTCTTTTTGATCTGTTTAGGCATTTTAAACAGCTTGCTTGATACTTCATGGAATTATAAAGCTATATATAATGCAGAAATCATTCTGGAACATATGTGCGTCCTCTTTTTTTTTTTTTCTTTCTCAAAATGAAGGTTATTTTCGAGAACAAATATCCTGTTTTCAAACAAATGTGGTCATGAACCATGGTGTGTCAGAAAATATACGGCATGTTTCGTGTCAGTAGAATCATTCCTAAAGAAAGTGACTCAGTTTCCATGAGGAATCAAGATATGGTCAATTCAGGGGGAAAGTCTGAGAGGAAGGGGAGCCCGGAGCCCTGCATGACCAGCTGAAGGTTAAGAGACACCTCGGAGCCTCACAGTTTCAACACGGGACCGGGAGTCGGCATCTCAGTTTATAGCACATCAGCAAAGAACTTCTGAGTCACAAGTAGCCTTTGTAAAAGCTCTTCACTAGACCTGTGCCTTCCCCACTGGCTCCTAGAAAAAGCAGCTGTAGTTCCGTCCCACTTCCTTCTGCTTGTGGGCAGAGGGGCTTGGTGGAGACACAAAATTTCAGAAACTCAAACCACCTCCCCCCAAAAAGACTATTTTACATTGTATTTAATAGAACCCCGTGTCTGGGCTCTTCCCCTTTGTCTTTCTCTACTTTTTTTTTTCTTTCTTCTTCTTCTTGACAGCAGATCCATAAAAAGTGAAAAGACCACAAAAAACATCACCTTGGGAGACAGAAAAGACTAAGACAGCTTGGACCACAGGACAAGTGTCTTGGCCTTGACCTACACAGGGGCAGCTAAGATTCTGGAGTAAGGGGCGTGCTGCCCCCGCCCGCCGCACAACACTGTGTTTAGACGTTGAACAAGTGCAAAAAGAACGCTGCTGAGTCTAGTTTGTGTCGCCCGGCTGTGCAGCTCACGGTGTCGGAGGTGGTTTCGGAGATGGGCACGAGCTCTCGCTGTCGAAGCTGGCCGCCTGGCCCTGCCACTGCGGAGAGGAGAAAAAGCTGCTTATCCATTGCCAAGGGACCGGACATTTCAACTCTCCAGACTCATCCAGCCCATGCACTGAATTCACCCTTTCCCAGCTTTTCATAAGCTTTCTTGAATTTTGCTGTTAGCCATGCAAAAACAAAAGGAAAACAGCTTTTGAGCTTCTGGTTTGGAAGACCTGATTTTTAAAAAAGACCTACTGCAGAGATAAGGGAAGCTTTCCTGCACGTGTGGAGTGCATGCGTGCGTGCGTGTTAATCAGGTGCTCTGGCTGGACCATTTCTGAGTGCTTCAGCCATTTTTCACACTGAAAATCAGAGGATGTTAACAGCAAAAGAGGCCGTCTGCAGAGTATGCCCTGACTGCCAAAAACCTGCGATCATGAATTATTAGCAATTTGTCTGGGAGCTGTTAGTACAGCTAAAACCCTGATATTGCTTCGGTGTTGGGCTCTCTTCTTCAGTCTCAGTGCTTCTTGGGGTCTTCACACCCAACTTGTGACGGGGTGGGAGGTGCAAGGAGATGGAAACCCCCCTGCCACCCCAATGGGATGTCTCCACCCTTTTTCTCCTCACTCTCTTGTCTCACAGGCTGCTTCCCCCAGGCTGACTCTAATCCCTCAGTGAAGATGGTGATGTAATGAGGCGTAATGGGGTGAGGAGAGGGCAGAGGATGGATGACCCTTCTTTAGGTTGAAAAGCCAGGCATAGCTGGAGCAGTGTTTTCTGGGCAACGATCTGACCCTGTGAAAATTCCTGACCTGTCTAGGGGCTGTGTAACTTCAAAGCGAGTCAGTGTCCACTGCTCACTCTACCCTTTCTGTGAGCAGAGGAGACAGTACGCCCCTAGGTGCCTGCAGAACATGGCTCCGGGGAGAGAAGTTAAGTAGAGGGGTAAGATGGCCTTTCTGACCCTGAAGTACCTTTCTATTTCTCGTGGGCTTTCAGGGTCTCCATGTGGGGTGATGGGGCTGAGGAGAAGCCTACTGCGCATTTGTGCATATACGGGGTGGGGGGGGCATGGTCCTTCCCTCCCTCTTCCCCGCAACATAGCCCTTTCTAGACAGAGCCAAGCCATTTAAGGGTTAGACCATCCCATCCAGCCTATGGGAACCCACAACGCCGAGGAGAGACCCAGACCTACTGATTGCCTTCACGTTCCCGGATCTAAGGAAAGCCTCTATTACCCCTCCCTAGGCTCAGTTCTTCATGGTCCATTAGTACCCCCTGAACAGGCCAACCTGCAGATCTTTACAGCCAAGCAAAGGCCGGACAATCAGGTAGTGATGACCACCATCACATGACCTAGGCCTGTGCAGTCTTAACACGGAGACCCGGAGGTAGCCCTGGGCATCATCCAGGCTAGCTCTTGTTCTTGCAGATTGGAAAACAAAGATGCAGAAAAGTCAACGCACGGCTAGCTAGGAGCAGAGTTAGGATCTCAAACCAAGTCTCCTAACTCCACGCTCAGTGCTCCCTCCACTCCGTCCTACTGCCACCTTCGCACCTGGCCACACCAGGGGAAGGAGGAGGCACACAGTGGAGTCAGAAACCTAAGCTCTTTGGGTCCATACCAGGTACTTACTCCTAACTCCGGGTGGCAGTCTCTCTGCTTGCAGCATCCACGTGAATGAAATCACAACCGAGGGTTTCCCTGGTGAAATATTTTAGATAAATAAATGCCTGGTTGTTGAGCCCACTGTGACTTCTGACTCAAGTGTTGCTTAACCAGAAGGTGACATAAGGTGATTACTAATGCTTTCATTTAACAGATCTTCATTTTAGAAGTTCAACTTTTTCTGTTACAACCTTTAACGTCAGTGAAAGGTACATTGTAATGATTGGCTTCTCCCCTGGGTAAGCATGCCACTTAAACAGGCTTGACTGATAGGCCAATTCAGAGGAGAAAAAACGAAATGGCTACACAGAGCCCCTCTCTTTTTTCTTTACATAATTGCTCAGAAAGAAGTCACATAGAGCATAATTGTTTATCCAGGACAAATGAGGAAGGCACGCTAGCCCCTGATTTTCCCTATGAAGATACACAAAGGGAGGAGATGGGGTTTGTGGACAGTGGGAAGGTGAATGACTCCTGCAGGTTTATCATCGAGGCTCTGAAATAGCAGAGAATTGGTCTCCGGCACACCAAGGAAGATGATTGTTCTGGGGTGGCTGTGTTCCATTGAGATCTTTTATTGTTCTGAAATGGGTTATTTTCCAACAGAGATCTAAAATCTCTGGCAGATTTTCTGAATTTGGCCTTTCATAATAAAATGCCTTGGAGAAGATCGCTGGTCAACCTGGGCTCTGTGTGTGGTGACAGCCACGACACACAGCACTGAGCAGGAGTGCTGAGAGGGAAGGGGCCACGGCTGCTACCGGGGAAGGATGCTCACTATGGCTTAATCAATTTTTATTCATGAAAAAAATCCCAGCAGGGAAAAATACCTTTTCAGTTAATTTGTTCCCTCAACCTGATTGTAAAACCCCAAACAAGCGAGCAAGTATGGTGTTTTCTGTTTTCATTAATAAAAAAGAAATGATTACAGCACTTGAAACTCCTCTAAAAAGGTACAATATAAATGCAGTGTGTTATAGATTCAATGCTGTTTCTCTTCCCGGGAGCAGGAGATGAGATTTCCTTATGTCTCATACAAATAGGGGAAACAAATTCCCGGAGCAAAGTTCTTGCTCAACGTTCAGAACAGTACCAAAAAGGAGGCAGGATGTGAGCTCTAAGGACGACTGAGATGGTAAATATTCAAGTACGAGGCACCACATGAACACAAAGAGGGCTTACTTATTATTAGCCTGGTGGGTTTTTAGATGCATTTTTATAAAGGTGCTTAAACTGTGGTTGCTAAAAAGTGTAGGCACAAATTTTTACAAATTTGTACTGATGAAACCCTAAGTTGCCCAGATGAATGTCATTTTCAGCTTCTTCATACAGAGAAATGATCAGCTGAGCAGAAAATGGAAGGATACGGAGTGGGGGTGGGGCAGTCTCAGGAACTTGTGTGCAAGGTCGAGAAAACAGTAAACCCAAAGGATATGAATCAATTTATTCTCTTTTCGTTTTCCATATGCTGTTACTTTCCCTTTTCTGTCTCATCAAATATTCATTTTCCAGGGCTTGATTCTGCTTTATCTTCCTTTTGTAGTCTGGACTGGTGAGTTGGAGTTCTCAAAGAAACAGGCCTTGGAATCAATTATTTGGCTTAATTAGGTTGTATTTATCACGGAGAGCGATGCTGGGCCAAGTCTGGCCCCTCCGTGCTACTCTGCACCCCACCTCCAACTCCAGCCGCTGCCGATGGGTGACTCCAGTTTGCGTGGACAGGCTAGCCCGATCAGGGTGATGAGGTATTGCAGCTTCAAGATTAGAAAAGCGATGCAAGATGCGGGCTCACCTGCCACCCCTTGTCTGTCATTTAGGGTCAGTTTCCTAGAAGTGCAGAGATGGGAGGAGCCCACCCCCTCGTTTACCAACCAGGTGACTGAAGACCTGGTGGGGCGGTGAGTTGTCTGCGGCCCCGCAGCCCGTCACAGGCCTCTTAGCTCCCATTCCTTGCCCCTTTCTCATGCCATCCTGAACATTTTAGTATACTTATCGTATTCTTAAGTATCTCCAAAGGTTTAAAAGGGGGGGGAGGGGCCGTGCCCCTCCCTAGTTTGAATCAGCTGCGCAGTCGCTGAGGTGCTGGACGCTGCCTCTGCCCCCTAGCAGCCTCCTGTGTAGGTGGAGGCTGGCTGCGGTACCTCACCCACACCCTGCAGAGAGGGCCTTCCGGAAAAGAAGGGGCAGAGGCTCCCCTGGGGGAGGAGGGCCCAGGAGCTGAGGGACTGGCCTCACTCATTAAAGATCCACAGCTGTGGTCAAATCAAGGCAACCACTAGACAGAAGCATAAGGCCTCAGACGAACAGCAGCTTTCTGTCTGGGCCTTACTCCTCCATGCTGGCCTCACTGGCCACAGGCAGGAACATCACCCACACATGCCTACCTGGGGAGGCAGTTCTATAAGCCTGGACCCTCAGAGGCCTCTCTCTCCCACAGGATCCCCCGTGTCCACTGCCCTCAGCTGTCTCTCTTGAGACACCTGACACTGCTGGAAACAGGTGGAAACAGGCTTGTCCACCCAGAGAAAGGAAAAGAGTCAGCAGGTCCTCTGGGTTTGCTGCCCACACATTTTCCATGTCGCAGAACATGGGGAAGAGAAAGGGATTACTATTTTTAAGGTGATTCTGCTTTTAAGCTGAGGGGCCATGCAGTGTAAGGGTTAAAGCTTTATTTTTTTTTTTATTAGTACATTTTCCAAGTTAATACAATTCTCTGGACTTTTTGGCTTGAAGCCTATTAAAGTGAGTGAATGACCACTTGGCTTTCTAAGATGCAGACTGGGGTCTGAGATACTCAAAATGAGGTTAAAACTTGCCTGGCTACCCCTACGTCCCAACCCATTTGAGACAAAGCAGGCGGGGTGGCGGGGGACCACCAAGGTGCTAAATGGCAGGATGTTACACTGGCTGAGTTCGGTGGAGGCGAGGCAGTCTGTAAGTCTCACTGAAGGGAACATTTTCTTTGCAGCTGAGAGAGCAATAACTAGCTCAAGATTATATGGCAAGTGAGAAAGGGCCAGTATTGGAGCCCAAGTCTCGGGACTCCCGGGCAGGGCTGCATCCAGTATGTCTCTGTCAGGACCCGGCCAGACGAATGTGTCACCTTGAAGCCACATTCTCTTCCCCAGCAATGGGGAGAACCAGCATTCACCAGAGGAGGGTCCTGTCTCTGACCAGCTCTGTCCACGCAGTGAAAACTTCCGCAGGACAGTCTGGCTAGAGCCTCAGGGAACATTCTGCTTGGACAGGGGTAGAATTTCTTGCCAAGTTCTGATCTCATCCTCTTGAGGCTTTCTCCAAAAAGACTGACTTGGCCCAGGGGCTTTGTGAAAGCATTCTGGGCCTGGCACTGTGGGCTGCTCGGAAGGCTTCCTCTAAGTTTTAATTTTCCATTTAGAACTCAGTGTTGGTTTCAATATACTCAGCATCAGAGGCTTTTGGTTGGGCAGTTTCCCACCGTCTTCCTCCATTTCTTTCCTGCCTGTTACACCCTGAGTGACAAGTGTGTGCCCCCAAACCCCTCCCACCCCCCGGAAGGACCCCCGAAGGTGAGGTCTCGCAGCAGCCGACTGCCATTCTCCAGCCCACACTGCCATGCTGCAAACATGCCACGGGCCAAGCGCGACCTCACCCACCTCTTTGAAGGATTTCTTTACCTCCACCAAGGAGTGCCAGTGTGCGATGGGCTTCCGTGGGTACGCCAGCATCTCATTCCAGTGGTCCCTGCCCAGGCCCTCGGCGCTGATCCCCACACGACAGACTCCTATGATCTCGTTGTGGCCCACACTAAGGGAGAAACGAAGCACCTGGCACTAGCGACCAGACATACTCTCAGAAGGGGAGGTCCCAGAGGCTGGGCCTCAGCCCCACAGGTCTAACTCAGAAGGCTGAGCTCTGTACAGAGGTGCTGGACAGGGCCTTGGGGTGACAGTGGCAGTGAAACATTGCCCAGACTCTTTGGGTGGATATTGGACCCAGACAGATGAGCAACATGTTCTAAACTTGTTTGGAATCTCAGGAACTATGGCAGACGGCCTGATTTTGGGGAGTGGGAGAGGGTAAATTTCTTTTTTTATTGGACTCAGTGAGCACCTAAGACAGCAGTGCTGTTTGGAAATAAATCAACCTATTCTGAGTACGGTTTCTCCAAACCCAGCGGCTGGGATGTGATCTATTCACACAGCAAGAACATCAATCATCACTCACATTTGTTCACTGAGTGCCTGCTATGCCTGAGAACTTGTGCTAAAGATGCTGGATTGAGGCTTTACTGCATGTTTTTACCCCTCCTTCAGCTAAAGTGACAACTGGAGAGAGAGAGGATCAGTGGCTGGAGTAGCTGGAAAATGTGTTTGAGGGCCAACCTTGATGGGGTTTGGAAAGTGGAAGAGAAGAAGCATATCCAGGGAAGGGAAATCAAGTTGGATGGATCTGCTGGGGCCGGGTCTGGAAGGCCTTGAGCGTCCAGGGGACGAACGTGGACAACAGGAGCCATTGATTCTTGGGAAGGGCAGGTCCAGGAACAGAGTGGTCTTTTGGGAATGTGTGCCTTTGGCATGTTCTCTGGGTTGGGGCAGGACTGATGAAGGCAGGGGTCAGCTAGAAGGCTGCACAGCCATCCCCACATGGGAGTGACAGCAGCAGTACAAATGGAGAGAATAGAGAGGGATTCTTAAGGACAGAGGCTAAGACTTGGGCTAGACAGAGGAACAGGAATAGTCGAGAGTGAATTCAGGGAAACTGATAGGGGTGGGGCAGCCTCTGATGGAAACGGGCCCACTGGGAAGCAAGTCTGAGCTTCTGCTTTGGGGGAACCTGGGCTCCTCCTTGGGTAGAGCCAGATTCAAGGCCAGTGAGTGGCTGAGTCGTGAACCACAAGGTCCAAGGTCAAGGAGCCCTGTGCTGTATTGGAGTTGGGGTGAGGGGCAGGGAATTGTGGCCTCTGGTACCTGTACCTACCGATCGTAATCCATAACCGAGATGAGCAGGCTGACTTGATCCATATTCTCCGGGGGAATGTCAAAGATGATGGCCTCATTGTAGACGGGGTTGAGGGTGTTCTTCTTTATGGTGGTTTTCTTTTTCTTCAGTCTCCGCCCGTCACAAAGCAGGGACACTTTGACGTATGGATCTGTGCCAAGGGGGGCAGTGGGAAGGGAAGGGAGCGTGTTAAACAGATGTCCTCAAACATCATGTGCCGCAGAGCCATGGAAGCCCCAGACCTACTGTTGTACGTCAGATGGTATCAGTGGGTTGTTAAAATAATTAAACCACCTTGTACTTACATTGCACACCTGTCTCTGAGGATGCTCCATGCTTAATAAACACAGAGTCTTTAGGGACCTCAGGCTTCTTAGGAGAGTGCTTAATGGACTTTCACTATTGGGGAAGCTGGCCCAAATCAGACAGGACACCTGCCCATGACTGTGCAGTTCACAGCCCTCAATCTCAGCTCCCCGGTGACCGGTTGGCTCCAAAGGGTGGCAAAGCTGGACAAGGGCACTCTCTTCCTTCCTTCCTTTCACCTACTTGGAGCATTTTCTCTGCAGGGGCCTTGTCAGTCTTATTAACAAAAGGATAAGGGAAGTAAAAATAGAATCGTTGACACCCAAGGAGTAGCAACGTGACAAAGTAAATGAACAGTGACAATCACAATGCTTTTTGGGTCCTCCCTACCTGACAACAGGATTACGGGTCTCCTTGTCCCATGAAGCTCACTCCATCTGGCATCAGGAAGGGGAGCATCTCTGCTTCCCTGGAAGCCATTTCCTGCCCACTCTGGGCAGCGGAGGAGGAGAGGGCTCTGGCCGGGGCAGTGAGTGTGGCGGCCTCCTGAGACTCAGGGTGGCCAGTTGGCATTTCATTACTTGGTGAGATCTTGGAATCCCTCCACACCTCGAGGAGATGTCTTTTTAACTGAAGCTCGACGTGCCTCCCATTTCTGGTCTCTTCTTTAGTTTTCTGAACGAGTAATTTCATGGTCATCTTTCTAGCCTGAAATTTTCTACTCATCCAAGTGAAGTGACACCTATTGTATCTCGTAGCACAGGTGTCTCGGTCACCACCATAATTGTTATTTATGCTGCACAGCTCAAGAAATGAGAGGGTTACTCGTAGGTAATAACAGCTTTTGAGACACTGATGTGCTGAGACACCTTCTTGCCCAGAAGCCAGGGCTCCTGTGAATCTGTCAGGAGGTGCGGGCCAAGCAGCGGCTCCTGGCTCCCCGAGGCACTGGCGTATGGTTCTATCTCCTGGGCACCCAAGTGCCCACTAGGCCCTTGTGCTCCCGGGGAACTTGTTCAGATGGCAGATGAGGCGCACAGCTTTGGGGAAGCTACAGAGAACTGTGACACTTGATGGGAAGCTCAAGCCTTAAAGGCATTTCCGTAGACACCCAAGTGAGCCGCTGACTAACCAATGTGACAGCTGCAGCTGTGCCTTAGCCAAGGGGGCATCGGGCTTATGGGAGGCCAGGAGAGACCATGAGGTGTGCAATCACCCTGCTGTCTCTGACTACCCATTTGCAAGGGCTCTCTCTTGGGGGAACGTTCAGTAAGAAGGAAGGAGTCCCCACAACTGCTCCCCAGTTTCTGCAGGCTCCATTCTCTATGGCTACGCCCTGGACAGTGTTCAAGTCCAAGATCTCCCATTAGCATGGCAACCTCTACACTCCTTAAGAGTGAACATTGCCTTGGAAAGTGTCTTCAGACTCCAAAGTTTACATCTGTAACTACTAGACTCAAAGCAGGACAGATCAGATGTGGCAGAGAGGGGTGGGTTTATGCACTCACCACCTCTTTGGGGTGTACTGATTCTTGTTATTATCTTGTATTATTTTTGTTGTCATGGTTCTAGTGGCTAGACTTAGAGAATTGATTCACAGCTAGTTTAGATCAAGGAGAACAGGAAGACCATTGGTTTTAGAAGTCAAGGTCATATAAATCAGAAACAGGCAATTAATGAGCTCCATTCACTCCCTAGGTTAGTCCAACATCAAAGCAGGCTGAGCTGGAGGCAACCTTAAACTTATCCTCCAAAACAGGAGATTTAGTTTAAGAGGCCCCTAGCATCACGCTGTGACAAGGTTCCTTATGCTATAAATCCATTCATTCATTCATTCATCATCCAATACATATTTATTCAATGCTGATTGCGTTCCATGCACTGTTCCATACACTTGCTTATATCAGTGAACAAAATAGCCAGAAATCCCTGACAAAAAGAGAACCACTGAATCTACAGAATCTAGCTGAGATTTAATACCAGATTCGCAGGTAGAAAAGAGAGGCAATTGTGAGAGGGAGGTAAGACCTTAGAATGAGAAAACTGTCTCACCCCCAACCCTCTGATTTACTATTACCTCCATGACTTTGCCACAAGCTCTCTCTAGCATCAATTTAATTACACCAGAGAAGATAGTGTGGGGACTTGGGCACAAAATCCTATTTCCTCCAGCAGTCTGGAGAATCCTCAGTGAATTTCCGTCCCTGCATACACTTATTTTAATATTAAAATGAAATCTACATCGGTTGTATTTTTGGAGGAAGCCAGCTTGCTGCTGCCTAAGTGCTTTGCACGTGTCGGAAGAGGTTCTTTAAGCTCCTCACCATGTCCCAATGTGTGATGGCAGCTCCAGTGGAAGGAGAGGTACGAGGACAGGTGTTTTCTGGGGCAGCTTTTGGCCTGGAAGGCGTGAGTGCTGCAGAGAGACCATGGGGACTGGGAGCAGAGGCTCTGAGTGATTCAAAGCCACCAAAAATACACCTTACTTTAGCGTTTCTTGACCACCCTTTCCTGAAACCTCATTTTTCGAGGCCTAATATCTCATCTTCTTCCAATTGTACTCGGCCTGGGCCCAGGATGTTTTCAGCTGGACCGTCACCTTTTTATGGCAACTGTGAATATACCAAGGAGTCTTCTGGGAAAGAATTAATGAATAAAAGGAAAAATCTTACATATACTCCCAGCCAAGTTCAGAGGCACCTCTGGAGTGGATTTACGTTGGTCATCGGAATCTTCAGAAGAGCCTCTTGGGTAGGGGTCTAGGGAAACAAACCAAGCCTTTCCCTGCCCTTGCTACCCTGAGTGCAGCCCAGGCTGTTCTGTGTGTCTGGCTTTGGGATGCTTTCCACCCCAGTTCACTTCTTGGGCTGTGAAAAAGGAGGCTCCTGGGACTCCTCTGTTACAGCAAAACTCAAAAACCTTCTCTGACAATGACTTGTAAAATTGTGGAAAATGATCAGACCTCTCACACTGTATCCAGCCTGCAGGCTCTGAGGCTGCGTGCAAGCCAGTGTCTCCCCAGTTGCTAGAACAGGATTTGTTTCTTCCACTGTATATAGCAGCTCTCCTAGTGCTGACGCAGAGGCCCAGAGCCCTGCAGGAAAACCTCAGATACAAATGCACTTTGCTTTTCAGTGGCTCTGTTCCTTTGACTTCGTCTGCAGGGCTGCCGCAGGGCTGCATGGACTTACAAACACTAGGCACTCCAACTTGACCTGACCCTTAGAAGTCCTGAGGCTTCACATAAACTAGAAAGATTTCCCTTAATTTTCTTCTGTTTATTCTTCTCTCCCTCCTTGAAGAGAAAGAACGATAGTATCAGCTAATATCTAAAGAGAGCTCATTATGTTTTTGGCATATTTTTAAACACTGACACGAATTAACTCATTTATTTTTAAAACAACCTGTGTAAATAATTTTTTTTCCAATCAGCAAACCAAAGCATTATACAGTAAGGACGTGGCAAAACGGGGATTCAAAGCCAGGCCTTTTGCTTGCAGGGCTGGTGCCCCTATTCTAAAATACCAGCAGTTGTTCCCCCTTCTCTCTGAACATCTTTCTAGATGCTAATATCTGGGCTGCTGGGAGGCCACGTGGCAGGCACTTGGGTGGGAGAGGTACCTGAATAGCCTGTGATGTCCATCGCCTTAAGGTTCCGACATTTGATCACGGTGAGGGTGAGCCTGCCTGCCGTGGGCAGGTAGCAGAGAGAGAACATGATCTCTCCCAAATCCACACTTTCCTGCAAAGAAGCAGAGAAGAGGGCAGATGAGGGATACGCAGCTCCTGGGCAGCTGCAGGGCCACTCCGGGGCCCAGGAGAAGGCCCTTCGTGGCAGAGTGCCATGTCTGTAAGACCTGAGGGTCTGACCTCCGTGCTAGGAGTAACTGGGTATAAAAGGCAAGGAAACAATTTCAGCTTTTCAGTAGAATCTGTCCCCTTCAATATTCCATCTCAGTTCTGATCAGACTCTGGTCCAATCCTCACCCTCCTGCTTTGACCTCACCTGCCCGACCTACGCCTCTCGGCCGCAGCCTCCAGACCCTGTGTGGCCCAGTCCTATTCTCCAATTCATCCTTCTCAGTCACTGGCCCTCTGGACATCCTGTCCTGCCTGGCCTGTGGTCATGACAGTGTTGTGTACAAGAGGCTCTCGGTCATCAGGGGGTCACCTCTCCCTGCAGATCTGCTTCTAGCCCTCCGCTCAGTCATTCATCACCAGTCCCTCTGCCCTGGCAGTTTCCTTGCCTCTCCTGAAATACACCTAGCACTCCAATTTCGAGCCTTCAGCTAAAAGCACAGGGAATCAGGACGTACCCAGGACATGCTGCCGACCAAGGAGATGTATGCTCTCCACTCCACGTTTGTGCCAGGTCTTGGAACCACTTTGTCCTTCAATGTGGCCATCCTTCAAAAATGAACCCAGCATGGAGCACACACTCTGCTGCCTCTCCTGCCCCCAGAAACATCAGGGCCAGGGATCCCAATTCTAGGGAGTTTCTGAGCAGCAGGAAATAAGAAAACTTCAGAGATGGTAAGCACATCCGGCTGTTGAATGAAACAACACACTGCTGGCTGCCTCCTTTTCCCACTCCCCACCTGATGGAGGAGGGTGCTTTCACTGCAGAACCTCTCCTTCAGGCTCTGAGGCTGATGTGGGACTTCAAGACATGGAGATGTTTCCTGCCTTAAAGCTCCCAGCCCCAGGGTGGAAGAGGAGGAGGTCAGGATTTGGGTGGCTCTGCTTTCAGATGGGGACATCTGTTCATTTATTCATTCAGTCAGTCAACAAATATTAATTGAGCCCCTGCTATGTGCTGAGTGTTGCTGTGTATGCTGGAGATACAGAAAAGAACAAAATAGACAAAAATTGCTGCCCTCATGAAGCTTACATTTTACGAGGACAAAGGATGAGAGAGAAGGTAAGTCAGTTAGATAGTAAAAAGGATCAAGGAGAAAAAAGTAAGGCAGGGAAAGAGGCTAGGAAATGCTGGTGAAAGCCATGGTTGTTGAAATTTTAGGCTGGCTGGGGAGGCCTCCTTGAAGAGGTGACCTCTGAGAAAGAGAGAAGTCAAGGGTGACACCAAGGTGTTTGTCCCTTCTCCTCAAAGAACCTCCCTCAACTGGGGACTCTCAGAGAAACGTCATACTTAGCCCCACCTGGAGAATAATCCCCCCACCCCTTCCAGAGCATGTGGTCCCAACAGCCTCCTCTAGATGGCACTGATACCCACCCTTTCCCTAGCCCAAGACCGATCCTTTTCTTACCCACCCCTCCAATCAAATCCCAGGAGTAGCAGAAGAGGAATCCTCTCAGCTCCCTGGGCGTGGGAAGTGGGGTGTAGGGGTGTGGCGGAATGCCATCTGGCTGGGGCAGAGCTGGTCACACCGCAGACAGAGCCACCCCCCACCCCCCCACCCCAGCGCACAGAGCCAGCGAGCGGAGACCAACACCCACGAGCTCCTGTGCCCCGCAAAGCTCTCCCATTTCCACCTTGGGGACTTGCAGCAACTGTGAGAGGCAGGGAATATTGTCATTAGTCCCTCCACCTCACAGACAACTCACGGTTGAAACTCAAAGGTAAAACTCAGGGGTAAAGCCCCGCCCAGGCATGCGCAGTTGGTGGGAGGCGCAGTGGGTGGGAGGCGCAGCCGGAGTCTGACCCTTAGGAGAGCAACGCCCTCCACGCTCACCTCAGGAGCTTCTCAAGGTAACCCTGGCGCCTCTAAACCTTAGATCACAATTTCACCTTTCCTTGTGTTTGTATTTACTGAGACCTGCTAGAAGTTCCGTGTTTTGTGGGGTGTGTGCTGTCCCCCTGTCGACGCGCACGCAGCCTGGGGTGGGGGTGGGGGGTAACCAGTTAAAAGAAAGTGCCAGAACCCCCATTTCCCTCAGGCGCGTCTCCTGTCTTCCGAGCCCCTGGTCCAAGGAGGGAGACACAGGAAAAGGCCCGTGACGTGCTGTCGTGGGAGCCGGACTGTCCCCTCACGCGGCGGGGGTCGGTCCGCGGTGCACTGGCTGAACGTTGCGTTCCCCAGCTCCCTTTATTTAGTTGTAACCCTCCAAGGTTCCATCCTACCCAAAGTTAAAGAAACCCTTTCAGACTCAACAACAGCAATAAGGACTAACGTTACTGCGGGCACACCAGGTGCCAAGTCCTTTGCTAAATTATCTCGAGTCTCACCTCAGCCTCGAGAGGTAGGTGCACACAGGAGGAAGTGACTGCTTCATGAAGTCAAGCAACCTGCCCAGGGTTGCGCGACTCTCTAGGGCTCTGGTGCCAGACTTTGGTAGACCAGTGCTGCTGCTCCAGTGCTCTCAGTGGCTCCCTCTGTTTGGCTTCCGGAATCAAGGCTCATCTTCCTAGTTTGCATTCAGGACCCTAAACAACCGGGCCCTCTCTTACCTCCTCACCTGTGTATTTCTCTTTATTCCTCCATGCCAACCCCCTGCTCCACATGGCCCGTGTATCTTTGGTCCCTTTGGCCAAAAGGCTTCCTCCTATCTTTCCTTGGACAACCCCAGGCGTCTTGTAGGGCCCAGGGCCATGTTCCCCACAGGGATTCTCGTCCAGGATCCAGACCACAGAGAGCATCTCTCCCCTACATTCTTGCAACACTTTTTGCCCCTGAGCTGCTCACAGATATTACCGAATCCTCGCTTTGCTGTAATTGTGCCTTCCTGTAGCATCCAGGGACTGGAGGCTCCCTCTGGGGCAGGGGCTTTGCTCTACACCTACTGTGCGTCAGAGGTACCCAGTAGCACAAGAGGAGACACACAGATGCTGGAGAAACAGAGGGTTACATTTTAGCCAGAAGAACCCTTGAGAGGGGCATTCTCCATATCAGTGTTAGGATAAAGTTAGGGCCCTGGGAAGGAATTAGAAGCTCCTACAGCCCCTCTGAGAGGGAGGGAACAAAAGGCTGCTGTCACTGGGTCCCTACATGGGGCTTCCCACGTGGCCACCTGGCAGATGCAGAGATGAGCCTTCAGAGGCTGTCTTATTTCAGGAAGTCTAAGTTGATTTGTTTGTGACCTTGGGAGACTTGCCTGGGGATGTGGGCAATCCTTTAAGGCAAACAGAATCACCTGTGGCTCCATGAGGCGCTCTCAAGGATGTCTTCCTCCAGGGAGAACACCCACCTAACAGTACCCCTTCTTTTCTCGATAGAACTATGGTAGCTGTGGGCATACTTAGTACTGAGTCTGCAGTGTGGTTTGGAACCCCCACCCTCCTCCTGGTCCCTGCTTTCAACAGTGAGCTCCATCCTCCATCACTGGGCCTGAACAGGCCAGGGAGTGGGCCAAGATCCCACTATGACTTGGAGGCAGAGAGGAAACAGGGGCTGGGGGGCCGGAAGCCCAGTCCCAGGACCTTGTGCTGTGGGTGATTGGGCCTCTTTGGACCTGACAGAGAGATGGCTGCTTTTGGTTCAGTGGCTCAAGGGGGATATTAACTCCCCTGCACGTGTAGGCAGCAGAAGGTTGGGCTATTTGATAAAGGAAAATAAATAGGTTCCTTTTGAGTAAATAGAGAGATGGGGCTAAGCAAACAGAGAGTTGGCATCTCCTGGTAGCCACCTTCCTCTCTCGAAAGCCAGGCCCAGCTCAGCCCCACAGGCAGCCTGGCCAGGTCCTCTCTGCACCATTGCCTATCTGAGGAGGTTCCAGCCTCAGATCTTGTGCATCTTCCAGCCTTTTATCCTCGCTAGGTATGTCTGAGACTTTGGCTTTAATAAAACCAGCGGTGACCAGGGCCTGCGGAACAGCCAGCGTGTTATTGCTTTCATCTTCACCCTCCATCTGGGGAGGCCGCTGTAGGGCCCCTGGTTGGTAATGAGCTCTCTGGTGCTGGAGAGGTCACTGCTGGCCAGAAAGCTGCAGAATCCAATGTGGCCCTCTCTGCTGCTAACTGGGGGGCTGATGGGGGAATACAAGCACAGTAGTAGCTGGTAAAAGTCTTGGCTAGTGCTTGAAGGGAGTGGGCCTGCAGCCAGGGAGTGGGCTCCTAGAGAAGTCAGTCCTTAAGTACATGCAGCTTGTCCACCTGACATTGCTGCCTGTCATGGTAGCACTCTCCCCTGGCCACAGGGCCCAGGTGTCCGGGCAGTAAGATTCGTAAAGGCCCATCTGTTGCACAGCATTGCTCTTGCTAGTTTCCCATCAGCCCATCTGCAATAGGTCATTAAGCACTTCTCTCTCCTTAATGCATGCACACAGCCCTGGGCATAGGAAAAAATTCCTATCCGTGGGCTGCCCAGGAAAGAGCAGTGAACCACACGTCAGGAGACTTGGGCCTTAGTCCCTCCACTACTAACTAGCTGAGAGCCATTGGGCTCATTTCACAGTTCTGGGCTTCAGTCTGTAAAATGAGGGCATCGCACTAGATGTTGTAGCCTTAAGGTCCTTGTTAGCCGTAACAACCATTCAAACTGGAAAAGTCTATCTTCAGCCATCGCCAATTCAGATGGCCCAAGAATGCCTAGCTGGTGTCTGTCTATTACCTGCTGCAAGGAATCTAGCAACTTTGTTTTGAAATCCAAATGCTCTCATTCCTTCTGTTCCCACTGCCCCTGAGTCCTTTGTTCTTCTCCAGGGCTAGCCTTCCTCCTCCTAAATAGGCAGTGAGTGGCGTCAAAGTCTCTGCATCTGTCTTGGGAATCCAGGCTGAGCAAAGCAAGAACGATGTTCCCCTGTCTCTTAGAGAACACTTCTAGTCTCTTAATCATTAAGTGGCTTGTCTGAATCTCTCATCATCAGCAGAGAAGCATCCGCTACACTTTTGGGAAAGCCACAGGAGACCTAAAAGAATCTCTGAAGCACTGGGCAGGAAGTGCTGTTAAGTTACCCTGGGGCTGGGGGCCTGGAAGAGAGACGGGGTGGAAGCCAATTTGGCCCCAGTGGGTAAAGAAACAGCCAGTGAGCAATACCTTCGTGTGGGCCTGGGGCTTGGAATTGGGGGTAGAGTTGAGTCAGATGTGGGGGCCGGACGCCGAGACTGGGCTGACTGCTCTGACACCTGCCGCCACAGCACCACAGACCTCTCCAGATCCCCCGCCACAGCCCCAACTTTCATGTTGATTGTGGGGATTCTGTGATGAGTTCTCATTAGATCGTGGGCTCTTGGGGTGCAGGGATGGGGCTGGCTTTACTCGTCATCATACCCCTCGTGTCTAACCCAGGGCCGGATGCACAGTAACTGCTCAGGAAACACTGGCTGATGAAGGAATGGTTGAGCATACAGACTGGGGGCCAGGCAGCTCTGGGTCCAGGTTCTAGCTCTGCTGTTTATGATTGTGACTTACTTTAATCCTTTCATTGTCTGGGTTTTCTAATCTGTGAAATGGGTACCTACCTCTTAGGGTTGTTAAGTAGAGATTAAATGAAGTAATTTGTGCAAAGTGCTTAGCACAGTGCCTGGCACTGAGTACATGCTCAGGAAGTGTCAGCTGCTATTCCTGTTACAGCAATTACCCTCATAACGACTGCTACTCTCAGGAGCTCAGCCTTGGGGCAAGGGCAGGAGAGAGAAAGGCCCATAGGAAAGCAGTGGTTTCTGGCTTGATTAGTGCTGCCAGAGAGGCGTGGACAAGACGTGGGAGGTAGAGGGGGGATTTCAAGGGAGGCTTCGCAGACGGGGTAATATTCGATAGGATCTGGCAAGGTGAGTAAAAGGAGTTTACAGCAGAGGAAACAAGTACATTCCAGGCAGGGGTCAGCAGGCACATAAGGACACAGAGGAGGCCATGCAGGTTCCACGTGCCTAGAGGGCCACGTGGAGGTGGGCGCTGAGAGCAGCCCAGATGAGGTTGGCAGTTTGCCTTTGACCCTGCAGGTGACAGGAGATGTCTCTACACCTGCTCTTTAGCCCCTATTTCCCACTCAGTCCACAGTGTCACCTTCCACCCAGACGCCCACACCAGAGACCATCTCCAGGTATGTCACTCGTTCATTATCCGCCTACTTAACATTCGCAAATACGGAGAGACAGTAGCGGTGAGATAAAGACCCAGCACTCCAGGAGTCTGTATTCTGGGGGAGGGAGGAGACAAAAATAAAGCAGGAGAGGCTCTGAGGGTGCTGAGTGAACCGGGCTTGTGACAGAGGGGAGGGAGTAGGGGCGGGGCAGGGGCAGGGCAGAATTTGCAGGTGGGGGAGCATCAGACCTGAGAGAGGGAGGAGATGACCTGCCAGGAGGGAGGAGGGCATTGGCAGAGGGGACAGCAGGGCACAGCATGGGCCTGGCACGGAGAGGTGAGAGGCAGCTGCTGAGCTGGGATACAGCGGGGAAGGGAGGCAGGACCAGGTCTCAGAGATCCTGAAAGATGTTTGGATTTTATTCCCTGAGCAAAGCAGGACCTCAGCAGACTTGCAGAGAATGGATGGCCCAGGCTGGGGTGGGGGTGGAAACCGAAAGGATCCCAGCTTCCTCCCCTCGGGGAGCCTCCACACACAGTAACAGTCAGTTACCCAGCCATACTGTTCTGCCCGTTAAGAGTCCCCAGACCCAGGCCCGCTCTGCTTCTCCCCTCAGAGCTCCCTTAGCTCAACTGCACCATCTCTTGCCTGAACCTCCCAGCTTTCTAACTCCCTCCACCCACCCCTCCGATCTATCCTCCTGAACAGGGGGATAGATGTGAACAGGGGGTTGTTCGCCTGCTCAAAATCCTTCAATGGCTCTGCATTCCAAACTTAACTTGTAGTTGAAGATCTCTTCAGATGAAGGATTACTAGAAGTCCAACTATATACGAGATGAAAAGTGGCTCAGAGATGGGACACCCAGAGCCATCTTCCATCCCTCAGTGGGCCTCTTTGGAGCTTCCAGGAGCCAGCTTGAACATCACTTAGCCACGGAATCGAGTGTTCAAGTCTCTCCATGATTTGGCCCTTGCCCTTCTTACCAACCATTCTGGTCCAGGCGCCCTATATGGGCCATCCAGTCCTACGTGCTCATGTGTATCAAGCTCTTCACCAAAGCCTTATGAAATGGTGCAATTATTGTCTCCATTTTCTACGTGGGGATGCTGGAGTACAGAGAGGCTGAGCCACTGGCCCAACACACAGCTACTAAGTGGCAGAGCTGGGATGTGACCCCAGGCAGCCAGGCTCCAGAGCCCACAGTTTTAGCCACTGCCCCGGCCTACCTCTCTATGACTCCCTCTCCCCAAACCCTGCAGGTTCTTTCACACCTCATGCCTTCATCCTGTTCTTTCCACCACCTGAAATAACCTCTCCCTACCTCTGACTACCGGTCAACACTCATCTTTCCAGGCCAGCTGTCTATTCCCTCCTCTTGGGTCACCTCCCCTCACTCCTCTGGTCTGGCTTGGGGCGCGTCCCTGGGTCTCATGGCCTAGGGACAGGTGTTACAAACGCCCTGAAGCAAGGCAAGGCACATCTGATTAAAAAATCAGGATCTGGTGGCCCAGTGGCTGGGGCGGGGGGCCTGCAGTGGAGGAGAGCGGAGAGTGACACCCCACCCTCCCTGCACCCCCACGGCTGCTCAACTCTCTGTTGGGAGAGGGGAGTCGAGGGGGTGGATGCTCCTTCCTGGGGTGCCGAGAGGGGGCTCCTGCTGTGAGCAGCCTGGCCTGGCTGATGTGGGCTGTTCCCCGCTCCTCCTCAGGCCTGGGCTTCCAGGGCACGAGGACGACGCCGGGGGTGGCCGGGGTGGGAGGGCCGGCTGTGTCTGTTGTGCCACGTGGGCTCCCTGCTGGGAGTTGGGGCAGGTTCTGTTTCTTCTGACTTCCATGCCTGCTCTTTCTCTCAAGTGCGTTCTGCCCCAAGGGCTTTGCAGCATTATGAATAAGTGATCTAGCAGAATTGAAGCTCCTTAAACGAACTCCATAGACTCCAGCTGCAGCCTGTGGTGTGGACACTGAGAGCCTGGGACCGGCCTGTGCAGAAGAGGGGGCCCCTCTAGCGCTCAGGGAGTGTGGAGATGCAGGAGGAAGTGGGTGAGGTCCTCGAGGTGGGTTTGGTCCCAGAGAACCCCTTGAAAGACTACAGCATGTCAGCGGGAGGCCAGTGTTTCTCTATCTGAGCATCTTCAGGGAAACAGATGGTTTTATTTAGAAAACTTTTTCATAACCTCTCCTTCATGAACCTGCCCTTGAAAACAGGCTTAGTGTTTCACACGCACCATTACTTTTGGGCAAATATCTGTTGAGTCAGAATCACACTGGGAGGTGCAGATTTCTCCGTAATGACTTTTTAAAAGGTGGGCGGAGAGTGAGAGGGGCTGTGAGGGGGTGGAAGGAGTTTGAGAAGAGCAGAGTTTGGAGGAGTTCTAGAAGAGATGGAGGCAACGCCTGGTCAAGCTGGCAAGTCTGCTCCAGGGGTGCTTGTCTGTGAGAGGCCAGGCCCGAGGACCTCACCTCCACTCTGGGCCATCCACTGGCATCTTCACTAATGAGAGGAATAAATGGCACATTAATGGCGTTAATGATGAGAATCTGTCTTCATTTCTTGCCTCAAGTGGTCCTGCCGTGCGCCTGTCAAACAGCTGTCAGTTTCCCCTGGAGAGCGCGGGCAGCTCAGCGGAGGGTAGTCTGCTCTCTGGAGGGCCTTTTCTGCAAACAGGTGCCTTAGGGGTCCCAACAGGCAGGGCTTTGGTCCCAGCCCAGGACTCGTGCTTGAACCCCGGGGGCTTTCACTGCTCTGTGTCTTTGCTGACCCGAAGGTTTAGGTCTTCACCTGCGCCCCTGCTGCAGATGCGCCAGACCTCTGGGTCTTGCTGTGGTGAGGCTGCTCTGTGAAGAACCTCTTTGTAGCGTTTCAGAGAGTTGCCCATCCTGCTCTTGAAGCATCCTCTTCTTTCAGTTCTCCTCCCACCTCTCCCCTTACTCCTTCCCAGTCTCTTCTGGACCCTCCTCACATCCCTGCCTCTAAGCAGTGGGTTCTAACATTCCTCTCCTCACCCAAGCATAATGCTAACGCCCATCCCCATGCTCCTGACCCCCGAATTCATGGCCCCTTCACAGACCTCTCCTCTAGACTCCGGACTCCTGTGTCCAACATGACAGCCCAGTCTGGCATCTCACAGAAATCACAACTGGAACCTGGAGCTTCCATTGACATTTTTGTTGCTTTCCCCAACTCAGGAAATGGCCCCTCCATCCGTCCAGTTTTTCCAGGCGGGAACAAGACCTCGTTGCTAATGCCTGCCTTCCTTTCTCCTTTGCATTCAGTTCATCACCAAGCCCTGTCAATTCTACCTCCAGATTCAATCTTGAGTCTACCCACCTCTCTCCGTCTCCAGTGCCACACAGAGGGCAAAGTCACCTCTCACCTGCCCGCAGGCCACAGCCTCCTAACGGCCTCCCCCCACCTTGCTTCCCTCTGTCCTCCTGTCCCCACTTTCCACACAGCAGCCAGAAAGCTCTTCCAAAACTGTAAGATGGATCATGTCACTTCTCTGTTTAAAACCTTCCAGTGGCTTCCCCTTGCGGTAGAAGAAAAGCCAAAACCCTTATCGAGACCTACAGGGTCCTGCATGATCAGGGCTCAACCCTTTGCCTCCTCACTACGCATTAGTCCCTCAGGCTCTTTCAGCTCAAGTGTTCCAGGTTCTTTCTGCCCCCAGGGAATTTACACATTCTGCTCCCTCTGCTTGATCATTCTTTCCCAACTCTTCACAGGACAGGTGTTCATCCATCCTTCAGGCCACTTCCTCCAAAGCCACACCGCCTGCTCCAGACTGTGTGTTCCTGAAGGACAGGGATGGAGTCTGTTTTACCAGGTCCAGGACTCGGGCAGAGCCAACCAGGTGCCCGGGGTACAAAAGCAAAGGTGGTGGAGGCCCTCACATTTAGGTTCATGTGTGCCTCCGGGAGCGAATGCCTCCTTAAATTCTGCCCCATGGGGCCTTGCTTACCTTACCCTGGTCCCTGCCCTGTATTTTACTCACAACTGTATTTTCAGGATTGAGCACAGTGCCGGGTAAATAACACATGCATAACACATGCCCAGCGTTACTTGTTGAATTAACGAGCAACGTCGTTTTGTGGGGTACACCTGGTTAGAAGGTGGTGAAAAGGATTGGCGTGGGTCCTTGCTTAACTTCAGCCTCGGGTCTGTCCGGTAGGGTCCCTGTGGGTAATGAGATGTGGGTAACAGCTCATGGTGGCATCTAATAAGGTGTTCCTCAGTGTGAGGGCTGGACATCTCCTGCATTAGAATCACATGGGGAGGTGGGGGCTTGACTCTTGAGCTGGGCCCAAGGTCTATGGAATCAGAATCTCTGACGGTGGGGCCTGGATGTGAATGATTGACAGGCTTCCCAGGTGATTCTTACGTACCCTCAGTTTGTAACATAAGGCAAACAAGGAGATTCCGAGGTTGTCCTGGACCAGACTTTTTTGGAGTCTCTCTGACCCAAGTCGCTCAATATCAGTGTTGCCAGGCACTGTTGCCCCCTCTCCTTTGTTAGGTGCAAGCAGGATTCCAGTGGGTCAAAGCCAAGCTGGGCACCTGGAGCACAGGCACGCTCTTGCCCTTCACCTTTGCCCTACACACCTCAGGCACGCTGCATAGCTAAGTTTTAGCAGAAGGTGCCTCACCCACATTTAGAGGGTTTAAGAAAACTGGACAGTGTTTTAAAGATACCTGCCACCATTCTGTAAATATGCCTTATTGCGGTGGTTCTCCAAGTGTGGTTCTCTGACCAGTAGGGTCAGCGTCACCTGGAACTTGTCAGAAATACAAATTAATGGGCCCACCCTTACTGGTGCGTTTTAACAAGCCCTCCAGGGAAGTCTTAGGAACTGAGAACCACAGCCTTGTGGAGTTAGAAGGATCAGTTGAGCAACACACTCTGGTTGGGGTTTTGAAGTTTCTTCTGCTTATTTTTTTTTGATCAAAGCCAAAGTCAAGAGTGAAGGGGACTAACAGGGGACATCCACTTGTTTGTACAGGCCAGGCTGGGTACTTAACATACTCTACTTAATTCATTTTGTTCATACAGCATTCCTCCGAGAAACCCACAATTATTGCCATGTTGAGGTTCATAGAGGTTAAGTGATCGCCTAGGGTCCCACAGTGATCAACCGCTTCTGGACTTGGACTCCCGTCTGCTGACTCTGAAAGTCTCGCTCTTCTCCACCGTGTCACCCAGCCTCCTCTGCAATTGTGCTCCACTCCACCCACCTTCTGCCCCTGTTTATGGAGGCTCATGCAGGCTAAGGACCCGTGTGGGTTTTGAAAGCAAAATTTCTCCATGTTCTGGAAGCGAGAAGCACTAAAGAGGACATCTCTGAGGCTTAGAGTCTTTGCTTCCCTCTGCCTGCCCCAGTCTGATTCCTCTTGAAAAGGGTCAAGTGCATGATGTCAGCCCATGTTACAGACTGCGAGGGGACCCACCTCCTGTTCACTGCAACCCCCGGTGCCGGCATCCTGGCCTGGGCCAGCCGTTCCTTGTGAAGGGCGCCTGGACATCATTGCCTCACCAAGTGCTGAGTTGCTCCAGGGGACACTGCCTCATGGAAGAAGGTTGGAGGAGGAGTCCAGCAGGGGAAGGAGATGGGCTCTCTTTGCACAGACCTTCCTACCTGGGCTTCTCTGGGGTGCAGACACCAGTACTGGAAGGAGGAAACCCTTCATGAAGAAATGTTGGGCAGGTAAAGTGTCTCCCTCTGTCTCCTGCAGAGTTGGAGTTATTTTCCTCACTTTGGTTTTCTTGCTTCCTTAGTTCTCGAGCTGGGGCGATGGTTTGCCGTCCCCATGGGCCTCTGGGGAGAGCTGCAGGTGTCGAGGTATCTCGGGATTCACTCCTTTGGTGTGGGGTCCTTGTGGATCAGAGCAAGACAACCCCAGTCATGTGTCCAGAGGTCACATGTCCAATCCCTGCTCTGCTGCTTTCAAGCTGCGTAACCGTGAGCGTTATTGAACTTGCCTGACCCTCTCTGACAGCATCAGCTATCCTCGAGGTGGCTGGGCAGCTACTGAGCCCCTGATTTGGAGGTTTATGAGGAAACCACAAGGAAGACTTTGCCAGGTGCTAGTGGAAAAAATCAAGATTTATGTGCAGCAAACATATAATCTGTTTGTAAACCTCTTATTCTCCTGCCATATTGGGGCAGGCAGTGGCCCTGCACCCACTGGGTGTCCCCTCCAAAGGCCACCTGGCGGGCTGAGGGGCCAGTATGCCCTGTGGATGTTACAGTCAGCAAGAGGAGAAGGAGGGGCAGGAGTGTTCCTCAATAGAGGGTGGGAGCGAGGACCTCTTCCAGGCTGGGTTTCAGAGGCCACAGCTCCTGGCTTCAAGGCCCGTGGGAAGCATGCTGGCTTACAGGCTGCCTCTTTCTTTCCTCCCAGCCCTGGGCCTCCTCACCCAGCAGTGTCTTCAACAAGTGGGTTTCAGGAAAGCACCTGTGGGTCTTCTTGGGCGCCAAGCTCCAGCTCAGGTGTTCCCAGCAAAAGGATAAACTTAGAGGTGACACTGAACTCAGAGCCAGGAGGCCTAGGTTCAAATTCTAGCTCTACTACCAACCGGTGGTGTGGTCTCGGGTGCATCCCGGGGCCTCCTTGAGCTGCGGTTTCCTCCACTGTCAAATGAAGGTTTTGTTCCCATGGCCTCACTTTCTCATCTGCAAAATGGGGTTAACCGAAGGTGAACGAGTGTGTGTGCTTAAGCCCCGTTGTATGGTGTCGAGGGCAGAGCAGGCTCTTTATCCATGTCCTCAAACTCTCAGGCCCCTTCCTGCGTTGTCCTGCTGTGGAGCTGCATTGGCAGCTGGCCAAGCCTGGCCTCAGCCGTCTCCATGCTGCATTCTGACCATCCATCTCTGGAAGGAGGAGCTACTGGTGGGAGAGGAGGGCCCGGGAGTGGGGAGCATGGCTCCAGGACCCCTAAAGATGCCCGTGGAAGTACAAAGCTCTGTGCTGGAAGGTGGTTCTGAACCAGACCCTGGGCCTCCCTTCCCCCTCTGCTCACCCAGGAGCGTGATGATGAAACACCAAATTAGCTCCATTATTGTAACTCCTCCAAAAATTATAGGCTGCGTGTTCTGCCAGAGCCAGCTAATGTCTCCCGCTGGTGAGCAGGTGACACTAATGGTTATTCCCTCTCCCAGGCACCAAGTGCAGAGTGGCAGACACAAAGAGGGAGGCTCGGGCTGGGAGGCAGCCCCCTACCAGGGTTGGAGAGGAGAGGGTGGTGGAGCTGAAGCTTCTGCCTGCTCCTGTGCCAGGGCCACGGCTGTGCTGCCTGAGCTCCTGGCAGGAGTTCTTTCAAGTCCTTCCCTCTCTCTCCAAGAGGAACTGCCTCTGGGCACTGGATGAGCCTGGACAGCCCCCAGGCTCAGGGAATGGCCAGCCTGGCACCAAGGCAAGGCCACACCCCTGGCCCAGCCCAGCCTCAGCCCCCCAGGCTGGACGTCCCCAGGGTTCCTACTATTCCTGGTGTGCTGCTGCTGCTCCCTGGACCTCCCCACCTCTCAGGTGCCAAGTCACAGCCCAGCTTTTCCTGGCCTCCCACACAGCGGCCAGCATTTCCTCTCTCCCCTCTTCCTCCCTCCTCCACCCCCATCTGCCTCCCCTCTCACACCAGACCTCAGCATCTCCTGTCTGTGTCAGCTGAGGCCACTCTTCCTCAGGGAGGTAGGCTGTTCCCAAGCCAACCCAGGCCCCTTCCCATTAGGCCAGGCAATGGGAAATCACAGATTCCAGGACTTGGGATGGCTCCTAAAAACCAGCATTCATTACCACCCATCCACACCCTCCATGGCTCTTCAAAGCACCCGCAACTGTGTTCTAGTCCACCCTCTTCTTGGAGACTAAGATGGGAACTGGGTCTCTTTATAGAATTCCTAGCCAAGTACCTTCTGCCATTTCTGCAATTAGTAGTTTGAAAGTTAAGACCTCTCGGTGATAATCAACTTTAAGAGCCCAGGGGTCCTTGGATATGACAAAGATCCCTTCTCGTTTTATAGATCAGAAAATGGAGGCTTGGAAAGGCTGTGAGGCCCAGTTGATGTTAGATGGAGTTTTTCCAACTCCTAGGCCACTTTGGAATCCCTTTCTCTCACTTTCCAGTTTCATTCCACCTGGAAAAATTGAGTACCTACTAGATGGAGCCCAGGGTTAAGGGCTACAGGGGACAAGCACATCAGTAAGACCGATGGTGGCAGTGGGAAGTCGAGAGCCCTGGATTCCAGAGACTCCTGCGTCTCCCTCAGTGAAGACGAGGACCAGGAGGAGCCTGCAAGATACTGCTCGTGGCTCGCCTTCACTGAGCGCTTGCTGTGTGCCGGGCACTTGGCTAAGAGCTCTGTGTTTACGGAGTAGGGAGTATTCTCACCCACATTTTACAGATGAAGAAGCAAGCGCAGAGATATTCACAAAGATGTTAACCAGTCCACTTCTCTGAAGAGGAGGGAGATGTGGCTCAAACCCACGCAGCCAGACCCCAGGGTCCTCCCTCTCAACCACTGTGCCAAACCAGCTTGGTTTTCTGAAAGTCTCTCATTGGGAATCATACCCGCTACCCTCATTACCCAACGTTTTGGTTTCCTCTACTGCTCCTGGAGTCCTGGTTAAGTAGTGTGTGACAGGGCTTTATGTCTGTTATCTCAGTTACTCGTTTTTAGAAATCTTTTTAAAAAGAACCTTATTTATGTGTCACAACAAACTTATGAACGAGGTCTTATGATTACCCTCACTTTGCAAAGAAACGGAAGCTGAGAGGTGTTCATGAGGTTTTGGAATTCAAAGACCATGCTCTGAGCTGCCCCTGTGATGTTGTGCACAATCCCCCCCCCCCGCCCCCGTCCTAGGAGCAGGACTAGCTTTGTTTTTCCCAAGCATTTGGTGTGTGTTTATTTCATGGACACAGAATTCTGTGACGAGGCTTCCCTTCTCACAGAGCTGCTGGAATGCTTTGAGGCAAGCGTGAATCTGCTCCAGGCAGCATTGGGGTGGCAGGGCCTACGTGCTGGGTAACAGCCTCTCTGGACTCCATTTGACTTTCTTTCATTCCTCCTTTTGCCACATTTGTCTGATGTTGTACATTTATTTTTAATCATGTTATAGGTTTTGTGAGCTAACTAAATCCTTTTTGGGTCTACCCAAAGTGACAGACAAAAATAAATGAAAGTTTTTAGTACTTGCTGTGCAACCTTCAGGCAATTCACTCTGTCTTGGCTTAATTTTCTCTGCAGAATTGGGATAATGTCCCTACAAAGACTTGCTGAGGATTGAACGAGACAGTGTGTGCAAAAGGGTTCTGTAGGTTCAGTAGTGCTATATGAGGGCAATGTGGGCTTGTTAGTAATATTCTTATAATGACAAGACGAGGTCCCTGCCCCTGGGGCACTCGCACCATGAGCAGTCTGGACCCAGGGATCGGTGAGGAGGGCCTGACTGGCTGGGACCTAGTCCTGCACGTTGAGGAGACACCCAGAGCTGCTGATGGGTTTCTCGGAGTGGCCCAGTGCTGCCCTGGTAGGGTTAGAGCCATGCCAGACCACACTTCCCACACCTGAGGCAGGGCGTTAGTTGAAGCTGTCCCTGCTGCTCTGCCCACTGGGAAGCCAACTGGCTAAAGAGGGACAGGTGATGTCCCCAGGGTCACTCCAGGCCCCCAGGAATAGGTCTACTGGTCACTGTGAGGTTATAGGGCTCCCCAGAGGGTCTTCCAGGATGTCAGCCTCATTGGCTAGGAAGAAGAGGCCACTCCTTCTGTCTCAGGGAACTCAGGGATCCACTGATAATGGATGAGCCGTGACTGTGGTCCCCAGTGAGAAGGCAAGCCTCGGGTGCACCAGATTCCTGAGCTTGTCCTCACTACCCCACCTCTGAGCCTCGGCCCTGCTCGCCCAGCAGTCTCCTCCCTCCTGTTCTCCACATCACACCCTTCCCTTCCTTTCAGCATTCTTCCAGAATCACTTAATCCCAGAAACTTCCAGGCCTAACCTAGCCAATGCATCAACCATCTCAGTCTCCAGAGCACTCCTGCCCCTCACTGCATTGTGTGATTTTTCTAAGTAATAGGAAGATTCTGGATTTCATCAAAATGTTAATGGGGGTTATCTCAGGATAATGGGCTTATAGTGAATTGTATTTCTTTCTCTTTCTCTCTTTTTTTTTGTGGTTGTCTGTATTTTCCAAAATATCTAAAACAAGAATATAATGCTTTTCCTTGAGGCAAGGAAGGGTAAAATATAATAGAGTTGTACAGCTTTTAAAGAAAAATGATCTGAGTTTTGGTTCTCCATTCTATTGCTTTCAAACTGACTCCAGGGAATTTCCTCAGTCTGCCTCATGTATAAAATTGAAATGCTGATTTCGTATGATGTCACAAGGGTTAAATGAGATAATGTACTTGGAGCATGCTCTGTAAACATGCCAGGTATTACTGTTGCTAGAATCAGGAGCAAAAAACTGTAGTAAGAACCTCTGGAGGCACTTTCTCATTGATATTTCATCTCCACCTTGTAAAATACATGTTATTTTCTGTATTTTACTAATGAGGAAACAGAGAGGTGATGTGATTTGTCTAGGGTCACACAGCAGAGGCAGGATTCAAACTCTGGTCTTCTGACCCCAAGTCCAGCTTACTTACAGGTTCTTGTGGGCTGCCAGGTGTCTGCTAAATGCCTTGCAGAGGCCTCATGGACCCTGACTGACAGCCCAGAACTGCCTGTGTGACCTTGAACAGTCCTGCTCCCTCATCAGTGCCTCAGCTTCCCCACGAGTGAAGAGATAATTCTCACCCTCCCTTGGCAACATGTGGGGGACAGCTTGAACTGGAAGAGTGAGGGCGCATGACAGTCACCAATGTAGGGATATAAGATTTTTCTCTTCCAAATGCAGTTTCTTAGGGCAAGCAAGAGGTGTCCCTCTCTGGGGGACTGGAGTCCTCTGGGAGGGGAAATGACAAAGCCAATCAAGCAAGATTGAGTGGGAACAAGCTCCTTGCCAGGTCCCCAGTGCCTGAGGGGTGCAGCGTGTCTGTGTGTGTGTGTGTGTGTACACGCCCACACGTGCATGTGCAGGGCTGCTGAGGTCTGGCCCAGGGAGGCCCAGGCTGGCTCCAGCTGGCCAGACCCAGGGTGACCAGGGGACCCTGCTGAGATTCTCCCTTCCTCTCTCACGCAAGAGAAAACAGTTGCTCAGCCAGAGCTTCTCTGGTAAACATGGCCCCAGTTGTGTTGGGGGAATATTTTTCCTTAGGGAACACTCACTCCCTGAAGAGAGCTGGGTGTCTGCCCAGTCTTGGATAGGATTTACTAATACAAAAAAAAAAAAGGTCCTGTCAGCAAGAATTGGAATTACAAATGCACTCATTGCCTGCCTTTTCCCCTGGCCCCCTGTTCTTCCCAAATCTACCAAAAATGGCCCAGAAGCAAGAAGAAAGTTTGGTCCCATGTTTTTCCCCTTAAAAGCCACTTCAGAGTCCTAACTCCCACCTTCGAAATACCTATGGAGGGTCTGCCTCCCAGGATAGCTTGCCAGCTGCAGAATTTTCCCTAATGACACTGCCCTTTCCCCACTGCCTTCTGGGCACTCAAAACTTGTCTGTTCTGTTTGCTTTCTTCCTGCTTCTTCACTTTCCAGCTAACTCTCAGCTAGTCTGATGTGCTGGTCTTGGGAGGTGGTGGGGAGGGCCCCTCGGAGTGTCACGCTGGCAGGGCCCTTGGGGAGTGACTCAGCTGGGGATGATTTCTGACAACGTAGGGGAGGCATTTTCAAGCGGGTGCCTCAAGTCACAAAGCCAGCCTGCCCCCAACTTCTCAAGAAGGGAAATGCTTATCGTGTTTTCATGGTACACTGCTAGAGCTGTTTTTCTCCCTCTGGAAGCTGGGCTGTTCCGAGCACATGGTCTAATGTGTCACTACAGAGATGTGGATCAACCAGAGGCTCTCAGAGGGAGTGGACACACTCAGCCCCGTGGGGAAGGAGCCCCAGGCCAGTGCTGTTCTAGGCCCATCCCTCCCCGCAAGGGCTCTGGAGGGCTCTGGGGAGGGCTAGCCTGTGGGGGAGGGGCTGAAGCAGCACCTCTCTTGTCCCCCACCCCGAGCTGCCCCATCTTCTCTTCTGGGTTTTCTTTTGGGTTCAAGCTGCCCCATCATATTCTACATTCTCTTTAAAGCTCCAACCTAAGTGTAGACCCAAGCCTGGTCTCCTGGTTCCTACAGCATCCTTGAAATAGCCTGGCAACGTGAAAAAGAGCTGCTCCAAAAGCTAAGGGTGAGCGAAGGAAACCCCAGTGGAGTGCCTTCGGAGTCTTCAGGTCCTGGGCTCCAGGCCTGCTGGGCTGGGACGACTTCAGAGGCCCCTCCCTGGCAGCTCTCTGCCCATTTCTGGAGAGTGGCTCCTCATCTTTTCTGGACACTCATCTGTGGTCTCCTTCCTGGCCAAAACCTCATCCAATCCTTCTGCTGGCTGGAGCCTCCCTTTAGGCCTCATTTTGGTGGACCAGGCAGTTTCCTTCTCAGCCCACTGGCAGAACTGGGAGGGCTGGGATGGAAAGTGATTCCGCTTTCCTGGCTCAGGTAGCAACTTCACCTGTCCCTCTAAGGAGGGGTTTCTCCTGCATATACAGGGACAACCCTACATGTCCCTTTATGACTCACAGAATGCCAATGGCCAGAGTGAGTTTTAGGCATCAAGGGAAAACAAATGTTATTTAAAACCACAACTGCCTTCTATAGAGGGTGGTGCCCAGCAAAGGCAATAGACCAGTCTCGGGGTCCCACTGCTGTTGGATAAGATGGCCTGCCATTCAACTAAGTACCTTCTTGGGTTTTGTATGTTTGAAAATGGGGCTGGAACTGAGCCTAGGCTTCAGGGCTGGCAAGAACTAAATTTCCCAGGGCAGTTTAAAGAGGGGCGTAGTGTGTCTGTGTTTGAGACATGGAACCTGGGGCAGGTGGACAGGAGCCAACAGGATGATGGGAGCCGGCATTCAGTGGAAGGCATGGTGGGGAGAACCTCTGGGACCAATGCCCCCAGCTGCCTTCCCTGCCACGTGAAGCTGCGCACTGGGCAGCAGGGTATAAACACCCAACTCCCATGAGAACAAACCTCCAGTTGGAGTGCTGACACTCATTTTGTGTGGCTTGGAGTGGGGTGGAGCTGGGGCTTGTGTCTCGTGACTGGGATCAGTGAAAGAAGAGCCACCAGAGGCCAAGAGGAGGACGCTTCAGAAGAGGCAGAGAATTAGAGCTGGAGGGGACAGGAGAACATTTGCTGTCCCCAGCTCAGAAGAGGCAAGCTGTTGGGGAGAGCCCCTGGGAGCCAGCTCCTGAGACAGCAGAGAGTTAGGAGCCCATACAGTGCAGCCAGCTCACCCGGCCTGACTCCGGGCTCTGCTTCCCACTGGCTTTGTGACCTTGAGCAGGTTGCCTGAGTTCCCTGTCTGGAAGCCAGATAATCACGGTACCCACCCTGCAGGGTGGCGGAGAGGATTAAATGTAAGCTCATCAAGCTTGGCAACATGGAGGCAGAGAGGCCCCAGCTGCTGGCCTGCTCACCCCTGCAGTCGCAGCTCTGTATGCAGATAGTGATCTGAGGCCTGTTCTCTCATCCGCTCCCATCTCACCTCCATTCCCTCCCACCCCTCACGCACTCAGACACACGATTTCTGATCACAGTATAAACCAGCTCCTGGAGAAACCAGTCTCACCAACATTGGTGCCTTCCCTGAACTCCAAGCTGTGCCAAGTCCAGACTATCAGCAGGAAGACATGGAAGTCTTCTGAAGCAATCACTGATGCTTCTCAGGCCACGACGACCCAGGGCAATGCCGGCCTCCACTGCCCAGAGAGAGGTGAGCAGTAAACATCTTGCCCTGGCCTCTCCCATCCTAGGGGCTGTCTCCCTATTCTAATTCCACATCTCAAGGCCAGTGGCTTCCATGGAAAACTTTTCATCCCAAGTTTTGCCACAGCCCTAAAGATACCCACAAGGTCTCGGAGACTTTGTCTAGAAAGGAAGGCATTAAATATTCATGGAGAATGAGTAGGTGTCAATTCAGACCTGAGAGGAGAAGATGGCTCCAGGGGACAACTGATGAGGATGAATGAGGACCAGATGGGCACAGGGCTGGCGGGGGAGCAGGGTGGAGAGAGGCCCCATCTTTCTACATTGTTGCTGACACTGAAACACCATAAAAATATGCTAACCCTTGGACGAGGTTGACCCAGACTCTACAGCTAGCTTTGTCTCCTTCCCCCTCCAAGGCATAAATAAGCATGTACCACGGGAGGCTTGAAAGTCAGGGGTTAGTAGCCTTAGGGTCCCAGGCATTTTGATACGTGGCTTCTCTTTCCTTCTCGGTTTTCTTGCTGTGTTGCTTGTTGGTTTGCCTATTTCCACTCCCAGTAGAGACTGGAAGTCTCTTGCATGGAAGAGACTATGGCAGAGAAAATGTCGTCTTTGCTCTGCACCTTTGACACGCTGTGCCTTAGACTCCACGTCTTGGCCCTCTTCCTTACAGGACAGAGAAGCTCACAGGCACAGAATGGAGACAGTGAGTGGGCAGAGGCCTCGGAAGGGAAGAGGGGAGGGAGTGATTAAAAAAAACCAGGGCGAGAATTCCCTATAAAAAGCTGGAGACAAGGAGGCACAGGACTGGGTCTCATGAGATCGGGGCTGGGGTCCAGATTTGCATGGACTCAGCGAGCCACCCCAGACAAGTTGTGTGACTTCTCTGGTCTTAATTTGCTCATCTGTGGCAGGAGGACATTGGGCCAGATCATCTCTGAGGCTCTTTCAGGTTTGACTTTTCCCAAGTCCATGAGTACATGGAGTGAGAACACATGGTCTGCAGAAATTAGAAACCCCTCAGGGACTGCCCCAGTCCTTCCGAGTTGGTTGCCATTCTAGTCATAGTTATACCCGGTGACCCCAGTCTCTCTGGACTGCTGCTGGTCTAGGGGACCCACTGCAACCCCTTCCTCCCAAATAAATCCTGGAGCTCAGGTGTCCTTGACAGTGTCCAGAGGGGATGTCTGGCTCTGGCTTCCCTTTTGACCAAATAATCTCTCTCCGGGAGAAAATGTCTGTCGCTGTGGGTTATCAGGTGGTAGAAGCAACAGGACAAGCACGGGTGCTCTGCACAGCAAGGTGGGGGAAGCACGTAAAATGCACCAGCGTTGGAGGAATAGATTTTTCTTGATGCATGAGCCTGTTGCCTAATGATTTCCCATTCATTCTCTTGTAAGGGAAAGATTAGATATTTATGCCGTTGAGATGTGCCGCATACTAATGTGGGCACGTGGGGCTGGGGCAGGGCAGGGTCGGCTGGCCTAGCCAGCTCGAGCAGAGGAGGGAGGCAGAACCAGGCTGTGCTCTGGAGGCCAGTGGGAGCTGGCTTCTGCGGGAAGCTGGCCAGAGTGGGCAGTGGGGCTGTTTGGATGCTAGGAATTTATCAACAGTGAGAAGGGAACTGTCTCCAGTGTTCTGAGCCTCTGGCCGCCTCTTAAGGCCACTTCCTCTGAAGCTGCAGGGAAGGACCTATTGTGAAAGGCCGAGTTTAGAAATGACTTTAAAGAGAACAGCACCCAAGGCCAGTGGAGCAGTTATTGAGCAACTCTGCTTACAGCTGGGTCAGAACCCTGTCTGGATGAATTAGCTTTCTTTTCCAGCACCGCCTGGAAAACCTTTAACCCCATGTACCCAAGAATGGCTACTGGTCCCAGTCGGCCCAACTGATGGGGTGTAGAAGGTTGGTGTACATCCATCACCTCTGCTGAAGGGACGACTCATGGACCTGGACTTCTCACCTGTGGTGCAGGGACCCCGCTGACATTCTGGAGTTGTGTCCCCTCTCTCCCATCAGACATACTGCCTGTGGGGTGGAGCTCGGACCCCACACCCTACCTCTTCCCCTTTCTTGGTGGGTTCTTGATGGATTTTCAGTGACCCTTTGCTAGAGGAGCCTTGGCCATTGGGGTTGTCCCACAAAATTCAAGGTTACATTGGCTTCAGAACCTGGGGCCTGGCAGGGTGAGCCACACTCTCAGGACCTGAGCTTTGAGCATGGACGGACCCCTGGTTCACCCCCTCCCAGCTCCCTCCGTGTCATTATAGGACATGAGCTCGGAGGGCAGAGCTGTAGTTATTACTCTGGAGCAGGAAAAGCTGCTCCTGGCTTCATCAGCCCCATCTGACCAAAGCATCCTTGTGGGGAGGTAACCAACCTTCAGGGAGGAGAGCAAAGGAAAGATCTGAGCTGCCCTCTGCATTGTCAGGGGCTGAAGGAATAAACTGGGTCGGGGTATGGACTGGACATTTCTGCACACACAGCCCCACCACCACCGGCCTGAGGGTGGGGGTGCAGGAGGAGAGCTCAGCATTCCAGAGAATGAGGATAATGAGGCCAGGCCTGAGGGGTGTGGGGGTAAGTGAACATTAGCAGAGACACCAGCTCCAGCTGAGCAGCAAGTAAACAGGGAAGCCTGCAGCCCCGCAGCGACCCAGGGACTTCTGACTCAGACAGTGGGGCCGGGCGGCTGGGAGGGCACAGCCAGGGCTCACTGCAGCCAGGCCACTCAGAGAGCCAGCCGGCCGTCTTCATACCTTCATACGTTATTCAGAGCAGCTCTAGCCGAAGGACTTGGGGAACAATCTTCATGGGTTTGGGCAGCCTTACTCCCTTCACACCTCCTGGGGCCTCCAGGTAACCCTGATCTGCCCTTTTGGGCCTCTTCCAGAAAGCTCTCTTTCTGCTCCTCTCCTGGCTTGGTCCTGCCACAAGAATCCAGACACTCAGGAATTTAAGGCAGAATTCTAGGGACACCTAGTCTGGCTGCAGATTCCTGATGTAATGTGCTGTCTTGGCCTGCTATGCTCTGAGGGACCAGGGCTGCTCACTCACTCCCCCCATTCCCACCCCAACTTTTCCCCAAGGAATGGCCCACACATGGATCTAGCCTGCTGGCACCCAGCAAAACCAGCCTTTGGAGTCCTTAAAATCTCATTTCCCTAAATGATACATAAATGATAAACAAGAGTTCTCCTGAAATGATACAACCCATGTCCCAGTCTTCCGCAAATGATCTCTTCTCCAATCAGCCTCCACTGAAATGGCTCTTAAGGCTGATGCTGAGCAAAATCTTACTGGAGCCATCACAGCGTCTGATACAGTCTCTGTTTCCCAGGACACTGAGCTTTCCTGGTTTTCCTATTTCACTGGCTGCTGCTTGTCAATCTTATTTTGCTGATTTTTCCTCGCAGTTCCCATGTCTAAACATTAAAGTGTCCTAAGGTTCAGTCGTGGATCCTTCTTCTCTAAACTTGGGATCTCAACTAGTCTCATGGCTTTTAACACCATTTATATGCTGACATCTCCTAAATGTATTTCTTTAGCTGAGTCCTGTCTTTTGGATGCTACACTCTTTACCCAAGTTCCTAACCAACGTCTCTACTTGGATGTCCAGTGGTATCTCAGCTATGACATGTCCAGATCTGAGTTTGTGATCTTCCTCCCCACGGGTTCTCCCTCCAGGATTCCCCAACTCAGTCAATGGCAGTTCCGCCCTGAGTTGCTCAGGCTGATTTTTCTGTTTCTCTAGACCCTAGGCCCTATACTCAATCTGTCAGCCAGTACTGCTAGTTCTACTTTCAAAATATATCCAGAGTCAAGCCACATCTTGCATCTCTAGCCCCATCCTCATCCAATAGCCTCCCAACTGATTCCCCTGTCTTTCCCTAGGTGTATAGTCTGTTCCCAACATGACAGCTACAGCAGTGCTTTTCAGCTTTTGACTGTGGAACTCCATGAACCTTTCCTGCCCCTTTACTCTCCTGCTTCATCTCTTATTCTCTCTCCTCCCCAGCCGCATGTCTGCTTCAGCCACACTGGACCCTTACTTGAACAAGCCAGGCATCGTCCCACCTCAGAGTCTTTGCATTCTCCATTCTCTCTGCCTGGACCTCTCTCCTTCTGGATACCTGCCTGGCTCTCTCCCTCTTGTCTTCCAGGCCTACACAGATGGCCCTGTCTCAGGGATGTGTCCCCAGACCGCCCTGTTTTACCCTGTAATCTTCTCTCCAAGCCACCGTCTCAACCCCAACAACCCCCACCACACTCCCCGGCTTTATTTTCTCCATGCCACTTCCCACTCTCAGACACCCTATTTACCTCGCTTATCCATTTCTCTCCCCCTACCAGAGTGTAAGCACCATGAGAACAGGGACTTCATTTATTCCTGCATCCCCAGTGCCTAGGGCTGCACTTGGTACCCCGCAGATGCTCGAACAGATCACTGCTGGATGCACATTTCCAGAACTGTCCCTCCTTTACCTTCCTCAGTTCTCTTGTCTCTTGGCTCTCCCTGCTCTGTACCCTTTGCTGGCCCCTCTCCTCCTTCTTCTTGACTGTGGGTGTTCCCCCAAACTCAGTTCTTGTTCTCAAATTCTCCTTCTGCCATCTGCATCCCCTATTCCACTTCCTCATTCTCCCAGTTTCAATAATCACTTCTCTTCCCCTTTTCCCTTTTAATACAACTTAAAACATTGTGTTCTTTTGATGACATTTTTATTTGCTCTGAAATCTCCAGCCAACTGTAAGCTCCTTGAAGGCAAGGACTATGTTTGTTCCTTCAACACCCAGTGTTCTTGGACCCAAATAAATTCTTTGAGGGATCACTGAAGACATGTTGAGTGGATGAAGGTTCATTACGCTGCCCTCTTGCTCCTTCCCACCCACCACCTGACCAGCATAGACCTGGAAGCCTGAGACCCACGGGGGGCACTCTGAAGGCGTTGCATCAGGCTGCTGGTCAACGAGCCTCCGGGAGACTTCATCCCAGGGTGATTTAATAAGTCACCGTGAATCAATTTTTTGGATTCTTTGGCTCTACTTGAAAAGGTCTTTTGTAAGCTACCCTTGGATCTCACTGGACTCAAGGATGGGGGTGTGAGAAAAGGATGCAACTAAATCTTTTCTGGCAAGAAAGACAGTTTCATTCTAGGAGGCCAGCCCTTCCTCACTGTGCCGGGACCTGCGTGTCCCCCGGATCAACAAAGCTGCTTCCCTGCCTCCCCCATTAGACTGTGAGGCTTTGAGGACAGGACTATGTTGAAGTTATTGTATTCCCAGTGCTAGCCTGGTGCCTAGTATACAAGAATTACACCACAGGGAGTTACTGCACAAAGACAAGGAACACATCATATATGAGAGAAGTTCTTTCTAGATCCTCCTCACAATCCAAAGAAAATAGAGAAACACTCTCTTCTCCCTCTGACCCGTCCTCTTTTAGCACTCTCTACCTTCACTGCCATCAAAGCCTGGCCGAAAACTTTCCCTTTCTGACTCTGATTTCTTTTCTGCATTTCTCCTCAACACTTCTGCATGTACCTTGAAGTAGAGTGGTTTGCATGATGTTGCAGTGAGCGTCCTAAACAGGTCTGTTTCCAAATGTGTGCCCTGTGTGTGAGGGGGTGGGGGACTTGGGGGTCACTGGGCAGGCCCTACACTTCCCATTAGCCCGGGCACTTGGAGGTGGGGGCTCTTTCTTTGCCAGCCTTTCCACAACTCAGCTTGTTTCCAACACGTGCTGAGAGACTGAACTGACATCGCAGAGCTGACACTCAATCCATGTCTGTGGAATGAAAGAGGAATGAATGTCAAACTGCGTGCCCACAGGAAGCACACTGGGGACATGGTAACAGAATCCCAGTGTCAGCACAAGAGCTGCCCCTGAAACGAGAGGAATGGACCAGGCCTGACAGAGAAAACAAACCAAACACTCTTCTGGATCTCTTGACAAGCTGCACGATTTCAGGATCTGTCTTCCATCCAAGGAGCAATGGAATCACACTCCCCTCAGGGCATGCAAGGACATGGGCTCTGCTGAAGACGTGGATTTGAATCCTGGCTCTCTACCACTTTCTGCCTGGGTGACACTGGGTTTCCCTTAACCTGGAACCTTCCCTCCTTTACTTACATATAAGGGACAATAATAAGGCTTATGGTGAGGATGAAATGTGATAAAGTTGGTTGTGCTCTTGGCTTCTGGTAGGAGCTCAGATAAAAAACTGCATATTAATAGCCAGTAAATAGGGGACCTGAGAGGTGGGGGGGGAGGGTTTCTGAGCCCTGGTGGGGGACTGTGCATTGTGGGAAAAGGAGGGAGACAGCTTGTTGGTGGGGGTCTTCCATGTGGCAGGAACCCCCTAGAGGACATTTCCCAGCGACCTGAAGAGAGGACTGATTTTTAACTGACATTGAAGGGCGGAGGGTAGGTCTGGAAATTCTGCCCAGGGGCCTATCAGCCTGGGGTTGAGGCCTCTACTAGGGAGACGGCTATCCCAGGGACTGGATAGCTCTGCTCTGAAAGCTAGAGAGCCAAGCACTTCTCTAAAGGAGAAGCCAAGAATCTCAGAATCTTAGACCTTTGCAGCTGATTTCTGAGGAAACCGCAGCCCAGAGAGGGCAAGTCACTTTTCCAGGGTCACACAGAGAACACAAGTTAGGACAAGAGATAAAATAAAGAAACAAATAAAATAGGAATAATAATAACCAACAATCTGTTGGAATAGGTGGTCTGGATCAAAGTGGGGGAGGGGGTCAGGCCTGGGAGGGGTACAAATCGTGAGCTACAGGCTGAGTCAGAAGGAAGGTGCTGTAAGAATGGGGCTCAGGAGGCTGCTCTGTGATGGTGCTGTCTAGGCATCTTGTGTATTTTGTTTAATTTACATATAATACCACTATGAGCTGTGTTTCATTACCATGCCCATTTTACTGATGTAGAAATTGAGGTACGGTTTAGATAATGGCCCCAAGGTCTCAAAGTTAGAAAGTGCAGAAGCTAGAATGCTTTGTTTGGCACCAAAGCCTGAGCTCTTTGTATGCAGCTCTGCTCATTCTCAGGCTAGAGAAGAGACTGTTTTACCACGTAAGGCCTCCCTTCCTCCCTGCAGACTCTGAGTCTAGGCCCCCTGGAAGTACACAGAGCACGCCGTCACCCCAAAACAAGCACACACACACACACATGCACACACACACACTCACTCTGACCTGGCAGGGACCCCGTAAGGCAGGAAGATGGCAAGTCCACTAACGCCACCAAACACAACACATATTTATGGCCCCAATTACAGCCTTCACCTCCCGCCACCATGCAGGAGCGGGAATGGCGACAGGAGCGATTGTGTGCACTGGGGTCTGAGGCCTCTGTAGCAATGACAAGATTACAGAGATGTTGGCAAACCCTGGTGACGGCAGCTCTATTATAATGATAAATCTACAGCTTTATATAGAAATAATGAGACTGGGGGCTGGAGAGGGGGGAAGGGAAGAGCAGGATGATTTCAGCCAATGGAAGTTCTTGGAGGAGGGGAAATGGCCAGCCTCTGGGAATGCCCAGGAGAGCACCAGGGGACCTCAGTCAAGCAAGGCAAGAGTGGGGCAGCCCCGCCCGGGCCGGGCTGCATTTGATGAACTCCCACAATTTCCTTCCCACACCTGAGCTTCTGGATTCCGTGGAACGGTAGAGGCCTCCGACTGTCCTGCAGGTCTGGCTTGCCTGTTTCTCATCCTCCAGCGAGAGGTATGTTAGCTCTGTTACTGCCTCGGCTTCCCTCCCAAACAACCTGGGGGCACCAAGGTGAGTGTCCCTCAGGGCTGAAGATTTGCAGTTAACAAAGAGCTAGCCCCTGCCCCACACCTCCCAAGCCCACCTGCCCTTCACTAGCCATGAAGCTCCACGTTCAGTGGTTGTGAGAAAACAACACAAATACTCCAGGCTTAGCTGCTTCAAACCACCTCGATCACCGGGGCAGGGGCCAAAACAAGGAACCTGCCTTGTTCCACCTGCCAGGGCTGCATCTGATTCTCTCATACAAGGATGAGGAGCGAAAGAGGACAGCCTTCATGGACTATCGTGACCTCAGAGCAGCCTCCTGAACATTCTTCTCACGGAACCTCTTCTTCTACCCACACTGTGGGTCACGGACCCTCCATTTCAGTCCAGACTACCTGATCTGGCTGGTTAATCTCTTTGCTACTCTGGACATAAACCATCTACCCGAACCATACCTCTGAAGGAATGTGTAGCCGGGGTCTCCCCACCATGCCTAGCTCTATCCATTTTCAAAATGCTACTTGACTTTCTCCTCCAGGAAGCCTTCCCAGGTTAGCTACATCCAAATCCCATTGCCTCTTTACTAATCCTTTCCTTGTGCGCCAATACATAGTTTTATTTGAATTAAGTAAACCATTGGTCATTCATCAAGAATGTGCTGAGTTCTTATAATTACATAAAATGACATACTCAGCCCCGAGGAGAAAATACAAGAGAAAGTCAAATGTGGGACACAAGCCATTCCTGAGTCATTGGGAGGACTTTGCAAGACAGAATAAGGCTCAGCGTATAACTGAGGGACCCAGAGATTAATCTGGAGGAGTGATTGCCTTGAGAGCGGAAAGGCTTCAGGGAAGCTTTGAAAGGTGGATTGATTTGGGCCAAGCAAGCAGAGAGGTGGGGGAGAGGCCTGTCTGCCAGAGGGAACCTTGGCCTTGGGAACAAAGGCAAAAGGCAGGAATGCCAGGCATGTTCAGAGACCAGCCTTTGGGGCAGAGGAACTCAGGGCCAAAATGCAGCTCTAGGAACGGAATCTGGCAGGAATCTGGCCCCCCACGGCACTGGCTGCAGGATTTCATATACACTCAGTGCTCAATCATTCCTCAGGACTGGGGCTTGGGCCTCCCTGGCTTCCAAATAATTACAGTTTGAGTCAGCACCAAAAAACAGGTAAAAGCACTAGCCTTCTTAGTTCTCTTTCCCTTCTTTTGCTTGACTCCTCGCCCCCCCCCCCCACACCAGGATAAAGAGCCTGATCCTGAGAGCCTGCCTGCTGGACAGGCTGCAGAGGGGAGGGCCCTAGGGGCCTCCACAGGCAAACATTAAGCACAGACAGACTGTGTGCAAGACAGGGTGTGTGAGCAGGTCACCTGCTCTCCAGCTTTGGGAACTCCTGGGCCTGGACTCCCCGTGCATCACTAGCTATTGCAAGAACATTTCTTGTCTCTGTAATTAAAGTTCTGTGGGTCAAAGAGGCTGTCTTCTATCTCAGCCCCCTGGCTCCCCAGGGTCTGGCCCAGTGTCCTGCTTAGGAGGTGATGGAGGAGGGCTGTGATGGAACTGGCTGAGAGTAATGAGGATGGTGACGACTTATTCAGCTCCTTTGGGATGGTCTGCCTTTTTCTGAAGCTGGGCTGGGAAGAGGGGGTGGGAGGAGGGCAGGGACGGCCGCAGGTGCTAGGAGACAGGAAGTTAGCATTCAGATGAGGGGCCTGCTTGAGCACGGACTGCTACTCCAGGACTAGGGCTTCCATCATGCCCGGAGCTGAAATCCCGGGAAAGGAAGGTCTCTGGGGTGGAGAAGGGAGGCTTCTCTCAGGGCTGAATTGAGCCCTGCTTCCCCCAGCCCCTGGCCCCCAGCCCTCCCTCTCTCTTGAGCCCCTCAGCCTCAGCCTCAGAGTGGGGAGGACGGGGCTGCTTTTCTCTACCTATATAGTCACCATAATGAAGCTGCTGCCTTAGGAGACCACAGGGGAAGAGCTGCACCAGATGTAAACTTCAGAGTGATTTATAGAGCAGAGCTCCTGGGCTTGGGGCTGGTGTACAGCTGCTGTTCCGGCCCGCCCCGTCTGCCCGCCCTGTCTGCCGGCCCCGCTGCTTATGCTGTTCTTGGGGATGACATTTCAGGAGAGGAAAGGTGGGCGAGGCACTGGGACATCAGACTGGACTGGTCAAAGTCAGCACCAGCTATGAGGATGGGGTGTCCCAGTGACCCTCCCTGGGGCAATGGAGCCCAGTAAGCTTTCTCTCTTTGAACAAATCAAGAGTCTTACCCTTTTCCCACCAGCGTGGGGCTGATTTCCCCAGCCCCCCTCCTTACAAATTCAGCACATAGATATTGAGTATTGACTATCCAAAGGGAGGGTCTGCAGACTGAGTGGGGTCACCCCCACACCCAGAGAAATAGTGCAAGAAATATCCCAGGAGACACTCAACCAGCTAGCGCTCAAGACGCCAGACACAAGGCCACTCACTGTTGCTTGATGGCAATGCCCCTGTAGGGCTCTCAGCAGCATGGCTGGGCTTAGAGTCATGCCACCTACACCTGTGGGATGCTATGACCCAGCTTCTTCAACACACACCCAGTGGACCAGAGAACACTGTCTATACTGGACCAAAGGACTCTGGAGATTCCCTCTTAATTCTCTGTGCCAAACCTATCTTCCCTCTTAAAAGCCAACTTGAGCCCCAGCTCCTTGAAACCCTCCTGGTTAATTCCAGTTGATCGTGAGCAGCGAACCACCCCCTCTCCCATGTGCAGATTAGCCAGGTCTCCCCTCCCCCACCTGGGTAGGCAGTGCCTAAGAGCAGAGGCTCTGCTGCGTGGTAGTCATTAGTCCTGGTCATTAAATACCTCAGGTCCCCGTTCTGGACACGTAGTTGGACTGCTTTGCCCTGCCCCCTTGATATTAGGAGTTGCTATGTGTCTTGCTTTGGCTAATGAAATATGAGTGGAAGTGACATGTGTCAACTTGTGCAGGGACGCTTTCAGAAACGGTGCATGATTGGCCATATCCTCTTCCTCCTGATGTGGCAACTGTGGGAGCACAGGTCAAAATGCAGCCTCTGTCCGCTTGGATCCTGGGTAACAAGGTGGACTAGAACCCCAGGCAAGCTGCAAAGCACTTGTAACATGAACAAGAACTAAACCTTGGCTGCTTTAGTTTACCAAATCCTAGGATTGTTTGTTGCTGCAGCACAACCTGGTTCATCCTGATTAATACAGCCTGTTCTTGGTTGCCTGTTCCAGGCTTCTAGTACACATCAGTGCCCTTGGCAGATGCTGCTCTCTGATCCAGTCCATGGCCCTGGCCCAATCCTTACCCACGATTAAAGAGATATATTATTTTGTAGGTGGTAGACCTGAGGCCCAGCAGGGAGAGAGACTCACCCCAGAACATGCCATTGGATGCAACAGATTCAAATTCCCTTCTCTTCCCACTGGGCTGCCCCCACCCCAATGTGGGGCACAGTGCAAGCACTTTCCCAGGGTGGGTTGCACATTTAGTCAGAATCCCCTTCACATCCTGAAGGATAAAGTCCCATTTGTCTCTAGGAGTGAAGGGGGTGGGGGGTACGTCCCACTCAAACCCAGAACTGCAAATCTTCAAGAAGCCCGGGGGCAGGGCTGTACTCACACTTGTGGCATACTGGATGTCCTTCCAGATGGAGGTTTCCCGGGACAGGTCGGAGGCCTCAAAGAGGTTGTCCAGGATGACCTCCCCAATCATGTCATGGCGGGAGAAGCGGTCAAAATCAAAGACACTGAGATGCAGCTTGCGGTCGGCCAGCTCCTCGTAGGGCACAGGGAAGTGGAAGTTCTCATCGAAGGTGGGGTTCAGGGTCTTGCGGTGCACCCGGGTCTGCAGTTTGCATTTGCGGTCGGGCAGGAGGTAGATCTTGACGTAAGGGTCAGAGCTGCCGCAAAAGTCCTTGGCAGGGAGGTCGAAGGCCTTCAGGATGCGCACGATCAGGGTCTCGTTCTCGTAGTCATAGCGCAGGCTGAAGTTGATCTTCCCGCAGCTCTTGGCGGCCTCGGATTTGGCATCGTCCCCATCCACTGACTTCTGCTTGTAGAGCTCGGGCTTGATGCGGCCAATGCTGGTGGGCTGCTCTGCTGCCGGGGGCAGCTCATTGCCATAGTCCACACTGGAGACGTGCATCTGCCGCGGCAGGTGTCGCTTGAAGGACGTGTGCCTGGTGGAGGGTGGGAGGGGGTGAGTGAGGTCAGACATCCAGAGGTTGGGGGTCAGGGTGCAGAGAGACATGGAGGTTGGGGGGGTGGGGTGCAGGCAGACACGCCCTGCGGCCCTGGTGCATCCTACCCCTTGTGGGGCCCCCTTTTCCTCCTGCTAGTTGACCCACTTTCCTTGTGCACACGGTTTGTGTGCATGACAATATATGTAAAGCAGTTGGAATGGGGCCTGGTATAAAATAAGCTTTAGTAAATGGTAGCCATTGTGATCATTATCACTTTCCCTACTTTTCTACCATCTGCTTTCTAGGTTTCTTTCCTAGTAGACGTGACTCTGGTTCCCCCATTAAACCATGAGCTCCCTTACTGAGAAGGACCAGTCTTTCCCACGTTCAGTGTGGCTTCCCTTCATCACCCCCACTACCATCACCATCACATAGTTAACGTGGATTGCGCTTTGGAGCCAGACAGACCTCATAGGTGAATTTTAGCTCTGCCACTTTCTAGCTGTGTGACCTGGGACAAGTTATTAAACCTCTCTGTGCTATAAAATGAGAATAATAAAAGTAGCAAGTGCATAGGATTGCCTGGGGATGAAATGAATTAATGCACATAAAGTGCTTAGAACAGGGCTGGGTGTATGAGCGATCTGTCGTTAGTGCTGATTATCACGTGGATTCTTTCACTGGCTCCTCACAGCAACTGTATGAGGGTCATTAGCCCTATTACACAACTGGGAAAAGTGAGGCTTAGGAATGGTGAGCAACACGTCTGAGGTCAAACAATAAACTCTGTAAATGTGACCCAGCACTTTTCATCATTTCTGGCTTTCAAGCTGAAGAGAAATCCTGCTTCCCTTTGGCTGGTCCCTGGGAGCCTTTAGGGACCCAGGAAGCCACAAGAGCCTCAAGTTTTTGATAAATATAACACTTCATACCCGCATGTACCACATCTTCTGTAACTGTGTTTCTAAATTTAGAGTAGGTTTTTGTCATTAAGTGGCAGTGGGTTTTTTTTTTTTTTGGTCGTTTTATTATTTCAGTTAAAGAATGCCATGTATATAATAGCTGTCATGCAAGGAACACTGTCAATGACTATCCTCTTTCTCAAAGTACTAGGAGTCTCTTGCTTTATCTCCTGGCACTGCAGACTTCATCTGGGAGGCTTTATCAACATACCCCTAGACGCATCAGGAACTTTTATGCCTCTGCACCTTGCATATTCTCTTCTCTCCACTTGAAGTCTTTCCTTCCCACCAAACAAGGCAACACCTCCTACTCACACACATTCCAGCACTTACCCCGTGCACAGCACCCCACCTCAAAGTTTGCACTCTCAGGAAGTCCTTCCTGGTGCCACCTCCTAGTTGATCACCCACCATGGAGCATGTCATGTGATACAGTCTCCACCCAAAGTACCCATGTGATTATTTCTAGTCTCTGATCCTCACGGGCTGCAATCTCATTAATGTATTGGATCCGGAAATGTGGAGGGAGGGAAGGGAGGGTTCTACCCCTCACCTGGTGGATGACGCTGGCTCTGTGGTCTGTCGCTGCAGCCGCGTGTGACGCATGATATGCTCCTTGACCGACATCTGCACCTCAGCTGGGATATCTGGGGACGTGTGGCTGATCTTCACAGCCGCCTCTAGGAAGCCCAGGGTGTTGGGGTCCTTCAGCTTGTCCGCCATGTTGCCTCTGGAGCTGGGGCTCTGCAGGGCCTCCGGGGAGGGGTTAGCAGAGGAGGGACTGGAGGCCTCCTTGGTCCTCCAGGGCATCCAGCACAGCTTCCAAAAGAGAAAGAGAAAAACTGCCACCAGGGCCACGCCACACACAATAACTACCACTGCGAGGAGGCTGACAGAGGCGCCTGCCCTCAGCCAGGCAGGGAGGGACAGAGACAGACAGAGGCGGGGAGAAGCGGGGAGGGGTGTTCCAAGAGGGGCCACACAGAAGGGACAGAGACGGAAGAAGAGAAAAGAATGGTCATGAGAAATCTGCCCAGGCAGAGGAGAGAGAGATGGTTGCAGGGCTGGTGCTCCATAGTCCACCTCGTGAAAGATCAGCAGCCTCGCCTTCCCCTCCGTCTGATTCCCCCAGCCCAGCCCCTCCTACCTCTGCCAGCTTGGGGAGCACCTGGGCTGCCTCCCCTACTCCCTGCTGGCATGTGCACGGGGAGGGGAAAGTAATTTAAACAGCAGCCTAAGCAAATGTGCAAATTCTTGAAGCGTTCACATTTGGATGCTGTTTGAATTTCTATGAGAGCTGTTACTATGGCCAGACTTGGAGCAGAGTCGTTTTTGTACCCAGCTCTCTTCCTCCACAGGCTGTGAGGCCTTGGGGACAGGAGGCCAGACTACCTTCTTCTCTTCCCTTATCCCATGCCCACCAAGCCCACAGCAGGAGCTAACATAGTTATTGAGTTGACTTGAAGCAAATGAGATTGGGCATAATCTTGAGGGCGTGGGCGAGGTCTAACCCTTCTTCTGTATTCCCGGAACTCTGCACATAGTAGGCTCAATACAGTCTCGTATTAAGTTGGAGTCTAATCCACACGGTTTACTTCAGAGCTAAATACAAATGATTCCTATAGCTGTCTTTTTCCATTCCTGTGGCTATGAGAACTTTGCTGTGAAACTGGTATTTTTATTTATTTTTTTAATGGAGATACTGGGGATTGAACCCAGGACCTCACGCATGCTAAGCATAAGCTCTACTGCTGAACTGTTACCCTCCCCACCAGACTGGTATCTTTGAATATCGTGGTTGGTTCAGAGGCAGGCATTCACTGTCACACCCCCAGCCCACCTCTGCCCCCAGCAGGATGCCCATTACCCGAGAAGAGCTGTGAGCAACGCCTCCTTCTAGGAGAAATCATTAAGCAGGCCTCCCACCCCACCTTTAGGAAATGAACCTTTGAGCCCAAAGCCTCTTCTTTCCCTGAGAGGTCAGAAGGCTCTGAATCAATGGGTTTGCACCAAGGTCACTTGAGAATAAGCCATCAGACGGGTCTTGTTTGGCTTGAATGATGACTGAAAAATTGAGTAATTCCATCATGACCATCTCATCATCACACTAGATTTCTGGCTTCTCTGGAAAAGGCCTGAGGACTTGGGAGCTGGACCGGTGCTCCTGCATGGTTGGAATTGGTGATTCCCTTCAGAAGGGTGTGTTCTCACCAGCTCCATTCCCTGTCACCTGTCTGGCCCCTGCAGCCTCTGGATTATCCTGTCCCCATGCCTTAAGAATCTTGGGATTTAAGGGGAGAAATGACCCTGTAAGTACCAAGGCCAGGCTGTGCTTTTGCAGATGGGAGCAGTGGTCCAGAGAAGGATTTGCCTGGGCTCACGGGTCAGACACAAGGCCTGGACCATGGTCCAGATGTCCACTGTCCAGCCTGGCACCCGTTCCACTGCCCCAGACTTTTGTCCCTGATTAAACTGTAGGTTACTATAATCCTGTGTTTTCTTTTATTTGTCTGACTGAGGGCTCAGCATAGAAACTGGCACATGAGAATGAATGAATGAATGATTCAATGGCACATAAAACAGCTGTCATTATCTCTCAACCAACATTTACTGACCACGTGCCATATTCTAAGTGCTAAGCTGCGCTTGGAGTACAGAGATATCAGATCCCTCTTGGGAGGTAGTGGGGAGGTCAGGAGTACTCTCACAGCACATGGGCCCCAGGGAAAGCTGTCCCTGGTCCAGAGGGATCTGAGAAGGAGGCAAGAGCATCAGCCATCCTCTCTGGGGAGCTAGCGCTGCCTCCTGACTCCCTGGGTGTAGGATACTGGCCTTGATCAGCTACCACCGTCAGGAATAAGAGCAGAGAATTCTCAAGTCTTTAGCCACCTATCCGGGCCCCCCGGCCCCCACACAGAGACATCAGAGCCCTTCCCAGCATAGGAACTGAGATTAGTCCACCAGACACTATCAGAGACCAGAAAAGCTGATTCTAAGTTAACTTCTAGACTAAAGATCTCCAATTAGGCGAGCATGCATCCTGGGAGCACAAGGGAAAAAATATCGGATTGCTTTAATATTTATTCATTACAGTAAAAATAAGAAATCGAAATTATTATATACAGGTTGATAGTAATAGGAATGATAGCATTTTATTACTGGATTTAGTCGAGTTATTAAATATGACTATGTCCAAGGTACAAAGTGCTTTTTATATATTTACTCATTTAATACTCTTCAGTGAAAATAGGGATGATTATGATCCTCATTTTGCAGACGAGGAAACTGAGGCACAGAAGGTTAGATAGATTGTCCAGTGTCACACAGCTCATAGTGTTTGGACTGAGATACAACCCAGGCAGCCCAGCTCTACAATATCCCTTGTGTACATGTGTATGGAACATGGGAACAAATAAACACATACTGGAGATATTAAATCAAAATAATGTTTGCTGTTATGAGTTCATGATCTAAATGGTTTGGAGACTCTGTCTTTAGGCCCTTTTCCCCCTGGGGTTCACCAGGATATCACAGATCCATGCGTTCTTATTCTGTGTTTTCGGGCCATCTCTAGGCCCTTTACATCTGTTCTCTTTTCCAGCTGTTCCGGGGACATTCTCTGTAATATGAGTCACCTTAAAACAAAAGGTATTTCTAGGGTTTTGCTTTCCTTTGATCATACATCTGACTTGCTCTGGTAATAATTAGAATTTTAATGAGCAAGGGGAGAAATGGCGGTGGAGGGGAATCCAGAGAGCGGAGAGTGCATTTAAATGTTCAGCCTGATGGAAAAAAAACCCTGAATTCATAAATGAAAAGAGAGGTGGAGGAATCAATTTTGCCTCAGTGTGGTTGCTATTTTGAATGCGTCTCCACGTGACCCCCGCTGTTGTTCCCTGGGAGCTGTGATTAGGGAGGGCAGAGGTATGGATTATTGGGAATCAGCACCCAGTACCCAATACCGGTTCTGTAAGACCAGGAAGCCCTTCCGCTGCCTGGAGAATCTACTTCCAGAATATATCATAGGCAGGCAATGCAAGGAGAATTAGGTCCTGATGCCGAGTGGGTTCATCCCCAGGGGGGAACAAGGTGGTGAGTGAGGCCAGTAAGACCAGAATTAGACCAGGGCGGGTGTGATTATTGTACAGGATTTAGCCCCTTTAAAGTCACTACATGTGGCCCTGAACTCAGCTAGCCCACATAGCCTGGTGGAAGGTGCATTGAGTCTGGAAGGGGAGGCTCCTGTATGGCCCAAGGGCTGTGCAAAACCCCAGATGACCTAAGATATGTGCTTTCCTACCCTAGTTCCACTGGGGCCAATCTACCAGGGTGTGTTGCCATCTAGTAAATCACAGGTGCATAAGCAACCTTCAGAGCCTTTTCCTCACTCATGTCTTGTTTGAACCTCAACCCTGTGAGGCAGGTAGGATTTTGATGGGCAACTTATCCACCTTTTGAATCCTGACCCAATGTTCTTCATATTTATCCCATACACGAGGTTCATGGTAAAAGGTAAGCCTCCTGTAAGGGAGGAAGCCCTTAGCACAGCACTAAAAAAGAGAAAGGACTTCCTAAATGTTTGTATTTGTATCCTTCCTTCCTCTCTTTTTCCTTCTTTATTTCCCCTTCAGCCTGGAGAGAAAGAAGTATTGCCCTGGAGTCAGACTGGGCTCATTCAATGTCCATCACTACTGTTTTTAAATTGTGACTTTTTCTCTCTTAGCCTCTGTCTCCTCATCTGTAAAATGGGTATAGTAATAGTATCTACCTGATAGGGTCACGATGAGGTTTAAATGAGATCAGTGTATCAAAAGTGCTAAGGACAGTGTCTCGAATGTAATAAGCCATATAATAAGTATTATCTGTTTGTTTTAGAATTGCCTAGTTCTGCCCAATCTGGTTTTGAACACTGTTTTGAAATTTGTTCAGTGGGCAGAACACATATAAATCAGAATACTAATAAACAGAGATAGTTTTAAACTTATCACAAATCAGGAACAATCTTACTAGTAGAAATAATACAACTATGTCATATATAGCTAGGTCTCTGTATCTCAAGACAAAATATGTACTGTGTTAAATATCTCACATCTACAAGTTTTTCTGTCAATACTCATTTACGTGCTACTTGTTCAGTTGTTTTGTCATTACTGTCACCAGCCAGCTGGCGAACAGGAGTGAGCTCCAAAGGAATAAGAAGAAATTCATGGAAGAAAAATGTACAATTGAGAACATGTTATGCTTTTGCAAAGTTTTCCTGGAAACTGGGGAAGTCCATTGCTCAATATTAGGTGTAAAACATCTTCATTTAGCTATCAGAGGAGGCCAGGAATCCATGGACACCTGGTTTGGGAATTCATGTTGGCCAATTACCCAGCAGCCTCTGGGAGAGCAAAGAGCTATGGAACTTGGCTTTGGAAACACACCCGGTGACCTGGTGCTCTTCAGGGCACATGGTTTCTAGCCCTGGCTGGGGAAGTAGACTTCACTGGGTGCTCAGACATGGGGCAGACATCTCAGCTGAGCACCAGCACCAGAATGACCACAGAGCACATCCATCCATATTTATAATTGTGTAACCTTAAACAAGTTACTTAACTTCTCCAAACCTTGGTCTCCTCTTTTATGTAATGGGGATTCTAATAATCCCTATTTCACAGAATCACTGTGAATATTACATAAACTAAGGATTTGAGCAGTGTCCAATACAACGTGAATGCTCCCCAGAGTAAGCTGCTTTTATTTCTTCCTATTGTTTTTTGTTTGTTTGTTTTGCTGTAGTTTACTGGGTACAGAACAGCCCCAAAGCATGGCCATCTGAAGCAGGAAAGAGGGACACAGGACCAGAGAGCAAATCATCTGAGAGACCTCAGGCCCCTTCTCTCCTGGGAAGTTAAGATCCCTCTGAAGGCCATCAGAGCAGGACCTGCTTGTCACCTTAAGTGAGACTGTCTGGCAGGGTGATGGCTCATGGCCTTCCTCTCTGGAAAATGTTAGGCTATTAATTAGCAAGCCAGAGCTTTCTTATCTCCCCACTGACACTTTCTCCAGAGATAGCGCCTGGTGCCCCAGTGCCCCCTCCCCTTCTCTCCACCCATACTGTTAGGATTCATCAGCCATCCTTATCATTTGCTATTGTTCCCATTTTTCTAATGGGCTTTCATGTCAGGAAGATGCATTTTGTAATATTAACAGACATTCTCACTAACAGATAGTAATTGGAAAGATAAACTAGGGAGAGGAAGTGAAAAGAAAGGACCATTTTCCCTGCTCCCCCAAAGCCAGAGAAGGCTGGCTTCAGGGCCCGGGACTGCTGCTGGGCCCTCAGAATCAGTAAAGGCTGAGCTCTGCAGAGCAGGAGCTGCCTCAGCCATGGAGCTCCCATTCGAACGCAGACAGAGGCACAGACCAGTGCAACCCAGAGACCAGCCAGTGAGAAACTCAGAGGCCCCAGAGCCTAGAAGGAACAGTGTCTAGTCTGGAAAGGGAAAAGACTCTGGGCAGAACCATTAACATCATCAATACTAGTAATATTATTTGTTATTTACTTCTACATGGTAAGCACAGTGCCCCTTACATGATCTCATTTAATCTTTACATCCTCCCCAAGAAATCAGTATTCACCTTGCAAAGACAAATTAACTAAGTTTAGAAATGTTACTGAAGTAACTTGTTCAAGGGTACCTCAATTAGATGGAAGAGCTGGGATTTGAACCTGGGACTTTCTGATGTCAAAAGGTCAAAGTCCAGAATCTTGAGCCAAGCCTCTGCAGGTTGAGCTGAAGAACTGCAAAATTGAATGCTGGGCAATCATTTCTTCACTAGAATCAGGAGAGGGTTGAGTGGCATCATCTGCTCTTTGGCCTGACCCTCTGAACCTGGGCAAAACCATGGGGGGACTAGGATTATGACCAGCCTCCTCATTCCCCATCTTTCTTATTCCCTGGAAAGTGCAGACACTGCAGCCACCAGGCGAGTAACCAGTGGTCCCCGGAAAAGTCTCATCCAGAAATGTACTTGAGAAATACCTGCGTGGGTGTGTATGTGTTGGGGAAACAGGCTATTCTGTTCTGAAACACACAGACGTCCTCCATTACTAATAAGTTCAGCTGTAGCTTGTACATTTATCAGGAGAACCTGGTGTAATTAAAATTCAGGGTTGGGGTAGGGGAGCAGAGAGCCTTTGCCTCCTTTCCTTCTTTCAGAGATCCAGGCCAAACTACCAATGGGGATAATTAGCAGAGTCCAAACAGAGAAGGAATTAATGCTCTTGGAAAAGCTGTGATGAGGAGAGACAATGCTGGGCTAATTATGGCCGCACCAAGCTTTATGACTGGGCACCTGGTTCCACCATCATTAGGGGATTCAGGGATAAATCGGAGACTGATGTGAAGTGTTATAGCTCACTGAGCTTTGGCATTAATTTAGCAATTATTAGTATTATGATTTTGGCAGATGGTAACTATACCTTTCTGCCTAATTGGTCAGAGCATGTGGCCCCTCTGAATGGGGCAATCAAGACTCAGGTGATGTGGGAGAGGCAGACAGAAAGCCAGAAAGATTCATTTTCCTCTACCTCCCTCTCCCTGTTTATACCTGCAACTGATGAGAAGAGTGATCTGCCTGGGTCTTCGTTGGAGCAAGAAAAACAGCTCAGTGCCCCCAACAGAGAGAAGGGAGGGATGAGATGGTGTCACAACCTGGGCCATCCAGAGCTGGATGCTCTGCTCACCCTTACTTTCAGCCCCTCGGCTTCCAGTTCCTAAGTGTGGCTTCAGTCCTTCAAGGCTTCTTTTCCTAAGCATGCCCAGCGAGGATATTGACTGGCTCGGTTAAGACTTTCTCTTATCCTGATTCCCCACACTCCAGACAGCCCTCTGCAGAGCTAAAGAAACCTGGCCTGATCCAGATGCCTCAGTCTTAGTCCTAATTATTTGCAGTCACACATGATACCCCAACTCTATGGACAGAGGGGACGGAGTAACAGTAGAACAGTTAGAAGGGAACACATCTTTTGTACAGAGCTTGGAGGGATGGAGCATTCCGAATCTACCATGCCAACTCTTGACGTCCCCTCAGTCAGTAAGAGAAGAGAACTTCTAGAACTGTAAACCCAAGGGCTCTACAACTCCTAGATACTGAACCCTGGTTCTAGAATCCTACAGCTCAAGACACACCACAGAGTCCGAATATCATCACCATCAGTTCTAAATGATTGAGCATTGCACCTTGCCCCAAAGAAGGAAAAATCTGCAGAATTCCTTCCCTCCAGCAAGGAGTGAGGGAGTGACTGATGATTCAGTTATAGAAGCAGGACTTTTGTGTTTTGATGAAATGCTGTGCATTTAATTTGGCATCAGAAGCAAGAAAAATACTATCTGTGCTGCAAAAGGCCAACTTCAAAGCCAGGTGGCTGAATCACAGAACATCTCCAGAGTCATTAGAAAAGTGAACAAACATCACATACATCTCATGGCCATAGGTAAGCCAGAGAATAACCATTCTTGACTGCCAGCCTGGGAGGGGCAGGCCAGCTCAGGCTCTCCCATCAGATTCCTGCATTTTTTGGAACAGCTCTGTACCTCTGTTTACTACCTTGAGAACCATGCTACCAGAACCCATACTACTCACACCTTACACTCTGCAACTTGGCCTATGGAAAAAATTTATTCACCTCCTTTAGGCAAATGACACACAGAAAGGTGGAGAATTGCCTGTCAGTGTCCACTGGACAAGGAGGGTGGATATTAAGAAGGAATCCTTCGCCTTTAGAGTTTTAAATAAAACAGGGACTTGCTTTTAGCTCAAATAGTTTGTGTAGCGATTTTTCCAAGTCAGGGTCTGACTAAGATTTCCTGTGCAATTCCTAGCACAGACCTTGGCATATTGGAGTGTCCCAGTAAATGACAGTGGAATCTGAATCTCAATTGTTGAATCTCAGAGTGTTACTAGAAATCCCATGAGCTAGAGACATGGAGAAGGAGGAAGGCAGGGGAAAATATACAATGGTAAAGGAATTTGGGCATGCTCTAGTCACTTGCATTTTTCATGAAACTGCAAATGAAAAGATGAAGCATTTCTCTTGACTGGAGAATCTGGACCCAGATAGTGGCTCTGGGATACAGGGAGTAGTCCGGGAGGGGAAATACTTGGGGGCCTGGTCCTGAACTCCACAGCGTCTCCTCAGACCCCATCCTCACTAAACCCCCAAGATCCACAAGCCACGCTCAACTATTTTCTTCTTTCTGCTATGATCAAGGGGCTCTTTCTGCCTCCCCCATCCCTTTCAGCCCCCTAGCTTGGCCCCTAGGCTTCCCGAGGCTTGTGACTCAGCAGCCAAAGTTAAAGTTCCCCAGGGCTGACAACTCAAACTCACTTTCTGAAGCAGCCTGCGGGGAAGGCATACTGATTCATCTGGACCTGCTGGCTATCACTCCTCAGCCTTCTCTCACCCCAAGCCTGGCCTTCCAGGTACATGTCATTCCTGACTATGGAATATCCCTCTGGAGTTAGAACACCAGTGCCTCCCTATGTCAGGATGTGCTACACACATATACTAGCCGTCCCCCACCCCCCAGCATTTCTGCTCTAAACAGACCTAAACAGACGGGAGGAACAGCCTCCATCCCAGGTGGAACTAGACAAGTGTATTCCCACCTTGAATTAGCCGCTTTAGAGTATGACCAGGATGAGGACCAGCATTAAGGCCCCCCCGGAGATGGATCATTGGAGGAAAAGATGGAAAGGAGCTGGGGAAGCAGGCAGGAGAGACTCCCTAACTTGGGGAAAATTGTGTGTCTGGTGGGTATAGGGAGTTGGGTAGTGTAGGAGGTGATGGAACCAGAGAACCAAAGCCTAATAGTACTTGCTGAGCCTAATCTATCCTGAGATTCTTTAAGAAGAATCAACCTCTCCAATCTCCATCACTGTACCACCCTTTAAAAGTTCTTCTTCGTATCTAACCTCAGTCCTTTCTGCTGCAGTAATCAACCCATTGATTAAACATTGCCAGTATCAGAGAAAGAAAGAGAGAGAGCAGCGCCCCCTACAACCCACACAGGGCCGATGCGGGCTCCACCCACCCCTGGGCTGGACACAGCCCCCTCAGGCATACAAGCCTCCCCTTGGCCTCACTAGCCTTCTCCCTCTCCCCTATCCTCCAGCGACCCTGTTCCTAACCCAGGACCTACCTACATCTCTGACCTTTAACCCTAAGTGAAAACAGGGCCCTGAAACCTGCGGCCTCTGGGGAGCTTACCCCACCTGTACCTCCTCCCAGAACCGCGTCTCGAGTCCCAGCTTCTGGTCCCAGGAGAAGCGCGTGGAGACGAAATTCCCGCCTCTCGCAGCCCCCTCCTCGCTTTCCCGCGTTGCTGGTGCGCAGTCGCGGGGCGACCCCGGCGTACCTCTAGGCCCGGAGCCCCTGGGGTCAGGGTCGGGGTACAAGGAGGGTTGGAGTCTGCGGAGCCCATGGTACCCCGGCGCTTTGGTCCCTGCAGGATCTCCCCACCCCCACTCCGCATTCTCTCGAGGCTTCGCACTGCCCCCAGCCTCTCCCCGCCAGAGGGAACACTACCCTGTACTCTCTCCCGCCCAGGACCCTCCAGACGTCGGGATAGGGACAAAGAAGCCCGGCTGCAGCAAGGGAGCGCGGCCGCGCTGCGCGGGTGCGGCAAGTAAATAGCCGGGGCTGGCCGGCCGCTACGCTGCCCACCCTCCCGCGGCTCCGGCCGCCAGGCGCGACACGCCATTCCCACTGTCGCGACTCCCGGGAGACGCTGCAGCTGTTCGCCGGGCCCCGGCCCCGCGGGGCTCGGGCTCCGGACTCACCGGCTCCGGCGAGCTCGACTCGGCTTGGGCTCCCGCCTGGGCTCGGCGGCCGCCTGGGGCTGCGTCCGGCGCAGGGTCCGCGCGGATCGGGCAGGAGGCGCCCTCTTGGCAAAGTCGGCGAGAGGCACCGGCTCAGTTGCGAACTGGCCCCGAGTCCGAGTGAGTCAGAGACCGAGGGAGCGAGTTATAGGGGCGGGGGGTGGGGGGAGAGGATGCCGCGACACCCTCCCCCACCCCGCCCCCCGCCCCCCAGTGGAGACGCAGAAAGCCACTCGCAGTCGGAGACTCCCGGACACAAAGACCTCGTGCCAGCCGTGCCAGCCGCAGACCCAAGTTTCTCCCTGAGAGACCCCGGGGGCTGGGATCGCGTTCCCCGAGAGAACAGATAAACGGACAGATCGACAGACGGCCCCATGGATCTCTACACCCCCGAAGAGACGAGTTACTTCTTCAGCCGAGATGTCCCTGATCGTCCCACAGACCCCTCCCCTGGCAGATCGCCCGCAGGGCGAGCAGAGAGACGCGAGGGAAACTGAGGCCCTGAGGAGCGCCGCGTCCCGGGAGCCCAGATTTCTGCGGGGACCCCGCAGAGTCACACGGGAGGGGGCAGGGGCATTCTCTCCCTCCGGGGTCCCTTCGCATCTCTCTGCTTGCCCTGCGGGCGATGGGCCAGGGCACTGACCGAGGCAGGTTCCGAATTCAGAATCTTGAGCTGGAGTTCTCCATCTAGGTTCCGGGGTTCCGCGGCCAGGGCTTTGGGGAGCGGGGATAGCGAGGGCGAGAATCCAGGAAGGAAAAGGGCCTCGGCTTTCCTGTTACCTGCGTGGGCTGCGCTCGGACTCCTCTCTGGGGGCTCTAGCTCGAAGCTCCGACAAGTCTCCACGTCCAGCCCGAGAGGGGGCGGCCGGGCCCGGCACAACGAGGCCAGGACCGCGAGCGCCGCCTGGCACCGAGGCTCCCCGGTCCCCCACACCCCGCTCATGCCCCGGACACCTTGGCCCTCCAAGCAACCGCCCGAACCCGTGCCGCAGCCGGACTAGGGCGGGGCAAGGCGGCCCCAAGAAGACCCTCCCCGCAGCGTTCCCCTTCGGCTCCGTTCGGTTTTTAATCACTTCCCCGCAGGGTCTCCGCCCCTCACGTGGCATCCCGCGGCAGCTGGCAAGTCTAGCGCCTTACGGCCGCCCCCTCTACACTCAGCGACCGGTCTGAGTCCAGGAGGTTCAAGGCGAGGGAGCCGGGTTGTCCCGCATCCTGGAGGGTGCAAGACTCAGGCAAGAGTCTGGGATGTGGCTCTGCATTCAGTGCCTGATGTGACCTTGGGCCTCTCTGAGCCTCGATTTTTCCTCTCTGTAAAAGGGGTGTGATGATTACGAGTGCTTCACGGGCTGCCTAGGGATGTAAAGACAGTGTTTGTGAAAACACTGAGTAAATTGCCACATTCCACACAAGCGGCAATGAAATAGATAAACGTATTTCAAAAAGAAGGATGACCCCACTGAGGGTGGGAGGACCTTGACCAAGGTTCCTGATGCGAGAAGTTAGTCAGGCTTGCCCCAGGTTCCAGCTTCGAAGGCAAAAGACCCTAAGACTGCGGGGCGATGCGAACTGCAAAAAGACTTTGAGCCCCGCAATCTTGCGGTCCGTGGTACCCGCACGTTACTATGGCGACGGGAGGCAGCGGCCGTCTCTCTCCATGGCAACGGGAGGGGAAAGTTTCTGGCGAATAGGAACGGGGGGCGTTTCAAGAGGGCGCTCAGTTCCCGCCAGACCCATCTCACCGCATCGGTGCAACACCACCGGAGATAATGTATGTTGCTATTAAGTGTAGCAAGGGCCAGAAAGGAAGAACTAAGCGGGAGGATTGAGGCTAGACAGGGCAGAATTCCCCTCCAGGAATTGTGGCATGCAGTCCTGGAGCAGATTGATTGAGGGCGCCTCACTCAGTTCTGGAGGTCTGTGGATAGCTATCGGATCGCGACCCTGTGGGGTCCCTGTCACAGAAGTCGTACGTCCTCGGCTGGGCGGCGGGTGGACTCCTTCCTGTGTGGGGTTCATCCAAGACTCCAGACTCAAGTCCCTTTGCCTTCCCGAAACTGGGAAGGAAACTTTATCTGGAGCCTCTGGAAGCCGCGAGGTTTGTGTGTATCAGGGTGGCGGGTGGAGGAGGAGGGTCTTTCCTCCTAATTAACACGCTAATTGGAAGTGGCTCGGGTGGTGACTCACGTTCCGAAGGGAGGAGATTCGGAGCCTTAGCTCCTGGCGGTCTCCATCGTGCACCATCTGCGCCAGGCGCGCTAGCCCCCCCTTGACAGCCCCGGGCACAGAGTGCCCCCGGTACGGAGGGTCAAGCCGAGGCCTAAGAGGGCCCTGGCCTAACTATGCTGTTTTTTCTCTCCGCGGGCGCTTCCTACCTCTGTCCACGGTGCTGAAATCCCATTTGGTGCGACACTTGCGTGGGCACCTTGTTAGGGAAGGGGGGTGGGGTAGGCAATTGCGGCAGGTTCGAAGCTTCCACCCTGACTTCAGGAGCTTGCAATAGGGAAGGGCTAGGAACTCAGGCGGGAAGATGGAGCAGGCATGGTCCCGGCCACGCAATGCAATCCAGGCCGCCGTCCTGTGGGAGGTACTCGGTTGTGGTTCCTAGAACAAGTGAGTCTGTGGAGTCCCCGTTCTCCTGCTAGTGATTTTAGAACACACCCGAGGAGCCATCACTTTTCCCTCTACCACTGGATGCAGAGCTCAGTACCTGGGAGAGATTGGCGCTCAGAGGCCCCTTGTCACACGCATTAGCCGTTTCTGAGGGGGTAGGTTTGTGTTTATGTAAAATAACAAGTGGAGAAGAACTGCTCTCTGCCCATGTTTATGGCAACTCTGTCACTCCGCAGCAATTTGTCCCTCCTCCTCTCGAGTTCCCGAGGAAATTTGCAGAACAAAGCGCCTTGTTTTGCCTTTGCAGAGAATGAAAAAGGTCCATTCCAAGGGCCCAGGCCTGTGATGCAGGGAAATCAATATTTTACTTTACAACGAGTGGGGGAATTTCCATCCTAACTGAAGGCAAAGGAGCCTGTTCGGAGCAGAGCAGGTGGCAGGAACCGAGAATTAACAGATAATTTCTCA